>NC_060145.1:90798632-91108423 GCF_021461385.2 Schistocerca piceifrons | reverse complement strand
GATGTACATGAAATAATTTATCAGCAATCATGCCTGGTGGTTCAGTGGTAAACTGAAAGGTCGCGGATTCAAAATATGATCGTGTCACGGAAACATTTCAGTGTGTCTTTAACCTAGCCTTCAACTGCCAATGATGTGAAAATTCGACGAGACCGACAAGTGTGTTAGAATTCACGTTAAGTTGTCTATTTCCATGGTAGGACTGCTGTGGTACACTATGTGATCAAAAGTATCCGGACACCTGGCTCAAAATGACTTACAAGTTCATAGCATCGGTAAAGATGGAATTAAATATGTTGTTAGCCCCCTTTAGCCTTGATGACAGCTTCCACTCTCGCAGGCATACGTCCAGTCAGACGCAGGAAGGTTTCTTGGGGGATGGCAGCCCATTCTTCACGGAGTGCTGCACTGAGGAGAGGTATCGATGTCGTTCGATGGGGCCTGGCACGACGTCGGCGTTTCAGAACATCCCAAAGGTGTTCTATAGGATTCAGGTCTGCGCAGGCCAGTCCATTACAGGGATGTTATTATCGTGTAAACACTCCGACACAGGCCGTGCATTGTGAGCAGACTCATGATCCTGTTGAAAGATGTAATCGCCATTCCCGAGTTGTTCTTCAACAGTGGGAAACAAGAAGGTGGTTAAAACATGAACGTAGGCCTGTGCTGTGATAGTGCCACGCAAAACAACAAAGGGTGCAAGCCTCCTCCATCAAAAACATGACCACACCATAACACCACCGCCTCCGAATTTCACTGTTGGCACTACACACGCTGGAGGATGACGTTCACGGCGAATTCACCACATTCACACCCTGCCATCGGATCGCCACATTGTGTACCGTGATTCGTCACTCCACACAACGTTCTTCCACTGTTCAATCATCCAATGTTTACGCTCCTTCCACCAAGTGAGACGTCGTTTGGCATGCACTGGCGTGACGTGTGGCTTATGAGCAGCCGCTCGACCATGAAATCCAAGTTTTCTCACCTCCCGCCTAACTGTCATAGTACTTACAGTGGATCCTGATGCAGTTTGGAATTCCTGTGTGATGGTCTGGATAGATGTCTGCCTATTACACTTTGCGACCCTCTTCAACTGTCGGCAGTCTCTGTCAGTCAACAGACGAGGTCGACCTGTAAGCTTTTGTGCTGTGCGTGTCCCTTCACGTTTCTACTTGACTATCACATCGGAAGCAGTGGACCTGGATATGTTTATGAGTGTGGAAATCTCGCTTACAGACGTGTGACACAAGTGACACCCAACCACCTGACCACGTTCCAAGTCCGTGAGTTCCGCGGAGCGCCCCATTCCGCTTTCTCACATTGTCTAATGATTACTGAGGTCACTGACATGGAGTACCTGGCAGTAGGTGGCAGCACAATGCACCTAATATGAAAATGTATATTTTTGGGGTGTCCGGTTACTTTTGATCACATAGTGTAGGTTAAGGACGCGCAAGTCGTCGAAATGTTGTCCAATAGGATTTTTACCAAGCTATTGAGCTCCACGGAATTACAGAAGAGTTGAATTTCTCTGTGCCAAAGGCTATTCTGGAATGACACACAAGGAAATTGTCAACTAATTGGAGAAGAGTAATACATCTACCTCATTCAGACATTGAAGCTAGAACGAAGATTGGGGAATTCGATGAATTCTGACGGTTATGGGAGGCTTCTGCGATTGTAGTACTAGCTCATTTGTCACATGATCTTATACACATATACTTAATAATATTTTTGTTCGTCTGAAACATAAATTTTGTAATGCTAGTGAAGGAAAATCATGGGAAAAATACCTCTCTATTAGGTACGAATATGAGTCCAAAAGTAAAAGGCGGAGAACAGGAGTGAATACTTGCTAAGCCAGACACACCGAATCAGGAGTGTCGTGATCGACGAACAGTACATTCAGTCGGCTGCTAGATATCAGCCATTAGAAGTTGTACTGTGAGCAGACAGGCTGTAACGTCTATCGACAGATTTTATTTAAAATGCTTTAAACTTTTGACATTAAAAATTTATGTGAAAACTCTTGAAGCTTTTTAAGTAAAACAAAAACTGTTAACATTCTGCACCTTTATTCTTCGTTTCTGTGTGCTTTCATCCCTCTGCCACCAGAGGACCCCGAATTTTAGCGCGTAATATAGCGGTGTGTAACGCAACTGTGCCATTGCGTGAGAAACAATGTACTGTAATCGAGTTTCGAATTCTATCCTGTATGTATTAATTGAAAGTTTATTTATTTATTTATCTTATGGCAACAACAGCAAACATTGACAGGTACATAAAGTTTAATTTTACATATATATCTAGTTAAATATTTACATATAGTTTAGTTTTACTTTTGGCACAAATTTTATACACATTTTTAAATTATGAAAATTACTACTTTCAAATTACTTACTACTTTAACTGATGTAATTGCAAGTTAAAAGAAAAAAAGACAGATACATTTAATCATAGTTCAATATCTAACAATTGAAGCCAACTAACAGCAGAGGGAGTAGCATTAATAAAGTCATTATATGGTCCAGGATACTTCCCCTGAGGACAGTCTTTAACAATATGTTGAACACTTTGTTATTGGGCCCCACAATAACAGGCTGGAGAATCTCAGAGTCCCCACTTGTGCATCATAGCGTTGCACCTGGCGTGGCCAGTTCTTATTCTGTTCAGCCTTGTCCACTCACTTTTCTGCAGATGAAATCCTGGTAGGCTTGCAGCTGGGTCTTGGACTCCCTGATGTGCTATTGTTGTAGCATTCCACCTCCTGCGCACTCTTCTCTGATGTCGAACTTCTTATCGTTCCTTCCATTATGCCACAGTGGACTGCGAGATTTTAAGCGGTCTGGGGGAGGGTTGTTTAAGACTGTATGAACTGGGCGGTTTTTGTGGTAGTCAGGGTGGTGTAGTTTCCTTCATTCTCGATTGATTGCTTCTTGGCGTCGTATTTCAGGTGGTGGGGTGTTGCTGATAGTGTACAGCCAGGGGGTGGATTTTAATGTGCACTTGATAATCCTCATTGACTCGTTCAGGTGTACATCCAGCTTCCTCATGTGGCCACTATGTTGCCACACTGGAGCACAGTATTCGGCAAGTGGTTACACCAGCGTAAGTACTGCAGTACGTAGAGTCGATGCGCCGGTACCCCATGTTGTACCAGGTAGTTTGTTTACAATGTTGTGTCGGGTCTTTAGTTTTTGGCTTGTTTTTTCCTGTGGTGTCACCGCCAGACACCACACTTGCTAGGTGGTAGCTTTAAATCGGCCGCGGTCCATTAGTACATGTCGGACCCGCGTGTCGCCACTGTCAGTGATCGCAGACCGAGCGCCACCACACGGCAGGTCTCGAGAGACTTACTAGCACTCGCCCCAGTTGTACGGACGACTTAGCTAGCGACGCAACACTGACGAAGCCTCGTTTATTTGCAGAGAAGATAGAATAGCCTTCAGCTAAGTCAATGGCTACGACCTAGTAAGGCGCCATAGCAATTGATAGTTATCGTATGAAGCATGTCTCATCAAGAACGATGTATACAAATGATGGATTAAAGTTAAGTATTCCAGAAGCTACGTACTTTTCTTTATAGCATTCATTACGTATCCTGTTTCAGACCTCACGCCATCCTGCGTGAGCTTATAGCGTGCATTTCGGCCTTCTCTAGCAATATAACATTTCCAACGTTTTTTTATACGTCTGAGACTGATCTAGTGTGACACCGAGGTATTTAGGCTGGAAAACTGTATCTAACCTTTTGCTGGCAGAAGGTACATCCAACTGCCGGTTTGCAATTCTGCTGTTTAGATGGAATGCTCAGACTTCCGTCTTTGCTGCATTTGGCTGGAGTCTCCAAGCTTTGTAGTATGTGTTGAGAGTTTCTAAGTCTCTAGATAACATAGCTTCTCCTTACTCAAGTGTGGTGGTTTGTACGGCTATGGCAAGGTTTTCGGCAAGCAAAATGTTTCACTAGCAGAGTTTGGCATGTTACTGTTGTACAGATTGAGAAATAGGGATTCTAGGACGGACCCTTGGAGGAGCCCATTTTTCAAGGTAAATGACTTGCTCTGTTTTTGTCCAACGCTAACCTTGAAGTAGTGGTTGGTTAACACATTTCCCACAAGCGTCGTCAGTTTCTTACTTGGGACATGAAAACCGCATGAAGGATGGTCGGTGACACTAACCCCAAAGCGTCGGATTGTTGCAGACGTCGCAGCCCTCGTGAGTGGCCAGGCATTGCCGTGCTGAAGGAGACGGTGATCCGTGTGTGGTGGATAGAATTGTATCCTAAGATTACTTACCCATACTCCACTCCTGGAAATGGAAAAAAGAACACATTGACACCGGTGTGTTAGACCCACCATACTTGCTCCGGACACTGCGAGAGGGCTGTACAAGCAATGATCACACGCACGGCACAGCGGACACACCAGGAACCGCGGTGTTGGCCGTCGAATGGCGCTAGCTGCGCAGCATTTGTGCACCGCCGCCGTCAGTGTCAGCCAGTTTGCCGTGGCATACGGAGCTCCATCGCAGTCTTTAACACTGGTAGCATGCCGCGACAGCGTGGACGTGAACCGTATGTTCAGTTGACGGACTTTGAGCGAGGGCGTGTAGTGGGCATGCGGGAGGCCGGGTGGACGTACCGCCGAATTGCTCAATACGTGGGGCGTGAGGTCTCCACAGTACATCGATGTTGTCGCCAGTGGTCGGCGGAAGGTGCACGTGCCCGTCGACCTGGGACCGGACCGCAGCGACGCACGGATGCACGCCAAGACCGTAGGATCCCACGCAGTGCCGTAGGGGACCGCACCGCCACTTCCCAGCAAATTAGGGACACTGCTGCTCCTGGGGTATCGGCGAGGACCATTCGCAACCGTCTCTATGAAGCTGGGCTACGGTCCCGCACACCATTAGGCCGTCTTCCGCTCACGCCCCAACATCGTGCAGCCCGCCTCCAGTGGTGTCGCGACAGGCGTGAATGGAGGGACGAATGGAGACGTGTCGTCTTCAGCGATGAGAGTCGCTTCTGCCTTGGTGCCAATGATGGTCGTATGCGTGTTTGGCGCCGTGCAGGTGAGCGCCACAATCAGGACTGCATACGACCGAGGCACACAGGGCCAACACCCGGCATCATGGTGTGGGGAGCGATCTCCTACACTGGCCGTACACCATTGGTGATCGTCGAGGGGACACTGAATAGTGCACGGTACATCCAAACCGTCATCGAACCCATCGTTCTACCATTCCTAGACCGGCAAGGGAACTTGCTGTTCCAACAGGACAATGCACGTCCGCATGTATCCCGTGCCACCCAACGTGCTCTATAAGGTGTAAGTCAACTACCCTGGCCAGCAAGATCTCCGGATCTGTCCCCCATTGAGCATGTTTGGGACTGGATGAAGCGTCGTCTCACGCGGTCTGCACGTCCAGCACGAACGCTGGTCCAACTGAGGCGCCAGGTGGAAATGGCATGGCAAGCCGTTCCACAGGACTACATCCAGCATCTCTACGATCGTCTCCATGGGAGAATAGCAGCCTGCATTGCTGCGAAAGGTGGATATACACTGTACTAGTGCCGACATTGTGCACGCTCTGTTGCCTGTGTCTATGTGCCTGTGGTTCTGTCAGTGTGATCATGTGATGTATCTGACCCCAGGAATGTGTCAATAAAGTTTCCCCTTCCTGGGACAATGAATTCACGGTGTTCTTATTTCAATTTCCAGGAGTGTAGTTGAAAGGACCATATGGTTAAAATTTCTAAAACTTGAAGAACACCTTCGAGGACATCACCCTGACAACGATGAAGAGGTGTAAGGAGAGATGAGGTTGTGGCTCCGTGAACAAAGCAAAACATCCTTCGGTAACGGTATCAAGCAACTGGGCTCTCGTTGAAAGAAATGTGTTGGTTGCCAGGATGCTGTGCTGAGAAGTGAATATGCGCACATGAAGTACAAAAATGTGGTACGCTGTTGTTGTTGTGGTCTTCAGTCCAGAAGCTGGTTTGATGCAGCTCTCCATGCTACTCTATCCTGTGCAAGCTTCTTCATCTCCCAGTACCTACTGCGATCTACATCCTTCTGAATCTGTTTAGTGTATTAATCTCTTCGTCTCCCTCTACGATTTTTACCCTCCACGCTGCCCTCCAATACTAAATTGCTGATCCCTTGATGACTCAGAATATGTCATACCAACCGATCCCTTCTTCTAGTCAAGTTGTGCCACAAACTTCTCTTCTCCCCGATTCTATTCAGTACCTCCTCATTAGCTATGTAATCTACCCATCTAATCTTCAGCGTTCTTCTGTAGCATCACACTTTGAAAGCTTCTATTCTCTTCTTGTCTAAACTGTTTACCGTCCACGTTTCACATCCATAAATGGCTACACTCCATACAAATATTTTCAGAAATGACTTCCTGACAAGTAAATCTATACTCGGTGTTAACAAATTTCTCTTCTTCAGAAACGATTTCCTTGTCATTGCCAGCCTGCATTTTATAACCTCTATACTTCGACCATCAACACCTATTTTGAACCCCAAATAGCAAAACTCATTTACTACTTTAAGCGTCTCATTGCCTAATCTAATTCCCTCAGCATCACCCGATTTAATTCGACTACATTCCATTGTCCTCGTTTTGCTTTTGTTGATGTTCATCCTACATCCTCCTTTCAAGACACTGTAAATTCCGTTCAGCTGCTCTTCCAAGTCCTTTGCTGTCTCTGACAAAATTACAATGTCATAAGCGAACCTCAAAGTTTTTATTTCTTCTCCATGGATTTTAATACCTACTCCTAATTTTTCTTTTGTTTCCTTTACTGATTGCTCAATATACAGATTGAATTACATCGAGGGTAGGCTACAACCCTGTCTCACTCCCTTCCCAACCACTGCTTCCTTTCATGCCCCTCGACTCTTATAATTGCTATCTGATTCCTGTACAAATTGTAAATAGCCTTTCGCTCCCCGTATTTTACCCCTGCCACCTTCAGAATTTTAAAGAGAGTATTCCAGTCAACGTTATTAAAAGCTTTCTCTAAGTCCACAAATGCTAGAAACGTAGGTTTGCCTTTCCTTAATCTATTTTCTAAGATAAGTCGTAGGGTCGGTATCGCCTCTCGTGTTCCAACATTTCTACGGAATCCAAACTGATCTTCCCCGAGGTCGGATTCTACCAGTTTTTCCATTCGTCTGTAAAGAATTCGTGTTAGTATTTTGCAGCTGTGGCTTGTTAAACCGATAGTTCGGTAATTTCCACATTTGTCAACAGCTGCTTTCTTTGGGATTGGAATTATTATATTCTTCTTGCAGTCTGAGGGTATTTCGCCTGTCTCATATATCTTGCTCACCAGGTGGTAGAGTTTTGTCAGGTCTGGCTCTTCCAAGGCTATCAGTAGTTTTAATGGAATGTAGTTACTCCCCTTGTTTCGACTTAAGTCTTTCAGTGCTCTGCCAAACTCTTCACGCAGTATCGTATCTCCTGTTTCATCTTCATCTACATCCTCTTCCATTTCCATAATATTATCCTCAAGTGCATCGCCCTTGCATAGACCCTCTATATACTCCTTCCACCTCTCTGCTTTCCCTTCTTTGCTTAGAACTGGGTTTCCATCTGAGCTCTTGATATTCATACAAGTGGTTCTCTTTTCTCCAAAGGACTCTTTAATTTTCCTGTAGGCAGTACCTATCTTACCCCTAGTGAGATAAGACTCTACATCCTTACATTTGTCCTCTAGCCATCCCTGCTTAGCTATTCTGCTCTTCCTGTCGAACTCATTTTTGAGACGTTTGTATTCCTTTTTGCCTGCTTCATTTACTGCGTTTTGCACTTTATCCTTTCATAAATTAAATTTAATATCTCTTCTGTTACCCAAGGATTTCTATTAGCCTTCGTCTTTTTACCAACTTGATCCTCTACTGCCTTCACTATTTCATCTCTCAAAGCTACCTATTCTGCTTCTACTGTATTTCTTTCCCCCATTCTTGTCAATCGTTCCCTAATGCTCTTTCTGAAACTCTCTACAACCTCTGGTTCTGTTAGTTTATCCAGGTCTCATCTCCTCAAATTCCTAGCTTTTTTCAATTTCTTCCGCCTGCCACTGAATCTACAGTTCATAACCAATAGATTGTGGTCAGAATCCACATCTGTCCCTGGAAATGTCTTACAATTTAAAACCTGGTTCCTGAATCTCTGTCTTACCATTATATAATCTATCTGATACCTTCTAGTATCTCCCGGCTTCCTCCATATATACAACCTTCTTTTATGATTCTTGAACCAAGTGTCAGCTATGATTAAGTTATGCTCTGTGCAAAATTCTACCAGGAAGCTTCCTCTTTCATACCTTACTCCCATTCCATATTCACCTACTACGTTTCCTTCTCGTCCTTTTCCTACTATCGAATTCCAGTCATCCATGACTATTAGATTTTCGTCTCCCTTCACTATCTGAATAATTTCTTTTATCTCATCATACATTTCATCAATCTCTTTGTCATCTGCGGAACTAGTTGGCATGTAAACTTGTACTACTGTGGTAGGCGTGGGCTTCGTATCTATCTTGGCCACAATAATGCGTTCACTATGCTGTTTGTAGTAGCTAACCTGCATTCCTATTTTTTTTATTCGTTATTAAACCTACTCCTGTATTACCCCTATTTGATTTTGTATTTATAACCCTGTATTCACCTGACCAAAAGTCTTGTTCCGCCTGCCACTGAACTTCACTAATTCCCACTACATCTAACTTTAACATATCCGTCTCTCTTTTTAAAATTATCTAACCTACCTGCCCGATTAAGGGACTGACATTCCACGCTCCGATCCGTAGAACGCCAGTTTCCTTTCTCGTGAGTACGCCCCACCTGAATATCCGAATGGGGGAGGATTTACCTCTGGAATATTTTACGCAAGAGGACGCCATCATTTAACCATTCAGTAAAGCTGCATGCCCTCGGAAAAAATTACGGCTGTAGTTTCCCCTTGCTTTCAACCGTTCGCAGTACCAGCACAGCAAGACCGTTTTGCTTAGTGTTACAAGGCCAGATCAGTCAATCATCCAGACTGTGACTCCTGCAACTACTCAGAAGTCTGCTGCCCCTCTTCAGGAACCACACGTTTGTCTGACCTCTCAACAGATACCCCTCCGTTGTGATTACACCTACGGTACGGCTATCTGTATCGCTGAGGCACGCAAAGTCCATGGTTAATAACATTTATTTTATTTAAAATGCTTTAAATTTTTCACATTAAAAATTCGGAGGCATTACTTTTCTCATGCCCTCGTACGTTCTACTCGACTCATTGTCCCACTGTCTTGAGGCAAAGTAACCACTGGACTTGCATGCGCAAGGGTCAGAATTTTTTTTTCAGTATATGGATTTTCTGTTGCATATTGTTGTTCGAGCATCGACTAGCACACGTCACCTTATCTGAGACAGGTTCATAACCCGCATTCTCAGTTCTGAACTTTAGGATCGAAACAATAAACATATAAGAGAATAAAATACGAATGGTGATAAAAGTGCCTTGTTAATATTTTGTGAGTAATATAACGAATTTGATTAAAAAAAAAAAAAAAAAAAAAAAAAAAAACAGAACAATAAGGTAGATGAATTAGGGCACTTTAGCAATATCAAAGTAAGACGCTTTTTCTTGCAGTTTTAAAATAATCACTCCGTTTAAAAACTCTGCGAAAAGTATTTGAAAATAACTTTTAAAGCCGTCCATTATCTTCAACTGTGTCATGTTTGGTATATTTTTCGTGATTATTTTGTACACTGTGTACGGTGTTGATACCAGCACTGCTATGTTCCATTTCTCTTATTTGATGTGTGAGAGAAATTCTCAGTACTAAAATATTGAGGTAATAGATAATACACGCTACTATGGTGATTGAAGTTTCAGTCTGAAGTTTTATTCCACTTCTAAATTGTTCAGTGTTGATACCTTGTGAAATTGACTACATGCCTCTCTTTGCACAACGTGAATGAAAATTTAAAAATGGAGTGCTATTATTTCTGTGAATTAATGCGTTTATCCGATACTATTAAAGAAATGAAAGATAGATGTAAGTAAATATCCTAGTATGACTGGCGTGCGTTATTATAAGAATACCACAAAGGGCGTACTGCATTATTCATGATTAGTATCTCAGTGAAGTACTCGCGCTCTTCTGGAGTTTTATGATTTTGCACCTTCGGTGTAACTGTTCACGTATAGAGAATGTGTGGTCGTGTTCGCGTCTGTTTCGTTTCATTAATATAACTAAAATCCGAGTTTTTTAGATAAAAGTCAAGGCAACACACACATGGTCCTAACCATCTTTCACTTTCGTGACAGATACAGTAACGAAAATTCTTACAATACGATCAAATTCATTTTCTAACAATAGTATAAAATACACACACGGGTGGAAGGGGGTATTATAAGCTGAAGAGAGGAAGACACAATGCACCTGTTTATTTCGAAAAGAAAGCTGTATTCAGAGTTGAAATTTGTTCGACGTCATGTAACATCAATAACAAGAATTTTATAAAATATCAATTTCTCAGTTTCAGTCACTTTTATGATCCGATATTGATCAGAACCAGTGCGTTTCGGCTGCCTGTTGCCATCATCATCTGCCTAACTGTTATTTATACATCGGTTTCAGTGACATGACGAGAAGGGTTCCTGCTGAGAGTGCCAGTGAGGTTATGTTCGAATGTTTATGTCCCAGTCTCGATAAATTAATTTACTTTATTGTGCTATAATCTAGATATTTTATATTTGGATAGTCTGGACGATATCATGACTTACATGTTGCGGGAATATATCCTTATCTGCCACTAGTAGCACAGGAACAGGCACAACACCATTACTTCACACAACAGTTGACATGTCAAAGATTATTCAACTGCTATGATACTACGTACTTTTAATTACTTGGATAGTAAGTACATGTACGTGTACATGAACATTTACATCTACATCCATACTCCGCAAGTCACCTGACGGTGTGTGGCGGAGGGGACCTTGAGTACCTCTATCGGTTCTCCCTTCTATTCCAGTCTCGTATTGTTCGTGGAAAGAAAGATTCTCGGTATGCCTGTGTGGACTCCAGTCTCTCTGATTTTATCCTCATGGTCTCTTCGCGAGATATACGTAGGTGGGAGCAATATACTGCTTGACTCGTCGGTGAAGGTATGTTCTCGAAACTTCAACAAAAGCCCGTACCGAGCTAATGAGCGTCTCTCCTGCAGAGTCTTCCACTGGAGTTTATCTATCATCTCCGTAACGCTTTCGCGATTACTAAATGATCCTGTAACGAAACGCGCTGCTCTCCGTTGGATCTTCTCTATATCCTCTATCAACCACACCGGTGAGCAGTATTCAAGCAGCGGGTGAACAAGTGTACTGTAACCTACTTCCTTTGTTTTCTGATTGCATTTCCTTAGGATTCTCCCAATGAATCTCATTCTGGCATCTGCTTTACCGACGATTAATTTTATATGGTCATTCCATTTTAAATCACTCCTAGTGCCTACTCCCAGATAATTTATGGAATTAACTGCTTCCAGTTGCTGACCTGCTATGTTGTAGCTAAATGATAAAGGATCTTTCTTTCTATGTATTCGAAGCACATTACACTTGTCTACGTTGAGATTCAGTTGCCATTCGTTGCACCATGCGTCAATACGTTGCAGATCCTCCTGCATTTCAGTACAATTTTCCATTGTTACAACCTCTCCATATACCACAGCATCATCCGCAAAAAGCCTCAGTGAACTTCCGATGTTATCCACAGGTCATATATATTGTGAATAGCAACGGTCCTACGACACTCCCCTGCGGCACACCTGAAATCACTCTTACTTCGGAAGACTTCTATCCATTGAGAATGACATGCTGCGTTCTGTCATCTAGGAACTCTTCAATCCAATCACACAATTGGCCTGATAGCCCATATGCTCTTACTTTGTTCATTAAACGACTGTGGGGAACTGTATCAAACGCCACGCGGAAGTGAAGAAACACGGCATCTACCTGGGAACCCGTGTCTATGGCCCTCTGAGTCCCGTGGACGAATAGCGCGAGCCGGGTTTCACACGATCGTCTTTTTCGAAACCCATGCTGGTTCCTACAGAGTAGATTCCTAGTCTCCAGAAAAGCCATTACACTCGAACATAATACGTGTTCCGAAGTTCTACAACTGATAGACGTTAGAGAGATAGGTCTATAGTTCTGCACACCTGTTCGACGTCCCTTCTTGAAAACGGTGATGACCTGTGTCCTTTTCCAATCTTTTGGGACGCTACGCTCCTCTAGGGACCTCCGATACACCGCTGCAAGAAGGGGGGCAAGTTCCTTCGCGTGCTCTGTGTAAAATCGAACTGGTATCCCATCAGGTCCAGCGGCCTTTCCTCTTTCGAGCGATTTTAATTGTTTTTCTATCCCTCTGTCATCTATTTCGATATATACCATTTTGTCATCTGTGCGACAATTTAGAGAAGGAACTACAGTGCAGTCTTCCACTGTGAAACAGCTTTGGGAAAAGGAATTTAGTATTTCGGCCTTTAGTCTGTCATCCTCTGTTTCAGTACCATTTTGGTCACAGAGTGTCTGGACATTATGTTTTGATGCACCTACCGCTTTGACATCAGACCAAAATTTCTTGGGATTTTCTGCCAAGTCAGTACACAGAACTTTACTTTCGAATCAACAACCAGTGCGTTTTTGTACAAACATATTTGCATCATGGCACATGTTAAACAGTTTGATAGATCAGTATTTATTAAGTTATGCAATATTATTCAGTTTCTTATTCAACCGAACCAGGTGTCTGTATTTCCTTTTTGCATTATAGGACAAACATTCTTTAGGTTGCTTCATTGTTTATGAAAGAATGCGTTTCAACAATAAGAAAGCGGATCCGACACGGATTTTACCCTGCGCATCTCCACGAAATTCGAGTTTCACTGTCGCCACACTTCGAATATTGGACATAATACTTGGCAGGTCTGAATCTTCTGGCAATCGTCTGTTGCTGCCACACCAGTCTCCTGGCTAAATTTCATAAGGTAATCGTTAACCTTTGACAGCCAAACTCTAATTTCACACAGCAAGATATTTCCAGGAGATTGACATTGTCTGAATATTCCAAGATGGGAAAACACCGTCCTACGGAAATGGTGCTATTTCACAGACTTCAGTAGAAGTGCACACCGGTTATTACCTAGTATCAGTAGTCATTTGCTCGTTAGCTGGTTATTTGCAGCCACAGCGTTAATGCCAAGTCTGTGTCATTCAGGCCTATGTCTAATGCTGAAACCGATAAAACTCACAACGGAGGTCATACGCTGTTACGAGAGTAATCCCAAATGTAACGTCTCTTACTTTTTTATAAGTACATAGAGATGTTTATTTCTACAATGGTTTACATCAGTTTACAGCTTGAACATTTAGCTATTTTTAGACATAATCACCATTTCTGTCGATGCATTTTTGTAGACGCTGTGGCAGTTTTTGTATTCCCATGTCATACCAGCTCGCCGCCATGCTGGCTGTTCAGAAAGTTATGAACCTCTTCTTTCACCTCGTCGTCGGAGCTGAATCGCTGGTACCACATTTAACGCTGACAGGTACTATGAGACTCTGAAGAAACTCGAACGGGCAATTCAGAACCGGAGAAGAGGAATGTTGAGCAAGGGCGTACACATTCTCCATGACAACGCTTGCCCACACATCGCTCGGCATACCGTTGCTCTACTGCAACAGCTTCAGTGGAACATAATCACCCACCCACCCTATAGTCCTGACTTGGTGTCCAGTGACTATCACCTGTTCCCTAGGCTAAAAGAACATTTGACCGGAAAGTGATTCAGCTCCAATGACGAGGTGAAAGAAGAGGTTCACAACCTTTTGAACAGCATAACGGCGAGCTGGTATTGAAACGTCCCCTTAGAAAAATTATACATGACTGTGCTTAAACTGACACACAGTACTTTTAGCGCAACGCAATCTGACTTTCAATAATCCCTACAAAAGAATGGCCCTGACTAACAATAACCTATACCTTTCATGAATCACTTACCTCACAAAAATCTTCGTTACTCAAACTATTGCAATACTGCGAGCGCCAATACTGCCAGCTAAATAAACTACTGAAGGCACTAACTACTGATAGGCATAGTTAGCAAATGAAAGATTTCGATAGAAACACACAATGTATTTACCTTAATAGTGTTCAAAAGTCATAATATATATATCAGTTCATGACATCCAGTCTTACAAACTTACTGTCTCTGATGGACACAAGTCCAGATCATCCGCTCTCAAAACTCCGCCATCTCTCTCCCCACATCCACCACTGCTGGCAGCTCACCTCCAACTGCCCAACACTACAATAGCGACTTTCAACAATGCAAACCAGCCACAGACTGCACACAAGCAACGTCAGTGATTTTCATATAGAGCGCTACATGGCGTGACCAATATAAAAACCTAAACAGCCTACTTACAGTATGACATGGGCATACAAAAACTGCCACAGCGTCTATAAAAATGCATCCACAGAAATGGTGATTATGTCGAAAAAAAAAAAACTAAATGTTCAAGCTGTAAACTGATGTAAACCATCGTAGAAATAAACAGGTCTATGAACTTATAAAAAATAGGAGACCTTACTTTTGGGATAATTACTGACATGTAATGGTCAGTTGTCAAAGGAATATTTGGTTTATATGTTTGAGTTATTCGGAGTGACAACATGTAATTAAAAATGGTCAGAACTAGAATGACAAACGTACCCTAATTACATCAAATATTTATTCAATTTGTGAGAACCTACATAACTTACCACCTAGAGGCCATGTAACAATATGCAAGAACACTCACCTCTGCGGAGTCGATGGAGTTCCCGGCACCGCCTCTGTGTGCAAGACTGGAACGACCCAAACTGGTCACACTTACAGGTGTTGCACTCCTTCCAGCTGACCTCGTTCGGGGTGCACAGCCGTATGATACCTGCGAACGAAGGTACCATCAGTTCGAAGCAGCAGCATAAGGGATAAGTCGTGTGCACCCGCACTGATTTGAGGCACTATCCTCAGTCAGACATTTCTGTCAAGTTTCTGTCATCGTCGGTGTTACTCACGTTCTTCTTCCTGAGGTGCAACAACGGTTGCTCTTAAAAGGATGAGGAGATACAGCCTGTACAAAATTATTAATTTACTTCTTGTTTCCTTTATTTTCCGGTTTGTAGGTGTAGCGCAATCAACAGTGGCCCTTTTGAAGTAGTGAACACGTACAGGTAAGTGAGGGCAATAACCTGCACGTTACGTCCTTAGCTGCCTTGCCGACATCTGCACGCTACAGTAACTTAGTAAGACACCGCCCTGTTTACTGCTAAATCAGTTTCTGGACTTACTTTCTCGAAAGTAATTATCAGTTAAAAACATCCACAGACATTTAAATCAGTTTATTACGTAAGACATACAGAGTTTTATCTAATAATCATGGACCAACAAAATACAAAAAAATGCTTCCAGAATGAGATTTTCACTCTGCAGCGGAGTGTGCGCTGATATGAAACTTTCCTGGCAGATTAAAACTGTGTGCCCGACCGAGACTCGAACTCGGGACCTTTGCCTTTCGCGGGCAAGTGCTCTACCGTCTGAGCTACCGAAGCACGACTCACGCCCGATACTCCTAGCTTTACTTCTGCCAGTAACTCGTCTCCTACCTTCCAAACGTAACAGAAGCTCTCCTGCGAAACTTGCAGAACTAGCACTCCTGAATGAAACGATACTGCAGAGACATGGCTTAGCCACAGCCTGGGGGATGTTTCCAGAATGAGATTTTCACCTTGCAGCGGAGTGTGCGCTGATATGAAACTTCCTGGCAGATTAAAACAGTGTGCCCGACCGAGACTCGAACTCGGGATCTTTGCCTTTCGGGGGCAAGTGCTCTACCATCTGAGCTACCGAAGCACGACTCACGCCCGGTACTCACAGCTTTACTTCTGCCAGTATCTCGTCTCCTACCTTCCAACCTTTACAGTAGCTCTCCTGCGAAGCTGTAAAGTTTGGAAGGTAGGAGACGAGATACTGGCAGAAGTAAAGCTGTGAGTAGCGGGCGTGAGTCGTGCTTCGGTAGCTCAGATGGCAGAACACTTGCCCGCGAAAGGCAAAGGTCCCGAGTTCGAGTCTCGCTCGGGCACACAGTTTTAATCTGCCAGGAAGTTAAAAAAAATGCTGTTTAATTATTGTGAGACATTTGTTTTCTTTATGCTATTACACCTACAGAGTGATTACTTACTGACATTTTAATGTTTACTCCATGTTTGACGAAACTGTAGTTTTGTCTAATAATTATGGCCCAACAAAAAAATGTGTTTAATTACTGAGAGACATTCGTTTTCTTTATGCTATTACACCTACTGAGCAACTGTTTACTGATATTTTAATGTTTACTCCATTTTTTGAGGAAACTATAGTTTACAGCCTTTAAACTCACAATTACGGACAACAGCTGTTTCACTTCCACATTCAAACACTGCCATTCTCCAATGCATGTGGCACTTTAGTCTACATCGCCTCATGTGTAACTCCGTAACCGTGCGATGTGGCCGTGCGGTTTGAAGCGCCATGTCACGGATTGCACGGCCCTTCCCGACGGAGGTTCGAGTACTCCCTCGGGAATGGGTGTGTGTGTTGTTCTAAGGATAAGTTAGTTTAAGTAGTGCGTAAGTCTAGGGACCGATGACTTTAGCAGTTTGGTCCCTTAGGAACTCACACACTTTTGAACATTTTGTAACTCCGTCAGTTTCCTTCATTTCCACCAGCCTGTATTAGTGTGTTTCGCATTTAGTGTTGTTATTGGGGGAGGAGGAGGAGATTAGTGTTTAACGTCCCGTCGACAACGAGGTCATTAGAGACGGAGCGCAAGCTCGGGTGAGGGAAAGATGGGGAAGGAAATCGGCCGTGCCCTTTCAAAGGAACCATTCCGGCATTTGCCTGAAGCGATTTAGGGAAATCACGGAAAACCTAAATCAGGATGGCCGGAGACGGGATTGAACCGTCGTCCTCCCGAATGCGAGTCCAGTGTGCTAACCACTGCGCCACCTTGCTCGGTGTTGTTGTTATTGGGCCTGTTAGACTGTATAAGAGGTGCGAACAGCGTTCAGATATTGAGTGATCACTGTGAAGGAGAAGGAGAAACCGCGTTTCGTGTGAGACAGCATTATCAGCAGCTAACAGAGTGCGAAAGTGGCATCATTTATTTCTTGAATTTGGCCCGCTGGTCGCATCATGCAATATCTGCCGGGTATTCCACGCCTGACAACGACAAGGGAAGATCGCCGTAGTCTCCACCAAATTCATCTGCGACTGCTATCCGAGAACAAGCAATTCTGTGCCATCCCCCATCATTGGTCGCAGACCAGCAGCAGCCAGACGATGCGTAGGCTACCGTTAACACCACAGTACAATCCGCCGGGTTTGGAGTGCCTACGTGGACGGTTAGCGTGTTCTGCTGACGAATGGCATCGCAGTGTGTTCAGTGCTGAACCACGGTGCTGCTGTAAGACAGATGACAATCGTAAATGTAACGGCACAACGGGAAGCACGGACGGCCTGTGTCATCACGTGCTACCTGTCACGCGACTGTACTGAGGTATCATTTTTCAACAGGACAATGCTCATCAATAGATAGCACCTGTCTCTGTGAATAGTACGCCATGTTTCCCCGACAGAACCGTGTGGGACCAGTTCTGGCATCCATTCGGCCCCAGCACCAGTATCTACTAACTATTGTGGGTTAACTTGCCTCACGAGGTGATACTACGACTTTATGAGACCCTCTTCAACGGAATAAGGGAGGCATAAGTATCTGCCAGAGGAGGTCCAATATCATATTGATTTGTGGGCTCATACTGCCAAGTTTTTGCAAATATTATACGATGTTATAATTAATGAACTAACATCACATTCCTTCTCAACCAGTGAAATTTCATTTCTTTTAGGCTTCCCGTTCGGAGCGTTCCATTTTTTGGTCAGTTTGTGTGTATTAATTAAAATTATTACTTGGATTTAATTTTGCATCATCATCTTCAAGTAGTCCCTTGCTAGCGAATACAGTGGCCTCAGTGTTCCTGCTACTTTTGAAATGCACCTTGGAAGCTGACTTGCAGAGGGATTTCGTTGAAAGAAAGACCGGATCGACTCTAAGACGATGTTAAGTTCCCTGCAAATACGCAATGCTGCCTCTGTGTGCCTTGAGATATTTGTGGCACAAACTTTACCACAATCCTTCTTATGTTCAATCCTTCTAACAGAATACTTTCACAGTCGTAAATTAAGTGCGTACCTGACATTAAAGCATTGCCTCTAAACTCTTCACTCAACATTTGGTGCAATCGTGCAGCGATTCCTACTAGTTTAAAGCAAAAATTTATTCATGTACTTCCCTCCTTACAATAAGTTCCTCCTGCCACCGAACTTCACTAATTCCCACTTTATCTAACTTTAACCTATCCATTTCCCTTTTTAAATTGTCTAACCTACCTGCCCGATTAAGGGATCGGACATTACACGCTCCAATCCGTAGAACGCCTACAGGAAAATTAAAGAGACCTTTGGAGAAAAGAGAACCACTTGCATGAATATCAAGAGCTCAGATAGAAACCCAGTTCTAAGCAAAGAAGGGAAAACAGAAAGGTGGAAGGAGTATATAGAGGGTCTATACAAGGGCGATGTTCTTGAGGACAATATTATGGAAATGAAAGAGGATGTAGACGAAGATGAAGTGGGAGATATGATACTGCGTGAAGAGTTTGAGAGAGCACTGAAAGACCTAAGTCCAAACAAGGCTCCGAGAGTAGACGACATTCCATTAGAACTACTGACAGCCTTGGAAGAGTCAGACCTGACAAAACTCTACCACCTGGCGAGCAAGATATATGAGACAGGCGAAATACCCTCAGACTTCAAGAAGAATGTAATAATTCCAATCCCAAAGAAAGCAGCTGTTGAAAGATGTGAAAATTACCGAACTATTAGTTTAATAAATCACAGCTGCAAAATACTAACGCGAATTCTTTACAGATGAATGGAAAAACTGGTAGAAGCCGACCTCGGGGAAGATCAGTTTGGATTCCGTAGAAATGTTGGAACACGTGAGGCAATACTGACCCTACGACTTATCGTAGAAGAAAGATTAAGGAAAGGCAAACCTACGTTTATAGCATTTGTAGACTTAGAGAAAGCTTTTGACAATGTTGACTGGAATACTCTCTTTCAAATTCTGAAGGTGGTAGGGGTAAAATACAGGGAGCGAAAGGCTATTTACAATTTGTACAGAAACCAGATGGCAGTTATAAGAGTCGAGGGACACGAAGCAGTGGTTGGGAAGGGAGTGAGACAGGATTGTAGCCTCTCCCCGATGCTATTCAATCTGTATATTGAGCAATCAGTAAAGGAAACAAAAGAAAAATTTGGAGTAGGTATTAAAATCCATGGAGAAGAAATAATAATTTTGAGGTTCACCGATGACATAATTCTGTCAAAGACAGCAAATGACTTGGAAGAACAGTTGAACGGAATGGTCAGTGTCTTGAAAGGAGGGTATAAGATGAATATCAACAAAAGCAAAACGAGGATAATTTATTTATTTATTTATTTTTATTTATTGATTTATTTAACCTGGCAAGATTAGGGCCATCAGGCCCTCTCTTACATCTAACCAGGCATTCTATTTATTTTACATTCATATGTTTTAGTAGGCATGTTAAACTACATCTAGTACAAAAAGTGAAATAAACAATTTGAAAGGTACACCTGGAAATATACATACATATAGAGTTTATATTCTTAGGTCACAAGTACTGTTATAATTAGACATTATTGAAGAGACAGATTTTAGATAGGAGTGCCGGCAGCAGGGAGTATGAGGGAGACTCATGGTGAAGGGAGGAGAAGAATAGAGACATGATGAAACATAATTAAGGAAATATAAAGGAAAAGAAGATTGCTTGGCTAATAGAGAAAGATGAAGAGGAAGGCATCTCAGGAGCAAGATAGGAGACGCTAGCTTTGCTATTTGACAGATGGGGGGATTGTCCTTGTACATTAATTTTGTGGAGAACTTTGTGAGGATGATAGTAGGAAATGCTTCAACTTCTTCTTAAAAGCAGCAGGAGATCGAATTTTGCGCAAGGTAAGGGGCAGTTTGTTCCAGAGGCGGACAGCGGCAACTGAGAAGGAGTTTGCAAAAGTTTTTGTTTTGTGAGTGGGCACAGTTAGGATACCAAATAAGAGTGACCTCGTGTTTCGATTATGATGACATGACAGGTTTTTAATCTCTGAAGCAAGGTACTGGGGTGCTTTCGCGATGAGGAGTCGGTGGAGTAGACATAGAGTGTGGTAGTCACGCAGTTTGTCCGGCCGCAGCCACCGTAGCTCGGAGTATGAAGCACTAACATGATCATATCGGTGAATGTTGCAGGTGTAACGCACACAGGCATTCATGGTTAGCTCTAGCCGTCTTTCGTTTTCACTACTCATGCCTTGTTGAATCACATCACAATACTGGAGGTTCGGTAGAACGAGTGCTTGCACGAGCTGGCGTTTCAAGTCCTGTGGAAATATGTTCCGAAACTTTTTGAGAGCATAGAGACAAGCAGACGTCTTTCGGCACACTGCGACTGTATTCTCCGCCCAGTTGAGATGCTCATCCAAAGTTACACCCAAGTTCTTCACTGTTTTCTGATAATGGAATGTAGTCGAATTAAGTCGGATGATGCTTAGGAAATGAGACACTTAAAGTAGTAAAGGAGTTTTGGTATTTGGGGAGCAAAATAACTGATGATGGTCGAAGTAGAGAGGATATAAAATGCAAACTGGCAATGGCAATAAAGCGTTTCTGAAGAAGAGAAATTTGTTAACATGGAGTATAGATTTAAGTGTCAGGAAGTATTTTCTGAAAGTATTTGTATGGAGTGTAGCCATCGTCGTCGGCTGATACTCGTATCCGAGTTTTCATTTCTCTCCTGAGATTTCCTTTGTCACGGTTCAGGCGTGGAAGTGTCGTTGATGGCTTAGCAATCCAATCCTAGCGTGGAACAGGCGGCCACAGACATTACAGCTGATGGAAGGTGGAGGACGTGGCTGAGCCTGGAGGAGTTTACGTCTCTGGCGTTTGTCATTCTCCATTCTTCGACGTTCCAGCTCAAAGTTTTGAAGAGCATTTGAGGTAACTCAGCGCCAGCGACTTCGGTCTTCTGCTATTGTGGACCAGTTACTCGGATCGATGTTCAAGTTTTTCAGATTTTTCTTGTACTGATCCTTATAACGTTTGAGAGGGGCACCTCGTGGCCTTGGTGTACAGTGTTAGGTCTTTATTCAGGAAGACACGCTTTGTAAGACGACCAAATGCTACATGTGCAGCACGTAATCTATTCTCCACATCTTTTCCAGATGAGCAGTTGGATGACAGTATGCTTCCCAGGTAGAGGAAATGGTCCACTTGTTCCAAGAGTGTATCGTAGATGGATATGCTGAAGTCAGGAACGGAGGAGCCAGGAGTTGGCTGCGCCATCACCTTTGTCTTTGGAATATTGATGGAGAGACCAAATCGTTCGTACGCCCTGCTGAAGGAATCAACTGACAGCTGTAACTCTACAGGTGAATGAGCTGGAGAGGCATTGTCATCAGCATACTGCAGCTCTGTCACACGAGTGGTACTGGTGAACCTTTTTGAATGGAGTCTGGACTGGTTAAATAATCCTCCATCAAACCTGTACTTTAGTTCTATTCCTGCATTGTTTACGGTTGTCTCGTAAAGCATAGCTGCCAGATACAATGCAAATAATGTAGGTGCAAGAACGCATCCTTGTTTAAGCCCACTTGTTATTGGGAATTCACCAGTCATTTCATTCTGGCAGAGGACCTGTCCAGTCATATCAACGTGGAGAGCTTCAATCAGGTCAACAAAATGTTCAGGGCAGCCGAAGCGTTTTAAGACCATCCACATGGCTTCTCTGGGAACTGTATCAAAGGCCTTTTCTAGATCGTAGAAAACAAGTAGTAAAGGCTTTTGCTGTTCTCTGCACTTCTCCTGTAGTTGTCGTGCACAGAAGATCATGTCAATTGTCCCTCTTGAAGGTCGAAACCCGTATTGAGACTCAGGTAGTATAGTCTCTGAAAGTGTCTGGAGGCGATTTAAAAGGATTCTTGCAAAAATTTTTCCAGTGACAGAGAGTAGAGATATTCCCCGGTAGTTACCACAGACGCTTCTGTCACCCTTTTTGAAGATGGTGACAATTGTGGAGTTCTTCAAGTCAGCTGGTACCTTGCGGGTTTCCCACATTAATATAATAAGTGAGAAGAGTCTAGTTTTTAGAGGCAAGCCGCCACCCTCAATAAGCTCCATCGGGATGCTGTCAGGTCCAGGAGCCTTCCCAGGTTTCACACTCTTGAGTGCCTTGCAAAATTCTTGAAAAGTTGGAGGATCAGCCAGCCAGGGTTTTGGAGGGTGCTGTGGGACATTTTTGAGAAAATCTCCAGCGGCAGTAGAAGGGCTGTTTAACAGTGAGCTGAAGTGCTCTTTCCAACGATTTAAGATGTCCTGACTTTCAGTAAGAATGGTGGAGTTGTCAGCAGCTTTCAGTGCTCCTGATGAGGAGCAGATAGGTCCATACAGCTCTTTAATACCAGCGTAAAAGCCACGCAGGTTCCTTGCATCAGAAAGATTTTGGAGTTCTGTGGCTTTCTGTTGCCACCATTTGTTCTTGATTACTCGTATTTCACTTTGACATTTCTGCTTGAGTTCTTGAAAGTGTGCTTTCTTTTCTGCGCAGGATGGATCTTGAGCAAGGGATAGGTAAGCATCCCGCTTTGCATTGATGATGGCTTGGATTTCTCCGTGGTTGTCATCAAACCAGTCACTTCTTTTCCGTGCACTACAACCAACAACATTCTCAGCAGTTTCTTTGATGATGTTCTTTAATGTGGTCCATTCTTGTTCGACGTCATCTGTGGTTGCTGGAGCTTTGTTACGTTGTTCAGACAGTATGTCTTGGAAGTGTGAGCGAACGTTTTTGTTGTTCAGGTTGCTTATGTTGAATTTTCTGCGTGGTGGGTTTGAAAAGTGGGATCGTGGCTTGCGATACTTTGGTACTCTCAAACGGCTGACTAAAAGTCTATGGTCCGTCCAGCACTCATCGATGTTTAGTGCTGCTTTTGTGATGAGAATGACTTTCTTGTCACGCTGTCGCGTAATAACGTAGTCTATAAGATGCCAATGTTTGGAGCGTGGGTGCATCCATGTGGTCTTATAGCGGTTACGCAAACGGAATTGGGTATTGGAGATGAAAAGCCATGTATGGACGATAAATAGTTTAGACAAGAAGAGAATAGAAGCTTTCGAAATGTGGTGCTACAGAAGAATGCTGAAGATTAGATGGGTAGATCACATAACTAATGAGGAGGTATTGAATAGAATTGTGGAGAAGAGGAGTTTGTGGCACAACTTGACTAGAAGAAGGGATCGGTTGGTAGGACATATTCTGAGGCATCAAGGGATCACCAATTTAGTTCAAATGGTTCAAATGGCTCTGAGCACTATGGGACTTAACATCTTAGGTCATCAGTCCCCTAGAACTTAGAACTACTTAAACCCAACTAACCTAAAGACATCACACACATCCATGCCCGAGGCAGGATTCGAACCTGCGACCGTAGCAGTCCTGCTGTTCCGGACTGCAGCGCCTAGAACCGCAAGACCACCGCGGTCGGCCACCAATTTAGTACTGGAGGGCAGCGTGGAGGGTAAAAATCGTAGAGGGAGACCAAGAGATGAAAACACTAAGCAGATTCAGAAGGATGTAGGCTGCAGTAGGTACTGGGAGATGAAGAAGCTTGCACAGGATAGAGTAGCATGGAGAGCTGCATCAAACCAGTCTCAGGACTGAAGACCACAACAACAACAACTTCCCTCCTTCACATAAGACATCGAAAAACTGCTGATTCACGTACACATGACAGTGGAAATGTGCTCGCTGACAACTATTCAAAGCAGTCAGCTCGCGGCAACTTTTCATAGTGATTCAAGAGGGTTGTATGGAGAGACACCTAGCGGAATTTCAGTGTACTTGCAACCATTTGTAAACAAAAGTCAAAGTTCAGGAGCTTTTGTTTATCTCATCGTAATATCCATACAGAAAGTGTGTACAGGTGATTTAGATACAGAGAATCAAATTCTGACATTTTAACTGTTATTGTCGTTCTTCATAGCAATGGGCTCAGTTCCAAGCATCCCTCCTACTTCGACTGTCCTTCCTTTAACAATACAGCGCTGTTTCCACGTAGAACGGGCTTATTTGCAGTATTACTAACGATGCATTATCCCGGCCTGTAAGCGCTTGTTAGCCCAAATGATACATGTCGTTGCATACTTAAGGCTAATGCAGCTGGCTTTACAGGCTGCATCCTGAAAATAACGTCTTGACAGGATAGGTGATGCCGAATACAGCAGACGTTTCACATAACCAGTGGACGAGAAGGCACCGCTGTGTAGCTGTGGCCACAAAACGATAGCCAAAATCAGCGACGAAAGCACGGAAGTCTACACCACCGAAGAGTAAAAAAGGTTTAGAGGCCGCAGTAATCATTCGCAGCATGCCAGGAATTTTTGCGAGGGAGAAACAAAACATTTCTTCTTTGATGCCAACTTGTAGAGGCGTTGGAAGCAGAAATTGCGGACATTTTTTAAAAACTGTTTGAGAAAATTAGTATGTAATTTATGTGGTGTCACCGCCAGACACCACACTTGCTAGGTGGTAGTTTTAAATCGGCCGCGGTACATTAGTACATGTCGGACCCGCGTGTCGCCACTGTGTGATCGCAGACCGAGCGCCACCACAAGGCAGGTCTCGAGATACGGGATAGCACTCGCCCCAGTTGTACGGACGACTTTACTAGCGACTACACTGACGAAGCCTCGCTCCTTTGCCGAGCAGATAGTTAGAATAGCCTTCAGCTAAGTCCATGGCTACGACCTAGCAAGGCGCCATTAGCCTTACATAGCAATTGATACTTACCGTATAAAGCATGTCTCATCAAGAACGATGTATACTACAAGGATGGATTAAAGTTAAGTATTCCAAAAGCTACGTACTTTTCTTTATAGCATTCATTACGTATCCTGTTTCAGACTTCACGCCATCCTTCGTGTGTTTATAGCGTGCATTGCGGTACCCTCAAATCACACTGTGTCGGCACTTCTGTCAACACATCAATTTATATCCTCTTTTTCGTTAGCGTGGTAGATTACAGTTCCTGGCCTTGTTTGAATGAAAGTTCGTTCACGCCCTCAGTAAGAAGTTTAAACATTAAACTCTTTGGCGTCAGTATTCTTTAGTAAACACATTGCACTGAATGCTGTCACATGTCGATTACCATGCTGTAGTGATGTTCCTGTATTGCATCTTACTGTCTTCACAAAACAATTTCTATTAGTTATGCTAAATTTAGTGTACTTGACTCAATACTCACAAGCATCAGAGAAAAATCGCGTCTAACAATATTATCGGTGGCTAGAAACTGTAAAGTTTTCCTGGCTTCTAATTGTGCAGCGTGAACAATTACTTAGTTATTTAATCAGTAACGCCGCTCGCACAACGGATTTTAGCTGGGGAAAGGTATGTTAAACGCTGTATTTCTGACCTGTGGTTTCCTTTAGCAGATAATTTGAATTACGAAGTTAGGCAGCTATCTTCTTTTATTCCTGATTTCGTTCTTAGCAACTGACTCTTCCCCTTCACTATTAGTTTACAACTTGCACTGATCATTTACTTTGTTGGTGAAATGCTGTCTGCAAATTACTTTTTAAATTAAATGCAATGCAAGTCTACAGTTCTAAGATGATCAGCAAGGTCTGTATTAGCTACTACATGTAATGTTACAAGCAGAGAGCAACAATAGTGAGTCTTATACCGTGTCTCTTTGTGGCTTGGTAGGTAATTGCGTAAGCGAAATACTACCGTATATACCCAAAGATGCCGGGTTCAATCCTCTGTCATTCCTAATAATTTATTTGTCACATTATCTAACATTCGTTTAAGTTTGAAAGCAACTCCTTGCATTTCTAAGTCGGATGTGTTTCTATAACCTATTTTCTTTCCCCTGATGAGAATGTGTGCCAAAACAGGAGTATTTTATAATCGTATCGAATCTTAAACCAATAAGTTGCATTCATCAATGGTACTGTAACAATGGTGTTAACTGTAGCCTCGCCTTTTCTCCTGACTCTTGTAGGACATCTACCTGTTGAATAAAAGATAAAAAAATAGAGCACAGTATAATTTTCCTCTAAAAAAACAACTTAGGAGGTATCTAATTTCCTTACAATGTGTATCTACATGCGGTTGGCAAGTATTTTACAATAAAGAGCAGCAACTTAGATTTCAGATGTTTTCTGAGGCCATGGCAGAATTTGATGGCGGACGGTATTTGTTTCTGGATTTGCAACGCAGATAGTGCAGCATACACAAAGGTAAAGTACCTGTAAAGCAAATAGTCATATCAAAGTTTCGTTGTGAGTCCATCATTGTTTTGAAATATTTTAGAGACCACACATTTTGAACAATGAAACCGTAGTGATATACTGATTTTGCTTATTCTCTTCTGTTCACAGATCCCCCTACGTATCTTCATTAAATAGTTCGTTACGTTTACTACATTGCGCCTCGTGAGAGTCATAATACGAGGGTTGGAACTTTAATAGCGGCAAGTATTTATTTACAGCTCGTACAAAATAGATACGTGTTTTAAAGTTTTACTGACCTTCAAAGTAGTCACCAGCACTTTGTATAACCCGTTACCAGCGATGTGGAAGTCGTAGGATACTCTTAGCAAAAATGGTTCAAATGGCTCTGAGCACTATGCGACTTAACTTCTGAGGTCATTAGTCGCCTAGAACTTAGAACTAATTAAACCTAACTAACCTAAGGACATCACACACATCCATGCCCGAGGCAGGATTCGAACCTGCGACCGTAGCGGTCGCTCGGCTCCAGACTGTAGCGCCTAGAACCGCACGGCCACACCGACCGGCTACTTTTAGCAGTGCCAGTTGTGTTGACAGTTCAGGCGGCGCGGTTATAGCCCGATAAATTTGTAGCAGTTCTGAAGCGAATGCCATGAAGTGTTTCCTTCAATTTAGAAGTAGAGTTGAACTTACGAGGGCTTAAGTCAGGGGTGGTATAGCACTTAGCAGCCCCATCAGTGAAACAAATCAGTAGCAGCTTGCACTGTACGTGCTTGAGCATTGTCCTGCAAAATGATGGTCAGGTTCTACAGGAAGTGTCATCACTTCTGTCCCTATGCTGTTCATTTTTGGAACACAACCTACGACCTGCTTAGAGACGGAAGTGAAGAGCTGCATCTAACCAGTCTTCGGACTCAAGACCACAACAACAACAACAACAACACATACGTTACTGAACTGCAGATGAATAGTAGAAAATTCATAACCGCAATTCGTCTGAGGCAAAGGTACTTCGCATCATCAGAAGCATTTCGGCCAACCATAGGTTCCAGGAAAAGAAACTGGGAGAACGAAAAAGGAATGTCGAGTTAACGAAACATATATTTTGCGCAAGATATTGTACTGTGTACCTCTAGCGTAAATAAATTGGAACCAAGATTGGAGGAAGGCAAAATCGAAACGTATCGAAAATAAAATAGTTCAAAGTAATAGCGAATTTATAGAAGAATTATAGGAATTTTTATATTCGGATCAATTGAAGACAATGACTGGACTGACTGGGGAAAAAGTGTGAGAACGGTGTTGCTTTTGGAACACTACCTGTGTTTTCTGTAACTGTACTTTCGGTGTGACTGACAAGGAAAGTTTAAGTTAGTGTGTTCTCCACTGCCGGCCGGTGTGGCCGTGCGGTTAAAGGCGCTTCAGTCTGAAACCGCGTGACCGCTACGGTCGCAGGTTCGAATCCTGCCTCGGGCATGGATGTGTGTGATTTCCTTAGCTTAGTTAGGTTTAATTAGTTCTACGTTCTAGGCGACTGATGACCTCAGAAGTTAAGTCGTATAGTGCTCAGAACCATTTTTTTTTTGTGTTATCCACTACTCCTCTACTGCCGTATGTCAGCGAGAGATGGACATTGAATCTGAAATCCATTCAAACACCGTGGTTTACTCAGTGATCAACCGAGAGAGACATTCTGGGAAATACTACACTACTGGCCATTAAAATTGCTACACCAAGAAAAAATGCAGATGATAAACGGGTATTCATTAGACAAATATATTATACTAGAACTGATATGTGATTACATTTTCACGCAGTTTTGGTGCATAGATCCTGAGAAATCAGTACCCAGAACAACCACCTCTGGCCGTAATAACGGCCTTGATACGCCTGGGCATTGAGTCCGAGCTTGGATGGCGTATACAGGTACAGCTGCCCATGCAGCTTCCACACGATACCACAGATTAGAATAGTGACTGGCGTATTGTGACGAGCCAGATGCTCGGCCACCATAGACCAGACGTTTTCAATTGGTGATACCTGCAACATGCGGTCATGCATTATCCTGCTGAAATGTAGGTTTTCGCAGGGATCGAATGAAGGGTAGAGCCACGGGTCGTAACACATCTTAAATGTAACGTCCAATGTTCATAGTGCCGTCAATGCGAACAAGAGGTGACCGAGACCTGTAACCAATGGTACCACATACCATCACGCCAGGTGATACGCCACTATGGCGATGACGAATACACGCTTCCAGTGTGCGTTCACCGCAATGTCGCCAAACACGGATGCGACCATCATGCTGCTGTAAACAGAACCTGGATTCATCCGAAAAAATGACGTTTTGCCATTTGCGGACCAAGATTCGTCGTTGAGCACACCATCGGAGGCGCTCCTGTCTGTGATGCAGCGTCAGGGGTAACCGCAGCCATGGTCTCCGAGCTGATAGTCCATGCTCCTGCAAAAGTAGTCGAACTGTTCGTGCAGATGGTTGTTGTGTTTCATACGTCCCCATCTGTTGACTCAGGGATCGAAACGTGGCTACACGATCCGTTACAGCCATGCGGATAAGGTGCCTGTCATCTCGACTGCTAGTGATACGAGGCCGTTGGGATCCAGCACGGTGTTCCGTATTACCCTCCTGAACCCACCAATTCCACATTCTGCTAACAGTCATTGAATCTCGACCAACGCGAGCAGCAATGTCGCGATACGCTAAACCGCAATCGCGATGTGCTACAATCCGACCTTTATCAAAGTCGGAAACGTGATGGTAGGCATTTCTCCTCCTTACACGAGGCATCACTACAACGTTTCACCAGGCAACGACGGTCAACTGCTGTTTGTGTATGAGAAATCGGTTGGAAACTTTCCTCATGTCAGCTCGTTGTAGGTTTCGCCACCGGCGCCAGCCTCGTGTGAATGCTCTGAAAAGCTAATCATTTCCATATCACAGAGTCTTCTTTCTGTCGGTTAAAATTCGCGTCTGCAGCACGTCATTTTCGTGGTGTAGCAATTTTATTGGCCAGTAGTGTATGAGAGACAAGAAGACATAAAAATGGACAAGACAATAGGCTCAAGTGGAAGACGTAATTATAACTGCAATAAAAATCAAACTGTAGTGGGCAGGATCAGTAGCCAGGCAAATGGATGGCCCGTAAGCCGAGAATGTTCCCTGCCGGTTTACGAGAGATCAGAGAGGACAGAGATAGAGCTGATGGCCTAATAGCAGGGTCGGTACATGCCTTCAAAGAATATAATAGAGCACGTAAGATGACAGCCGTCGGGTCTTCACACGAAACAGCGTGCTGCGAGGTGCGGTCCACACGGTTGAAAGGGGGCGTGGCACCGCAAGCGAGCGGCTGTGATCGGCAGGTGGCGCTCCTAGCAGGAGACTGAGGCAAGGCGCTTTTCCATTTCAACAGTACGGCTCTCGAATAAAGTATCCAGTAACCTGCACCTGGTTAAAAAACACTCTGTTTTCAGTACGAGAGTTGAGGGGTTTCCAATCATCACAGGCATAGCTTCCCTACGGTTATCTTCCAGCTGTCGGCGGTATGTCAAACAGCGAACTTGCATTTCCGTCTTCTTATCAACACGACCATAGCTCTCCTCATCATACAGGGTTGTCCACTGATAGTGACCGGGCCAAATATCTCACGAAATTAGCGTTAAACGAAAAAGCTACAAAGAACGAAACTTGTCTAACTTGAAGGGGAAACCAGATGGCGCTATGGTTGGCCCGGGAACCCCCATTTTTTATTACATATTCGTGCAGTACGTAAAGAAATATGAATCTTTTAACTGGACCACGTTTTTCGCTTTGTGATAGATGGTGCTGTAATAGTCACATACGTATAAGTACGTGGTATCACGTAACATTCCTTCCGCCCCCGGTAGCTGAGTGGTCAGCGAGACGGACTGTCAATCCTAAGGGCCCGGGTTCGATTCCCGTCTGGGCCGGAGATTTTCTCCGCTCAGGGACTGGGTGTTGTGTCTTCCTAATCATCATCATTTCACCCCATCGACGCGCAACTCGCCGAAGTGGCGTCAAATCGAAAGACTTGCACCAGGCGAGCGGTCTACCCGACGGGAGGCCCTCGTCACATGACATTATTATTATTACGTAATATTCCGCCAGTGCGGACGGTATTTGCTTCGTGGTACATTACCCTTGTTAAAATGGACCGTTTACCAATTGCGGAAAAGGTCGATATCGTGTTGATGTATGGCTATTGTGATCAAAATGCCCAACGGGCGTGTGCTACGTATGCTGCTCGGTATCCTGGACGACATCATTCAAGTGTCCGGACCGTTCGCCGGATAGTTATGTTATTTAAGGAAACAGGAAATGTTCAGCCACATGTGAAACGTCAGCCACGACCTGCAACAAATGATGATGCCCAAGTAGGTGTTTAAGCTGCTATCTTGGCTAATCCGCACGCCAGTAGCAGACAAATTGCGCGAGAATCGGGAATCTCAAAAACGTCGGTGTTGAGAATGCTAGATCAACATAAGTTGCACACGTACCATATTTCTATGCACCAGGAATTGCATGGCGGCGACTATGAACATCGTGTACAGTTCTGCCACTGGGTACAAGAGAAATTACGGGACGATAACAGATTTTTTGCACGCTTTCTATTTAACGACGATGTGTCATTCACCAACAGCGGTAACGTAAACCGGCATAATATGCACTATTGGGCAACGTAAAATCCACTATGGCTGCGACAAGTGGAACATCAGCGACAGTTGCGGGTTAATGTATGGTGCGGCATTATAGGAGGAAGGATAATTGGCCCCCATTTTATCGATGGCAATCTAAATGGTTTAATGTACGCCGATTTCCTGCGTAATGTTCTACCATGTTACTACAAGATGTTTCACTGCATGACAGAATGGCGATGTACTTCCAACATGATGGATGTCCGGCACATAGTTCGCGTGCAGTTGAAGCGGTATTGAATAGCATATTTCATGACAGGTGAATTGGTCGTCGAAGCACCATACCATGGCCTGCACGTTCATCGGATCTGACGTCCCCGGATTTCTTTCTGTGGCGAACGTTGAAAGAATGGCTCTGAGCACTATGGGACTTAACATCTATGGTCATCTATGGTCTAAGTCTAGAACTTAGAACTACTTAAACCTAACTAACCTAAGGACATCACACAACACCCAGTCATCACGAGGCAGAGAAAATCCCTGACCCCGCCGGGAATCGAACCCGGGAACCCGGGCGCGGGAAGAACGTTGAAAGATATTTTCTACCGTGATCCACCGACAATGCCTGACAACATGCGTCAGCGCATTGTCAATGCATGTGCGAACATTACGGAAGGCGAACTACTCGCTATTGAGAGGAATGTCGTTACACGTATTGCCAAATGCATTGAGGTTGACGGACATCATTTTGAGCATTTATTGCATGAATGTGGTATTTGCAGGTAATCAAACTGGAAGAGCATGCATTCTCAGTAATCATAAGTTCAGAAAGGTACATGTATCGCATAGGAACAACTGAAATAAAATGTTCAAACGTACCTAAGTTCTATATTTTAATTTAAAAACCTACCGGTTACAAATTATTCGTCTAAAATTGTGAGCCATATGTTTGTGACTATTACGGTGCCATCTATCACAAAGCCAAAAAAGTGGTCCAACTAAAACATTCATATATCTTTACGTACTACGCGAATATGCAATAAAAATGGGGGTTCCTATTTTAAACAAACGCAGTTGATATCCGTTTGACGTATGGCAGCGCCATCTAGGGAGCAAACAATAGCGCCAGCTCGTTTCCCCCTTCAAGCTAGACAAGCTTCATTCTTTATACTTTTTTCGTTTGACGCTTATTTCGTGAGATATTTGGCCGTGTCACGATCAATCGACCACCCTGTATAGATGTTTTCCTTCTTCCACCTCATGTGCCTACTTTATTTCTTGCTCTTCACCTGAACAGTTAACTTCTTCAACTTTTTCTTTCTATTTGATCCATTCTGTACTGAAGTCACACATTTCTTTTACTATATAAATTGTTATCATTCAAAAGGAATGTTATTTTGTGGGAAACGTACTTAACAGAATATTAACAAGATTACAGAACTATATAACTTGTGATGAAACCTTCTCGGGCTTCCATTCAGGTGACTGCGTCGAAATTCCGCGCCGTTTCGACGAGTGTCAAAAACTACAACTGCAAATGTCCGGTGTATGGGCGCCGGTACATTGGGCAAACAATGCCCTGCATCTCACAACCGTGCATGGAGCACATTAGATGCGCACGTCTGGGACATAAAAACAAATCTGTAGTGGCAGAACACAGCCTAAGTGAGGGACGTGCGTACGAATTTGAAGAAACAAAAATGCGGCTTTTGACAGAAAAAAAATAGTTCAAATGGCTCTGAGCACTATGGGACTTAACATCTGAGGTCATCAGTCCCCTAGACTTAGAACTACTTAAACCTAACTAACCTAAGGACATCACACACATCCATGCCCGAGACAGGATTCTAACCTGCTATCGTAGCAGTCGCGCTCTTCCAGACTGAAGAGCCTAGAAACGCTCGGCCACACCGGCTGGCCCTTTTGAGAGAGCATCATTAAAGAATAAACTGACAGTCTCGTCAACATGAACGAGAGATAACAGGTAAGTTCGGTATGGAACCGTGCACTAGAACCTTTACCAAGAACGCAAGCAGCAGTTGACGCTACTCGTGTCTGGGTGCATTGAATGCACCGAGAGTCGAATGAATCCGCGCCCCGCACCAAAGCTTGCAGCACTCCGCGCCTGGGGGAAGAGATAGGGAGGGATGGCCACCGATCTGGTGTATGTATGGGAGATTCGCTCAATCTCTGCACTTCTCCAGAAGGTGTTGAGAGTGGCACTAGTCGAAACGTCGCGGACGTCAAAGCACGCAGATGGAAGCCCAAGAACATTTCATATATATATATATATATATATATATATATATATATATATATATATATATATATATATATATATATTACTTACATTACTTACTTCACATATATATTACTTAAATTCATCAGTATAGCTTGTTATTACTATTACTGCTAATACCGTTCTAATTATACTCAACTCAAATACCACACTGGAATAATACATTTTCCAATTAGTTTGTGCTGTCTAAGATGTTACTTGCTTCTTCTATCATTTATCTTTTAAAGAATTGCTTCTGTATTTCTTCTGTCACGACAAGATTTGTGCTACTTGATTCTCTGTCCTTTTCTTGGTTGGTAAATAACTGTTAAGTGTCATTCATGCAGTAAATTTATTTGAAAAATTACTGAGTTAAATTTCTTCGAAGTGTTTTATTTATATTCGAAGCAGTCATTTTTTGTATGACTTTAACTAACCAAAATGGTAAATTATTATTTTGCAGGTAGCTGTTTTCAAAAGGATTGCAACCGCTACTGATCAATGATAAAACGATTAGAGCCCCATGTTGTCCTTTTCGTAAATTACTCACTCATTAGAGAAAGAACCTGTCTAAGTTTGAGTCAGAGGCCGACGGCATTAACTTTTTTCCGTGGTGTAAGCATTTCACGGAAGTCTCACGGTCAAAAGTGTATTGAACAATGTCGTGAGCCATTCATCATGCATTGGTCAAACATTCAGCGATGGGAGAACAGGTAGCTTAATTACTTAACATTGAAATAAATTGTTTTAGTAGCAACTACTCGGATAATGAGAAACAGTCCCATCGCTGTTGGAATATTTCTTCATGACGCAAAATCTCTACCTGAAACTTTTAAATTACTCGCATCTTTAAATGCCACGCTGTTGAATGATTTCTTACTTTCATGTAATTTTCTCGAACTTGAAGGCACATTTCAACACACGCTTAGTGTTAGCTATAAACACACTCTACAAGGATAGGTGTTGACGAAATCTCTTTCCAAGATGATAAATATAAATAAATATTTCATCCTCTCTATGTAGCATCCCATGGAAATGCCTATCACTTCGAGTAACTCACACCTTAAAACGGATTTATCTCTTTAAATTTTTGTCTTGTTCACTTTTCTTTGTCGACTTTCTCTGAAACAATATATTTACTTACTTCAAAACTATTTTACTTGAAAGAATCACCATGGGAAAACAAAATCACTTCGTCACAAAACAGACCTGAGGAACTAATAATTGCACACGGTACTGGCCAATCTTTAAACCACTCTGTATCGCTATGACGGATTAAGACAGAAGTAATTTGCTACAGCCCACAAGGTATCGAATAATCGGGAAGCTTCTTAGAACTGCACATGCAGGAATGATGTTACCAACAGTTCTGACGTGCTGAGTTGTTGGGGAAGACGTGGTGCGGAGAAAACCGTTTCAAATGGATGGCATGCGTCCAGTAAGATGGTGCATTCTATAAGACAATAAGCAGTTCAGCATCGATGAAATGTAGCATGGCAAAGAACAGTAGACGTGCACAAGAACCGCTTTTGAAGAGTGGATAACCGATGAGAAAAATACGACATGTTAGAACTGCTTAAGTTGGCAATACTGCAAGATCGCTGTAGATACGTATGAAGGTAGCTTAAGCAAATGCCTTATACCAGAAGAAGGACTTTAAGTCATCAAACAGCCCGCAGACCTGTCAGTGTGCAGCTGTCGGCGGGGATGGTGAGAAGAAGTGAAACGGACGGAAAGGAAAAAGTAAGTCGTGTGCAAAAGCACTAAACTAACGATGTGTGACCCAGAACTTCTTTCGGTATAATAAACGACGACTATGAAATTCATCCACCATTAAACATGCAGTACAAAATAATTGATGATGAGTTAATATAAAACGTTCAATGCATCCTACAACAATAAAATGTTGATTATGCAGTTACATGAAAGAGTGATAAATCCTAAACCTGTGGAAGACAGTGGAAGTTATCTCTTTATTGGAAAAGGACAGTAGAATCAAACGTCGTACAAGTAGAGCTTTATTCTACTGTATCCTGTGTACAAGATCTAGTCAAAAATCCGAAATAATAGAACAACAGTTCTTACTGAGTGAGTTCTCCAAGTAAGTTGATTTTGGAAAGTACTTTCTTCCATTGTTTTTTTGTAATAAAACGACTCGTAGACAGAAGAAGAACATTTCATCTTTAAACCCACATTGTTGTATATATTTTTGGGTAGATAATCGAAATATGCTATGGGCACAATGAGTAACAGGGCTACAGGCCACACATCAAAAGGGCAATCGAAAGCTTAATTAATGAAATAAAAATAGCGATAAATAATACTGAAGACAGAGACAGATGAGATAAAAATCTGTCAATTTCATTGATGATTCCTTTATAACTGATAATCAGGGAGTTATTGAGGAAATCAAGATAAGTAATAATACAATAAACTGAAGATAACTTCTAGCCATGAGTATTATGGTCAAGCGAAATGCGTACAGAATACAGTCTTAAAATATCATTACGTCAGATGAAATATATGGCCTTTGTTGATAAATATTAATACATATGTGGATAGTAACAAACAACACAATAGTTGAAGAGATGTCACGTTTTACATATATTGGCTGTGGCACTATGTAAAGGGTGTAACGTTTATAAGTTGCAGATATTTTTGTGTGGGTACCTTAATATGTACACAGATCAGTGTGATGATTGTTTCATGTGTCCCTCGAACATTCTTTTCAAAAACACATCACAAACTTTAAGAGCTGATGTTTTCTGCACGGTTGTTACTGCACCACTAAGTGGACTACGCCAGTCAGTATAGACTACCCGCATCGACGCTTCAACACCTGACCTGCTGCCAAGGGAAAAATTGGCGTTAATGGATGGCTCTTGCCACATGTACACTACTTGCCATTAAAATTGCTACACCAAAAAGAAATGCGGAAGATAAACGGGTATTCATTGGACAAATATATTATACTAGAACTGACATATGATTACATTTTCACACAATTTGGGTGCATAGCTCCTGAGGAATCGGTACCCAGAACATCTGGGCAATGAGTCAAACAGAGCTTGGATGGCGTGTACAGGTACAGCTGCCCATGCAGCTTCAACACAATACCACAATTCATGAAGAGTAGTGACTGGGGTTTTGTGACGAGCCAGTTGCTTGGCACCATTGACCAGACGTTTTCAATTGGTGACAGATCTGGAGAATGTGCTGGCCAGGGCAGCAGTCGAACATTTTATGTATCCAGAAAGGCCCATACAGGACCTGGAACGTGAGGTCGTGTATTATCCTGCTGTAATGTAGGGTTACACAGGGATCGAACGAAGGGTAGAGCCACGGATAGTAACACATCTGAAATGTAACGTCTACTGTTCAAAGTGCCGTCAATGCGAGCAAGAGGTGACGGAGACGTGTCACCAGTGGCACCCCGTACCATCACGCCGGGTGATACGCCAGTATGGCGATGACGAATACACGCTTCCAATGTGCTTTCACCGCGATGTCGCCAAACACGGATGCGACCATCGTGATGCTGTAAACAGAACTTGGATTCATCCGCAAAATGACGTTTTGCCATTCGTGCACCCAGGTTCGTCGTCGAGTACACCATCACAGGCTCTCCTGTCTGTGATGCAGCGTCAAGGGTAACCGCAGCGATGGTCTCCGAGCTGATAGTCCAGGCAGCTGCAAACGTCGTCGAACTGTTCGTGCAGATGGTTGTTGTCTTGTAAACGTCCCCATATGTTGACTCAGGGATCGAGACGTGGCTGCACGATCCGTTACAGCCATGAGGATAAGATGCCTTTCATCTCGATTGCTAGTGATACGAGGACGTTGGGGATGCAGCACGGCGTTCCGTATTACCCTCCTGAACCCACCGATTCCATATTCTGCTAACAGTCTTTGGATCACGATCAACTCGAGTAGCAATGTCTTGAGACGATAAACCGCTATCGCGATAGGCTACAATCCGACCTTTATCAAAGTCGGATACGTGATGGTACGCATTTCTCCTCCCTACACGAGGCATCACTACAACGTTTCACCAGGCAACGCCGGTCAACTGCTGTTTGTGTATGAGAAATCGGTTGGAAACTTTCCTCATGTCAGCACGTTGTAGGTGTCGCCACCGGTGCCAACTTCGTGTGAATGCTCTGAAAAGCTAATCATTTGCATATCGCAGTATCTTCTTCCTGTCGATTAAATTTCGCGTCTGTAGCACGTCACCTTCGTGGTGTAGCAATTTTAATATCCAGTAGTGTACTAGGAGGTATTACCAAACCTAAAAACATAGAGCTTGCAACAGCTATCATTATCAGTCTGCAAATGATGTAAACACTGATGTAATGTTGCTCAGTATACTGTCCTCAGTCACCAACAGAAATATCTGCACTTACTCCCCTTTACAACCTGTATTATATGATAACGATGTAGGAGAAAAACTGCATGTAGACTGACAAGAAGTGAAGCAGCCAGAAGACATGTCACTTCGCACATGTATACACCATTGGTGGGTATGTAAATGATTACAGTTGTAATTCCCTTTGGCAGGTAGAACACCATCAGAGTGCTTTAGTATTGTTTGTGTTTAGTGCTGTTACCAGCCCTAGTAGGGAATATCAGGGGCCTGAACGACGTCGAAGGACACGGAAACGGCGCGGTCTCGAGTGGGACAGCGACATCCGCATCCGACAGAGTTTGAAAGGGGCTCATTGTGGGGCCCCATTTGGGCAGTCGGTCGCATAGTACAGTGTTCGCATTTGTGGGACATTCAGATGTGACAGTCCGATGTTGGATGGCTTGGGTATGTAAGTGCAGAAATATTCATCTTCAAGGTTTCTGTCGTCCATGTCTGACCATCACAAGGGAGGATCTCTGCATTTCCACACTGGAGCTCTTTCAGATCTCCTCCTACCACCCGAGTCTAAGTAACGAACTCCTTGCAACACCGTTTGTTGTCCCACACCATTGGGCAGTGGATTCCAGCAGTTAGAATAGGGAATGGCCGTCACACCACAACACAAACGGTTGCCTTTAGAATGATGCTACCAAGCGAGCTGGCGCAGTGTTTAGAATGATGGACTCGTATTCGGGAGGGCGGCGGTTCATACCCGCATTCGGCCATCCTGATTTATGTTTTCTGTGCTTTCCCCAAATCGCTTAAGGCAAATGTCGGGATGGTTCCTTTTAAAGAGCACAGCTGACTTCCTTCACCATCCTTACCTAATCCGATGGGACTGATGACCTTGTTGTTTGGTCCCCTCCCACAACTCAAACAACGAACCGTGAGAGTGATGCTATGACCAAGAAGTGTGGACTGCTGATGAATGTTGTCACATTGCGAATTAATCACGGTTTGCTCTACTCCGCATGTCCATCATCAGTGAGTATAGCGTTGACCTAAGAAGAAGTCTTATTCTTCCAATGGTTTGGTAACGCACAGTGATACTGCACCAGACGTCATGTTGTGAGGAGACATCGCGTTTGACTTCAGGTCATGGTTGCTAGTAAATGAGGGAACTCTTTCAGCACAACTATACGTCATGGGCATACGTGTTACCTCTGACATGACAGTATCGTGATCCCACTTTTCAGCAGGACAGTGCTCGCCTACTCACGGCACGTTCCTGTATGAACTGTCTGATGTTGAGATAATTCCGTGACCTGCAAGATCCCCACCGTGTTCCCAACAGAACGCGTATCTACATCTACATCTACATCTATACTCCGCGAGCCACCTTACGGTGTGTGGCGGAGGGTACTTATTGTACCACTATCTGATCCCCCCTTCCCTGTTCCATTCACGAATTGTGCGTGGGAAGAACGACTGCTTGTAAGTCTCCGTATTTGCTCTAATTTCTCGGATCTTTTCGTTGTGATCATTACGCGAGATATATGTGGGCGGTAGTAATATGTTGCCCATCTCTTCCCGGAATCTGCTCTCTCGTAATTTCGATAATAAACCTCTCCGTATTGCGTAACGCCTTTCTTGAAGTGTCCGCCACTGGAGCTTGTTCAGCATCTCCGTAACGCTCTCGCGCTGACTAAATGTCCCCATGACGAATCGCGCTGCTTTTCGCTGGATCATGTCTATCTCTTCTATTAATCCAACCTGGTAAGGGTCCCATACTGATGAGCAATACTCAAGAATCGGACGAACAAGCGTTTTGTAAGCTACTTCTTTCGTCGATGAGTCACATTTTCTTAGAATTCTTCCTATGAATCTCAACCTGGCGCCTGCTTTTCCCACTATTTGTTTTATGTGATCATTCCACTTCAGATCGCTCCGGATAGTAACTCCTAAGTATTTTACGGTCGTTACCGCTTCCAATGATTTACCACCTATGGCATAATCGTACGGGAATGGATTTCTGCCCCTATGTATGCGCATTATATTACATTTATCTACGTTTAGGGAAAGCTGCCAGCTGTCGCACCAGGCATTAATCCTCTGCAGGTCCTCCTGGAGTACGTACGAGTCTTCTGATGTTGCTACTTTCTTGTAGACAACCGTGTCATCTGCAAATAGCCTCACGGAGCTACCGATGTTGTCAACTAAGTCATTTATGTATATTGTAAACAATAAAAGTCCTATCACGCTTCCCTGCGGTACTCCCGAAATTACCTCTACATCTGCAGATTTTGAACCGTTAAGAATGACATGTTGTGTTCTTTCTTCTAGGAAATTCTGAATCCAATCACAAACCTGGTCCGATATTCCGTAAGCTCGTATTTTTTTTCACTAAACGTAAGTGCGGAACCGTATCAAATGCCTTCCTGAAGTCCAGGAATACGGCATCAATCTGCTCGCCAGTGTCTACGGCACTGTGAATTTCTTGGGCAAATAGGGCGAGCTGAGTTTCACATGATCTCTGTTTGCGGAATCCATGTTGGTTATGATGAAGGAGATTTGTATTATCTAAGAACGTCATAATACGAGAACACAAAACATGTTCCATTATTCTACAACAGATTGACGTAAGCGAAATAGGCCTATAATTATTCGCATCTGATTTATGACCCTTCTTGAAAATGGGAACGACCTGCGCTTTCTTCCAGTCGCTAGGTACTTTACGTTCTTCCAGTGATCTACGATAAATTGCTGATAGAAAGGGGGCAAGTTCTTTAGCATAATCATGAGGATGGAGGATGTTTGGTTCGTGGGGAGCTCAACTGCGCGTTCCTCAGCGTCCTTACAAAGTCCCAATCTTTACACAGACCAAACTAGCAACTTTCACGAATTATGATGATGAAATGATGAGGGCAACACAAACACCCAGTCCCCATACAGAGAAAATCCCCAACCCGGCCGGGAATCGAACCCAGGACCCCAGGATCAGCTCAAACGTCAACGCCATCAAAGAGGCAGTATCCAGGATATCAAGGAAGAGTTAGGGTTGTGGGCGAGCTTGTCTCAGGAGAGGACACAATGGCGTCCAGACACCCTTCCCAACCGAATAAGTGTATGCATCCATGCAAGCGGGTTCAAAATGGCTCTGAGCACTATGCGACTTAACTTCTGAGGTCATCAGGAACTTAGAACTAATTAAACCTAACTAACCTAAGGACATCACACACATCCATGCCCGAGGCAGGATTCGAACCTGCGACCGTACCGGTCGCTCGGCTCCAGACTGTAGCGCCTAGAACCGCACAGCCTGCAAGAGGGTGTGCTTCCTCATACCGATAACTGGATTCAGACTGTAAGGTATTTTTGACTCGATTTTGTAATCACTGAAATAACACCACATACCCTCCCTATTCTGAAAGTTACATTTCTTTTCCTCGTGGCCATCTGTGTACCTAAATTTTTTGTCAGGATGTGTTTTTCAAGCAATTTGTGGAACAATAAACAGTATGCATAACTAAAAATCCAGGAATATACAAAAAATTAAATAATTAATTCATCTTAAACAGATCATCTCAAGGAACCCTATAACTATAACGATACTATGACTGTTGTGAGGAAGCAAGAGATGGAAAAATAAAAGGGAAAAGACAGCGTAACACAGACAAGATTCTTGAGTGGAGTTAAAGACTGTGCTAGAAGATATCTAATTAGAAAGGAATGAGTGTACGTTAATGGGGAAATAACTGAATACAAGTGTAGGTGGCAACAACATGTGAGTAGACTGAAGGATGGAAGAGCTCCCGAGATAATCTTGTATTATAATTCGAAAATAAGAACGGACAAAGGTCGGAGAGGGCAGTGGCGAACTTTGACGGAACATGCAGCTGAGTAATCCCTGTATGTAAGACGACGAAGATATGAAAATAGTTTTCCTAACCTGAGCATCGTAAGAAATAATTCAGGTAACATTCAAATTTTGTGACGCGTGAATATTGTAGCAACTATTGCCCCTTTACGATTAGGTGCGGAAAAAAGAATAAAATGTCCTGCATTGTGAAAGTTTGCATTATTTAGAAGCTGGTAAAGCATTTCCAAGCCTCTCTTCCTGTACGGCGGTTTCGGAGAGGGAAGTTGTAGGAAGAAAAGGAGGAAGTAAGTAGTACGTGTCGGAAGCCTCGCTATCATACATGGAACTACACCGTCGCCTGGCAGTCTCAACAAGATAACAGTTACAGGAAACCAAAGCCACGGGGTGAGCACTAGCTTCATGGACACTAACAGAAAACCCACCATTAGATGCTAAATACGATACATCACTGACAGTGCGTGTGGCAACTACTAAGATGCGTGAGCTGTCATGTCAGGGGACTCTTAAAGTTAAGACTGTATAACGATCAAAGCAGGCATTGGACATAGAAAATAAAATTGTCATCAATACAGAAACTGTAATACCATCGTTAAGCCCAACTCTATACGTTTTACTGTCTGGCGACGGTATACATTTCCGTCTAGTGCAATGTGTTGCTCCCTCACTAATCTGATCTTTTGCATTCCACTAGATGATGTTTCCTGTACGCCACAAAAATATTAACAGTAATTTCTTATGTGCTCTAACAACGGGTAATGAAGATAAGCTCAGAAGTAACTTACGCATGTCATGATAATTTCACAAATTTAGTTCCCGTGTGTAGTTACCGAGTGAGGTGCTTCTTAGGTGAAGACAATGGATTAATATCGTCAAGTTTTACACTACTATCTGAACAGCACAGCAGAAACACCCGCTCACAATACAGTAAAATTCTCTCTGTACCAGCACATAACACTGTCACATACCCTAAATCGTTCACCGTATCCGTAACGGGAACAGTCTTCCACAAAATATCAGAGAAACCAAATCCCTTCCAATTTACAAAAGACAGCTAATTGTCCACCTTCTATTACAATAGCCATCTATCCCATACTCAGAATCGCAGCTTAGTCTCGCAAATTTCGTCTATCCCACAACTTTATTGTATTAGATTGCGGTAACACCCTCTTCCACCAGTACATAACTCATTCTGTAGTTAGTAGAAAAACACTGCGAAAAGCCATTTGCAACAGTGGCCGAAACGTCGGTGAATTTTACACACTGACAATGCAGTCACACACCCAGAAGAATTTTATTAACTGTGACAACGTCCGCGGAAGCCTACGCGCACAGCTTGAGATAAGTCTTTCAACAAACTGGCGGCTGACTCTGTTCCCATATCTGTATAATCCGAGTTAGTACGAGGGTGAGTCAAATGAAAATCTTAAATATTTTTTAAAATATTATTTATTGTGCAGAAGTGGTACAAAGCTGTATCACTTTTCAATACAATCTCCCCCACGCTTAATGCAAGTCCTCCAGCGCTTACAAAGTGCATAAATTCCTTTAGGAAAAAATTCTTTTGGTAGTCCGCGCAACCACTCATGCACCGTGTGGCGTACCTCTTCATCACAACGGAACGTCATTCCTCCCATTGCGTCTTTGAGTGGTCCAAATATATGGAAATCACTTGAGGCAAGGTCTGGTGAGTATGGTGGATGAGGAAGACACTGAAAATGCAGGTATGTGATTGTTGCAACTGTTGTACTTTGTGTGGGGCCTTGCATTGTCATGTTGCAAGAGGACACCTGCTGACAGAAATCCACGCCGCTTTGATTTGATTGCAGGCCGCAGATGATTTTTTAGGAGATCTGTGTATGATGCACTGGTGACAGTGGTCCCTCTAGGCATGTAATGCTCCAAAATGACGCCTTTTTTGTCCCAAAAGAAAGTCAGCATAACCTTCCCTGCTGATGGTTCTGTTCGAAACTTCTTTGTTTTTGGTGATGAGGAATGGCGCCATTCCTTGCTCGCTCTCTTCTTTTCCGGTTGGTGGAAGTGACCCCAGGTTTTGAGCCCAGTAACAATTCTTGCAAGGAAGCCATCACCTTCTCGTTCAAAGCGCCGAAGAAGTTCTTCACAAGCATCAACACGTCGTTCTCTCATTTCAGGAGTAAGCTGCCGTGGCACCCATCTTACAGACACTTTGTGAAACTGGAGCACATCGTGCACAGTATGGTGTGCTGACCCATGACTAATCTGTAAACATGCTGCAATGTCATTCAGTGTCACTCGGCGGTTTTCCTTCACTATGGCTTCAACTGCTGCAATGTTCTGTGCAAATTCGTTGAGCCTGACCTGGACGAGGAGCATCTTCCACTGAAGTCACACTATTTGCGAACTTCCTACTCCATTCATAGACTTGCTGCTGTGACAAACGTGCATCACCGTATTGAACCTTCATTCGTCGATGAATTTCAATAGGTTTCACACCTCCACTACGCAAAAACCTAATAACAGAAGGCTTTTCTTGCCTGGTGCAAGTCGCAAGTGCGGCGGCCATCTTTATACTGATACTGCGATGGTATGAGTGCATCTGCACTATGCTGCCACCTACAGGCCATTCTGCGGGCTGTTTGTAGCACGCTTACCAACTTACAGGATAACGGCGCGAAATTTCGATTTGTTATTACAAATTTAAGATTTTCATTTGACTTACCCTCGTATTTCAGTTTACTTTTATCGGAATTTGATCCGTCTTTTACTTACTTTGTCTCTTGTCTTGACTCTGATTATTTTCTAAATCATTATTATCTTGAGATATTTATTGTTTCAGTCTACTGTTTGCAAATTCTGTTACAGTCTTCGTCATTATCCTGATGTTTCTGATACGTTTTTATGTACTTTAGTCTGTAAAATCTACGTCAGTATGAGTGCTTCCCTCTCCACTCTACAGTGCGTGGTGCAGAGTATATCGTACTAAAATAAGTCGTTTTCTGCCCTGTTCCGTCCGTATACTGAGGGAAGTTAAACTGATTGTTTATGTATCGTTGTACGCATCCATACACGCTACATTTTATTCCCATGGTACTCAGCGAGACATACTATTGCGGCAGCATTTTGGCTGCTAATGGGAACAGGGATGGGCCTGGATGTATCTTATGGTGAGCACAAAACAATGGCTCTGAGCACTATGGGACTTAACTACCGTGGTCATCAGTCCCCTAGAACTTAAAACTACTCAAAACTAACTAACCTAAGGACATCACACACATCCATGCCCGAGGCAGGATTCGAATCTGCGACCGTAGCGGTCGCGCGGCTCCAGACTGTAGCGCCTAGAACCGCTCGGCCACTCAGACCGGCTATGGTGAGCACAGCATGAGGCTGCGGAGCGTAGTTGAACTGCTTAGTCGACGAGTGGCTCACAACATTGCTGCAGTGCTAGCAGTGTTGATACAAAACAGAGCACTGTCAACGATCAACAAAGCAAACTGTGCATTATATCTACAACAACAGGGGCCAAATTTGACATTCGTTAGAGACGAACCCAGGGAATTTCGCAGAGAAATAAGTAGCAGATGAAATATTAGCGTTTCTGCAAGATGAGTCAGTGGAATGTTGGATGTCGTATTGGTTCGAGTGTGTGGGCAATGTACTTGAGGAATACAATGATGACGATACGTCCGTTACACGTGAAAGTGATACTGAAGCCGGCGTCGAACCACGTAGTTCATGACCCCTGTCGGACAGGTTGCCACAAATCCAGTCTCCAGTGAAACGTAGTAAAGGACAATCGTTGCCCAAGGAGCGGACGCTAAACGTCATTACGTATGTGGATGATCTTCCACAGCATAGTAAAAAAGTAACTATGAAAAGACTGCGAATAAGTCCGCAGCAATATACCATGTAGTGTATAAGAAAAACTACGGATATTCAATGGAGGAGAAGGCGCACTTGTTACAGAAACTGGTGTTTGTGCGTTTGAAGGATGCTCGATACAATTTACAGGATTTGCATGATAATGGCCTACTACGATAGCAAATCACATTTTGCGCGGTACAGATTACATTGATTTCAAGGGAAGCAGTGGATGTTTGCATAGCTTCAGACAGCGCAACACAATTGGAAGCACAAGGTAACAAAATTACAAACGAAATGTCAACTTTACGATGCGCAACAAACAGCGGAATCGACCAGAAAATTCGTAACGAGATAAACGAACTTATCCGATCGTTCAGTAAGGAATTTGGTTTTAACACGTAACAATCAGAATTTGGAGAGGAAACGCATGTGAAAGGAACCCTGGAAATTAGAGGCACCAAGAGAGTTGGATCAGATCAGCTAACATCGACGCCTTAACACATTCATATATAATTATCCCAATTGTTAATATAGGTGGTGAAATGGTTGGAAAGTTATTCATAGTGCTGTGAAAAGTTGGAGGTGTTGCGCTCCAACAATAGTTCAAATGGCTCTAAGCACTATGGAACTTAACATCTGAGGTCATCAGTCCCCAAGACTTAGAACTACTTAAACCCAACTAACCTATGGACATCATACACATCCATGCCCGTGGCAGGATTCGAACCTGCGACCGTAGCATCAGCGCCGTTCCAGACTGAAGCGCCTAGAACCGCTCGGCCACAGCGGCCGGCTGTTGCGCTCCCTACGACTCTTTCTCGTGTGCGTGATCTTGCAAGGGCAGTAGAGAATATTTACGTCACAGCAGGCAAGACTGGGAAAATACGCGTAAGAGAACTACAGCTGCGGTACGAGCACTGCTTCAAGCCAACAGCTGGTCAAAATAACTTATTTTTGCTTGATTCCTGGTCTGCTTATAAAAGTCGTACTCCTTTAGAGAAAACATTGCAGTTTACGAACCACTCGACGAATGCAGTCTCTGAATGTTTGTTCTTTTTCCGTACCCGTAAAACATATCGTTGCACTATCTGCAGCTACGCCTTAAAGCTCCACGAAAGAGTGCCATCACATTCCATCAGTTCTCATCAGCACGGCACACCAACATGATTCTATGTGTGTTCTTTAAGAGTGAATACCTAGATGAACCAGGGAGATCGCCTTCGATCTTGATTCTTTCGATCTTTGTGATCACTTTGGCGTGCAATTTTTCAAAAATGGTTCAAATGGCTCTGAGTATTATGGGACTTAACCTCTGAGATCATCAGTCCCCCAGAACTTAGAACTACTTAAACCTGACTAACCTAAGAACATCACACTCATCCAGGCCCGAGGCAGGATTCGAACCTGCGACCGCAGTGGTCGCGCGGCTCCCGACTGAAGCGCCTAGAACCGCTCGGCCACACCGGCCGGCGCAATTTTTCATTCGGTGTTCATAGTACAAGCTGACAATTTATTTTGAACGTTTCTTGAATGTCGGTTATGTCCGTTTTGTGAAGTGTAATACATACATTCCATAGAAAATTGATCTCTGCACCTCCTGGACACTCATTTTCTGCACAAGGTGAGTCGTTAACTGCTAATATTTTGATGTCATAATTGTTAACACGATACTTTCAGATGAGTTTTTTAATGGCTCTGAGCACTATGAGACTTAACTTCTGTGGTCATCAGTCCCCTAGAACTTAGAACTACTTAAACCTAACTAACCTAAGGACATCACACACATCCATGCCCGAGGCAGGATTCGAACCAGCGAAGGTAGTGGTCACGCGGTTCCAGACTGAAGCGCCTTTAACCGCACGGCCACACCGGCCGGCCAGATGAGTTTTACTGAAGGTTGAACTTGCAACCTCGCACTCAAGAGGTTGTTTGTGAGTCTTGCACGAGTACCGGATCTCAAAATTTTGGCAGTATGGTTTCTAGGGAACTATGTCGGTTTCTTTCCTGGCTTTCCTAAGTACGCCAACCTCCTCTGTTACGCTTTCGTTTAAGCTATTGTAAACTATTACTGTCTTAGCACCACTTGTTTAATTCCCTCCACTGTCTGTCGTCATGCGTTCTTGGTAAAGGCTCAAAGCACAGACACAGTCCTACAGATTGTTCGCATTAGCACCTTGCCTTTAATCTGGTTTACGAGACGTACTTCCTCAAAACCCTTACAACAAATATAAATATATGAAGACTGTAACTGTTCTCGAAAGAACAGATACCATTGATGACTGTGCAGCTCCTCTACAATAAATAATAATTACTTGAAACCCTCAGCTGCCGACAGGTGTTGTTGATATACCTTCTTACCTTGTTCTTTAGAGAACAGTTACTATCTTCATATATATAGTTAAAGGCTTCCCAGCCATTGACCTTCGTCTGTGCGAATGCGCACATGTTGCCCGAACTCTTACGGGAATCGTGACCTTAGTGTGCGCGAGTAATGAGTGGATGGGCAAATATCTATTAGGTACATTACGTATGTAGATAGTGGACAGTTGGGAATGTGGGTCTCACGGGAAGCGTGCAAGGGATAAGTCCCTGCAGTCGCGTTATTCATCTGTGTCCTCGGTGGCTCCGATGGACAGAGCGTGTGCCATGAAAGCAGCAGATCCCGGGTTCGAGCTCCGGTCGGGGCACACATTTTCAGCTGTCCCCATCGAGGTATATCAACAACACCTGTCGGCAGCTGCGGGTTTCAACTAATTATCATTTAAATCTAAATATTCCATGCACGTTACCCATCAGATATTTCATGTGTTAGTCTCATTTCATATCGCTTCTTGGTGTTACCCGAAAATAAGTGCCCCGAATAAAACGTCGTCACTCTCTAAAAATTGCACACTGGTCACTTTGGAGCATTATATGCGGAACAGAACAAGTCACATTGGGATCACGTGACACTGCACAGCTGCCGTAAGTCATGGAAGTTATTCAGCAGTATGTCCATTCGGTTGCATGGAATCTGTAATATGGGTCGACGACGATGTAACACAGAAAGGAACTGCCGTGTTTTGACGTGCCCAGGACCACAGACTGAAAGACATTACCCGATTTGTTGATGTGCAGATGCTAGTGGCAGAGAATGCTGGTCCGTCTCTGCCAGATTCTGAACGAACGTTGCTAAGGGAACTGCAGGTAGTGGCGCTCTGGTATCGGATAGCTAGCAAAACGGTTACTGCTCGCAGTGGTTCATACAGCTGGAGAATAGGCCAAACAGCACAGATGCTGGACGATAGCTGAGTAGAAGCGTGTAAAGTTGTTCCTCGAGTTGCCATTTTCTCTATTTTCAAAGCGATGCAAAGACTTTCCAACGAGGTGTTTCACACGCATTAAGTTGCATGTTTATTTCAGACCGGAGGTAGTTCCGTGATCTCCATCTACATTTATACTCCGCAAGCCACCCAACGGTGTGTGGCGGAGGGCACTTTACGTGCCACTGTCATTACCTCTCTTTCCTGTTCCAGTCGCGTATGGTTCGCGGGAGGAACAACTGCCGGAAAGCCTCTGTGCGCGCTCGAATCTCTATAATTTTACATTGGTGATCTCCTCGGGAGGTATAAGTAGGGGGTAGCAATATATTCGGTACCTTATCCAGAAACGCACCCTCTCTAAACCTGGACAGCAAGCTACACCGCGATGCAGAGCGCCTCTCTTGCGGAGTCTGCCACTTGAGTTTGCTAAACATCTCCGTAACGCTATCACGCTTACCAAATAACCCTGTGACGAAAGGCGCCGCTCTTCTATGGATCTTCTCTATCTTCTCTGTCAACCCGATCTGGTACGGATCCCACACTGATGAGCACTACTCAAGTATAGGTCGAACGAGTGTTTTGTAAGCCACCTCCTTTGTTGGTGGACTACATTTTCTAAGGACTCTCCCAATGAATCTCAACGTGACACCCGTCTTACCAACAATTAATTTTATATGATCATTCCACTCCAAATCGTTCCGTACGCATACTCCCAGTTATTTTACAGATGTAACTGCTACCAGTTGTTCCGCTATCATATAATCATACAATAAAGGATCCTTCTTTCTATGTATTCGAAATACATTACATATGTCTATGTTAAGAGTCAGTTGTCACTCCCTGCACCAAGTGCCTATCCGCTGCAGATCTTCCTGCATTTTGCTGCAATTTTCTAATGCTGCGACTTCTCTGTATACTACAGAATCATCCGCGAAAAGCCGCTTGGAAGTTCCGACACTATCTACTAGGCCATTTATATATATTGTGCAAAGCAATGGTCCCATAACACTCCCCTGTGGCACGCCAGAGGTTACTTTAACGTCTGTAGACGTCTCTCCATTGACAACAACATGCTGTGTTCTGTATGCTAAAAACTCTTCAATCCAGCCACACAGCTGGTCCGATATTCCGTAGGCTCTTACTTTGTTTATCAGGCGACAATGCGAAACTGTATCGCACGCCTTCCGGAAGTAAAGGAAAATGGCATATACCTGGGAGCCTGTATCTAATATTTTCTGGGTCTCATGAACAGATAAAGCGAGTTGGGTTTCACACAATCGCTGTTTCGGGAATCCATGTTGATTCATACAGAGTAGATTGTGGGTTTCCAGAAACAACAAGATACGCGAGCAAAAAAAATGTTCTAAAATTCCACAACAGACCGATGTCATAGGTATAGACCTATAGTTTTGCGCATCTGCTCGACGACGCCTCTTGAAAACTGGAACTACCTGTGCTCTTTTCCAATCATTTGGAACCTTCCGTTCCTCTAGAGACTTGCGGTACACGGCTGTTGGAAGGGGGGCAAGTTCTTTCACGTACTCTGTGTAGAATCGAATTCGTATCCAGTCAGGTCCAGGGGGATTTCCTCTGTTGAGTGATTTCAGTTGCTTTTCTATTCCTCGGACACTTATTTCGATGTCAGCCATTTTTTCGTTCGTGCGAGGATTTAGAGAAGGGACTGCAGTACAGTCTTCCTCTGTGAAACAGCTTTGGAAAAAGGTGTTTAGTATTTCAGCTTTACACGTGTCATCCTCTGTTTCAATGCCATTATCACCCCGGAGTGTCTGGCTATTCTGTTTCGATCCACTTACTGATTTAACGTAAGACCAGAACTACCTAGGATTTTCTGTCAAGTCGGTACATAGAATTTTACTTTCTAATTCACTGAACGCTTCACGCATAGCTCTCCTTACGCTAACTTTGAGATCGTTTAGCTTCTGTTTCTCTGAGAGGTTTTGGCTGCGTTTAAATTTGAAGTGAAGCTCTCTTTGCTTTCTCAGTAGTTTCCTAACTTTGTTGTTGAACCACGGTGGGTTTTTCCCGTCCCTCACAGTTTTACTCGGCACGTACCTGCCTAAAACGCAATTTACGATTGCCTTGAACTTTTTCCATAAACACTCAACATTGCCAGTGTGGGAACAGAAATTTTCGTTTTGATTTGTTAGGTAGTCTGAAATCTGCCTCCTATTACTCTTGCTAAACAGATAAACCTTCCGCTCTTTTTTTATATTCCTATTTACTTCCAAATACAGGGTTGCTGCAACGGCCTTATGATCACTGATTCCCTGTTCTGCGCTTACAGAGTCGAAAAGTTCGGGTCTGTTTGTTATCAGTAGGTCCAAGATGTTATCTCCACGAGTCGGTTCCCTGTTTAATTATTTGGTGCTAGTTTTTGCATCGACTCAGATCACCCATTCAGGATAACATAAACATGAATCGCGATGTTTATTTCGACATTTTCTATGTCAGCTACATTCCCATTTTCCAAGATGGCAACAACGGTGTGAACAGGACTTCACGCCAACGTTCCCGATTTGAAAATCACTCTGCCGCCCTATCACACGTCAGCTGGTCCGGTAAATCACCCGACCTTAATTCCACGGAAAACGTCTGGCAGTAGTTACAACAGCGAGTGAAGCGCAGTAATCAACGGCCCGCAGTTTGGTAGCCGTAAGGATACAAGCCGTGACGTGCATATGGCTTACCTGAACACATTGTGCACTCTTCCTCACCGTTTTGCACGGTATTAGCTTCGTGTTTCCTAGGGCTTATCAATTTTTTCCCAGTACGTTGAGGCGCGCTAATGACGTTCGCCACTACTCATATAGTCGGACACTACAAAGTTAATCGTCTTTGTTATAGGCCTATACTGTTGTCCTTAGACTTGGTGTGCGTTGTGACGTGACGGTAAATATCTATATCTACATGAATAATGCGCAATCCACTTGACGGTATGTGACCGAGGGTACTTCTGGTTCAACAAACGCCGGACGGTGTGGCCGAGCGGATCTAGGCGCTTCAGTCTGGAACCGCGTGACTGCTACGGTCGCAGGTTCGAATCCAGCCTCGGGCATGGACGTGTGTGATGTCCTTAGGTTAGTTAGGTTTAAGTAGTTCTAAGTTCACGGGGACTGATGACCTCAGATGTTAAGTTCCATAGTGCTCAGAGCCATTTGAACCATTTTGGTTCAACAAACTGATGATCACTTCCCTGTTCCACTCGGGAACGGCGCGTGGGAAGAATGAATGAGGGCAAGCCTCCGTAGCAGCTCTAATTTCTCCATTTTCTTGTCGTGGCCATTTTGCGAGATGTATGTGGGAGGAAGTAATATGTATTCCGACTCTTCCCCGAAATTTCTCTCCCTGAATTTCATTAGTAATCCGTGAAACTAAACCCCTCACTTGTAATGTGTGCCACTGGAGTTTGTTGAGAATCTCGGTAATGGTCTCGCGCCGACTAAACGATCCCGTGACAAAACCCACCGCTCTTCGTTGGATCTTACCTATCTGTTCTATCAGTCCTACCTGGTAAGGGTCCTAGATTGATGAACAATCCTGAACGATAAATCAAACAGGCGACTTGCAAGCCAGTCCCTACGTGAATGAATTACATGTCCTTCAGATTCATCCAGTGGGTCTCAGTCTGGCATCTACTTTTCCTACTATTTGTTTTCTATGGTCATTCTACTTAAGGACGCTCTAGATAGATGTTTTACTGCAGATACTGGTTCCAGCAATTTGTCATCAATAATGAAGTTGTACAGTAGTGGATTTTTTTTGTTATGTAAGCGCAATATGTTACATTTATTTAAGTTCAGGGCCAACTGCCAGAGCCTGCACCATTGATCAATCTTCTGTAGGTCGTCATGAAAATTGATACTGTCTCCTGGCGGTTCTACGAGGGTAATCCCAAAAGTAAGGACTCCTATATTTCTATAAGAACATAGACCTGTTTATTTCTATAATGGTTTACATCAGTTTATAGCTTGAACATTTAGCTATTTTTCGACATAATCATCATTTCCGTCGATGCATTTTTGTAGACGCTATGGCAGTTTTTGTAGGCCCATGTCATACCAGCTCGCCGCCATGCTGTTCAGAAAGTTATGAACCCCTAATTTCACTTCGTCGTTGGAGCTGAACCGCTGGAATCACAATTAGCGCCGACAGGTACTGTGAGAGTCTGAAAAAACTCAAACGGGCAATTCAGAACCGGAAAAGAGGAATGTTGATGAAGGGCGTACATATTCACCATGACAACGCTCGCCCACACTTCGCTCGGCAAACCGTTGTTCTCCTGTAACAGTTTCAGTGGAACATAATCATCCACCCACCCTATAGTCCTGACTTGTCGCCCAGTGACTATCACCTGTACCCTAGTTTAAAAGAATATTTGGCCGGAAAGCGATTCAGCTTCGACGACGAGGTGAAAGAAGAGGTTCATAACTTTCTGATCAGCATGGCAGCGAGCTGGTATGACATGGGCACACAAAACCTTCCACAGCGTCTACAAAAATCCATCGACAGAAATGGTGATTATGTCAGAAAATATCTAAATGTTCAGGCTGTAAACTGGTGTAAACCATTGCAGAAATAAACAGGCCGGCCGGTGTGGCCGTGCGGTTCTAAGCGCTTCAGTTTGGAACCGCGTGACCGCTACGGTCGCAGGTTCGAGTCCTGCCTCGGGCATGGATGTGTGTGATGTCCTTCGCTTAGTTAGGTTGAAGTAGTTCTAAGTTCTAGGGGACTGATGACCTCAGTAGTTAAGTCCCATAGTGCTCAGAGCCATTTGAACCATTTGAACCAAATAAACAGGTATATGTACTTATGAAAAAAATAGACCTTACTTTTGGTATGACCCTCGTACTTTGCTGTAGTTAATGGTATCATCTGCGAACAGTCTTAAGGAACTTCCGACTTTTTGTGCTACATCATTTTTGTGTACCGTGTACAAGAGTAATGGTCCTATCACACTTCCTCGTGGTACTCCGGAAATTACCTTTACATCTGTCGATTTTTTTTTCCTTCAAAACCGACGCGTTGATTTCTATCTGTAAGGAAGTCTTGAAACCAGTCGCAAACCTCGTCGGATACTAAGCTCGTATTTTTTTCACTAAACGGTAATGCCGAGCTCTGTTGGCAAGCGGGATGCACTCAGCCCTTGTGAGTCAAACTGAGGAACTACTTGACTGAGAAGGAGCGGCTCCGGCCTCGTAAACTCATGCTGACCACAAGCCCCTCCATATCCGCATCCAGTGACGCCTGTGGGCTGAGCATGACACGGCGACCGATCGAAACTGGTAGACTTTCCAAGGCCTGTTCGGATGGAGTTCAGTTTTTTTTTTTTCCTTGACCAATGCTCATTAGATGACAAAGGAGTAGAAATTGGAGGAAGAAGAGTAGGGTGCTTGAGATTTGCTGATGACATGGTCCTTCTAGCCACAGGGGAAAAAGACTTACAGGATTTGGTGGACACCATTGCAACTAACGGAAAAAAATATGGAATGAAAATTAACACAAATAAAACAAAAGTATTGGCAATAGGAGGAAATAAGGAAATAAAAATTGTGCTGAATGGAGAAACACTAGAACAGGAGCAAAATTTTAAGTACCTTGGAAGCAGGATAGACACCGACTGGAAGTGCACCACAGAAATTAAAACAAGGATAGGAATGGCAAAAGAGGCGTTTTATAAGAAAAGGAGAATCTTCTGCAGCGGTCTGGACAGAGAACTCAGAAAGAGACTCATAAAATGTCTTGTATGGAGTGTTCTTCTATATGGCGCTGAAACATGGACTATGAGGAAAAAAGACAGAGAAAGGCGGAAGGCTTTTGAGATCTGGACATGGCGGAAGATGGAAAGAATAAGTTGGATGGACAGAGTAAAAAATGAAGAGGTACTGAGAAGAGTGGGAGAGAAAAGACAGTTACTAGATGTAATAAAGAGAAGAAAAAGAAACTGGATTGGGCATATATTAAGAAAGAATGACGGACTGATAAAAACAGTTTTAGAACGTTATGTAGAAGGGAAAAGGAAGCGAGGAAGGAAGAGATACCAGATACTGGATGACATGATGGACGGTACAACATACAGCAGCCTTAAGAAGGAAGCAATGGATCGCAGAAAATGGAGAGGCAAAGGACCTGCTAATATAGCAGATAACTGATGATGATGATGATTGCGGGACGGTGTCAAACGACTTCCTGAAGTCGGGACACTTGTACTCAAATTTTTATAGGGTCAGTTAGTTTTTGTCAGGTAAATAGAGATAACATTGTCTTTAAGAGTATAGCTGTCTTGCTTAAGCACAATTTTTGCTTCTAGGTAGAACATTCAGTTAATAATATGTGCTTCAGTGCTTCAATATGAAAAGAAGTGTTACAAAACAGTGGTACATGCGGTTCTGGAATGAGTTCAGTAATCTGTGTCCAACGTAAGTTACTTTACAGACGGTCTAAGAGCTGTTTCTTGACACATCAAAGAATCAGTGCAGTTATCGGGTGAAATGTAGTTGTTTTGTATTAAGAAGAACGATGGTTTTTATGTACATATGACCACCTAAATATCCGGCATTTTGGTTATCTCGTAGTTGTGACGTAGCAAATTCATTTCGTTACAACTGTTTGAGTGGTTTAGTTCTCAGAGCGTCCTAAATGTTCCTGAGCGATCACAGTACAGTCACGAATCGAAGGGATAATACAGACTTTAAAAAAAATTCTAGATCACTGACTTTATTACATAGTAAATGCAACCTAAACATAAGACGCGATCAAACATTTACTGTTTGAGGGCGTTGCTGCAGGTATATGCATCAGATACGGGTTTATCAGCGCCTACATGTAGGCAAGCAATTAGTGTGGCATCCGTGACTTTCGGTCGTGCGAGCGGTAAATATGGAAACGTGAACTATGGCGACGTTGTTACCAAATCCGCCCAAGCAGTACCAACATGACGCTATTCTTTTCTTGGCTGCCGAAGGACAAACGTCGGTACACACCTATCGGTGACTGAACAAAGATTATGGTCCAGCATGTCTGTCGAAACCACCGTTGTCGAAAGGTGCGCCGAAATTCGTCATAGCGAACGTCCCCACATCGCAAATGCCTTATAAAAGGCACTGAAGGTTCTCCATTTCCTATCGGATGGAGATGTGCAACCGGCAGTTACGTTCTTCGTACGCAGCAGGTAACGGTGTTTTGCCAGATCTGTTACCTCGCTGGGATGATTGCCTCAATGCTAAACGGAAATTTTGCCTGATCAGCATACCTACTTTGGAACTGTACGGCCTTAGAACGGAAACTTCTTCATCGCCCTTACACATCTTTTCAGTTGATTCAGACATGGATTAAATATTGGAGGAAGGACCAGCTACGTAACGACAGAAGAAGAGTAAATGAAAAGATCCTAAATAAACAGTTCTTACTTTTTTGTTTTTTATTTGTAGAATTTGTCGATCATTCTCATTGACTGTTCTCGAAGGAAACACCACCTCATTGAGTAGTCTTCTCATGCGAAAAATGCCATTTGCAGGAAGGTGCACATGAGTTCTCTATAAGGCCGATACTAAACTGTATCTTGCGTCTTGATTATGTGTTGGAAAATGTATGGTCGATTGTAGATGTTACGTTTAAAGTTGCTTGCCTTTAGATAACAGTAGCTACCGTTTGAACAACAGCTCCAAAAGACAATTCTAATCTTATCGCACTGCAATACGGACACGTGCATGGCAGGTACCTAAATCTCTGAAAAAAACCGTGTTGCTAGGTATCTAAGATCACGTTAGTACTACAGTTTTTCCACAATTTCCGTTTTAAAAAGAAATCAGGTGTCGAGAATGTCGAAAATCTGTCACTACTCCCCTTGAACAGAATGGCCTGCGTTCGACTTGAAACGCATTCCTTTCCGTGTATCACTAAGCGTGTACTCGCACTGGAGGGGTCTACCGCAATTCTGTTATTAATTTAAATGTGTTATCTTGAAAAGTATAAAACTTTAAAATTAAGTAATCTAACAATTCAGGGATGAAGGGTTAACATCCAGTCTCGAGAAAATTGCCTTTCTATAACGTCACTGCTTCGTTGAAATGGTAGCTCAGCACGTTTTCTTCAGTCATGGTGGTAAAACGGAATTCCGACATAGGGCCTACCAACTCTTGAACCAGAAAAACAAAATTAGGACTGCCGTAAGCTCTTGTATGAATGATTTTTTTATTTTTGACTAGTTCAGATCTTGGATCTTCGTAAGATGTGCCAATATTATCAACATACCGGGTGATTAAAAAGTCAATATAAATTTGAAAACTTAATAAACCACAGAATAATGTAGATAGAGAGGTAAAAAGTGACACACATGCTTGGAATGACATGGGGTTTTATTAGAACCACCAATATTGCTAGACGCGTGAAAGATCTCTTGCGCCCGTCGTTTGGTGATGATCGTGTGCTCAGCCGCCACTTTCGTCACGCTTGGCCTCCCATGTCCCCAGACCGTGCGATTATTGGATTTGAGATTACCTGAAGTCGCAAGTGTATCGTGATCGACCGACATCTCTAGGGATGCTGAAAGACAACATCCGACGCCAATGCCTCACCATATCTCCGGACATGCTTTACAGTGCTGTTCACAACATTATTCCTCGACTATAGCTATTGTTGAGGAATGATGGTGGACATATTAAGCATTTTCTGTAAAGAACACGATCTTTGCTTTGTCTTACTTTGTTATGCTAATTACTGCTATTCTGATCAGATGAAGCGCCATCTGTCGGACATTTTTTGAACCTTTGTATTTCTTTGGTTCTAATAAAACCTCATGCCATTCCAAGCTTGTGTGTCAATTTGTACCTCTCTGTCTACATTATTCCGTGAGTTATTCAGTTTTCAAATTTATACTGACTTTTTGATCACCCAGTATTATGGGAGGGACGTTCGTCGATATTTGTCCAAAGGCACTGTTTAGCGAGACATCGTACGTCAACAAACTAAGTTGTCACTATAGCCGACATATTTGTCGCGAGACAATTCAGAAACTACATTGATATTTGAAATTTTTTATGTATCTTTCACTTTTCAGTGCCAGTTCCAGAACTTTTACAGTAAGGCTAGATACCCAGGGAGATCGTAACTTGTTATGCTGTAAAAATTCTGCAACTGCTACTCGAAAACGAAGGATATGTAAAAGTTTTTAAACTGGGCTATTCACGATGTGATGATAATTTCAGATTGATTCCAATAAATAACTAATATTATTAAAATAACATTTAAACACCCGTGGAACACTGGCAGCAGAAGGCATTTCGACAACTCAGAGCCAAGTTTTGGGAATAGGAATTTCACAAGTTGGCACCTGAGTCTCAGACTCAGGGAAACCGAGAGTGCGGTAGCGGCGATGTCGCCTTACCAGAGTTCACTTGCGCCGGTAGCGACAGCAGCGCCGCGGCGGCGCACAGCAGAACCACTGTCTTCATGGCGTCGCTTCGCTCAGGACACTGGGTATCGTGCGCGGCGGATCCGCCGTTATGTGGAGAAGCGCAGGGCGACCGCTTCCGCCCCCTGGCCGCCAGAGGAAGCGCACCGCGGTCGACTACCGCACCTGTAGCGTTTTCCGTCCTCAGAACCCTCTGCAGCGTGCAGGTCGTTGTCCGCTTCACCCTCCCCACCAGCACAGACAAACATCTCACTGATCCGTAACTTCATTTTCCATTTAATCCCTTTTCCAGTTCATAACGGGGTTGGTACAGCAACCGGTATTTGTGATCCGAAGAAAAAAGTAGTCTTGGCTGCAGTGTTATTTATTCATATTATTATTATTATTATTTCCCATACGATCATATACAGCGGAAAGAAACATAGTCACCACATATTTGGGACAGGCTTTGCGGTTCAGAATAAAATAATGGCCAATGTGATGACACTAGAAAATGTGAATGAAAGAATTTGCTACATCAGAATCAAAGGCAAATATAGAAACATCTCATTAATAAGTACAATTGAAATAAAACAGCCCTCAGTCACTATTTTTAACGAATTAACCGGATTTCAACACTGCTAAGAGTGTCTTCCTCAGAATTTAAATCAATGAGTGGTCTATAACATGGTCACAGAATTATGATACAAGTGTATAAGTACAGAATCATCGTGAAAGTCTGGCAGTTCTTATATGTCCTCTATAAAATAATAAATATGCCAAAAGGGCATTAGTCACAAAGATATTTAAGATAAAAAATTGTGATGGCGAGCCACTAATGGCTGCTCGTTACTTACAGACTCCGATCGCAACCTGTAACTGCGTAAGTAACGAGCAGCCCTTAGCGGCTCGACATCACAACTTTTTATCTTAAATATCTTTGTGACTAATGCCCTTTTGGCATATTTATTATTTTACAAATGACATATAAGTACTGCCAGTCTTTCACGATGATTCTGTACTTATACTCTGTATCATACGTTTTTAGTCATAATTCTGTGACCATGTTATAGACCATTCATTGATTTAAATTCTGAGGAAGACACTCTTGGCAGTGTTGAAACCCGGTTAATTCGTTAAAAATAGTGACCGAGGGCTGTTTTCTTTCAATTGCAACCATTCACGATCTCTGAATGTGCAGCCATGTACAAAATTTTGTCATTAATAAGTGTCGATGCCCCAACTGTAGGGAAGGAGGGAGACATAAAAGACGAATTCTATGACACCCCAGACCAGATGTACTCCAGATTACCACATTATGACATCAAAATTGTGATGGGAGACTCAAATGCCAAAATAGGACAAGAACAGCAACGCCAACCATGTATAGGCATGAAACTTCCTCGCAAATTAAAACTGTGTGCCGGACCGAGACTCGAACTCGGGTCTCGGTCTGGCACACAGTTTTAATCTGCCAGGAAGTTTCATATCAGCGCACACTCCGCTGTAGGGTGAAAATTTCATTCTAGAAACATGTATATGCATGTCCAGCCTTCACACTGAATCAAATGGTAATGGTATAAGGCTTTTCAACTTCGCCACAGCTAGAAACGTGAAAATAGCAAGTACATCCTTTCCCCATAAAGACATACATAAAGCAACATGGACCTCACCAGATGGATTAATTAGGAACCAAATAGACCATGTTTTGATAGAGAAAACGCATAAAAAGGCAATAACAGATGTTAGGACAACGAGAGGGGCTAAGATAGGCTCAGACCATTTTCTTGTGCTTATAAAGATGAAAGAATCATTGCCAAAACCACCAAGTAAGAACAACAGTGGTAAAAGAACCCAAAGTGTAGATGTCAGTAGGCTGAAAGAGGAGGAGGTGAATAAACCGTTTAAGATTAAGCTTAAAAATAGATTCGCTGAATTAGAGAATGTCAACAACAGAAAAGAAGATGAAGATATCAACACAAAGTGGAAGAAGATGACAACAGTTACGAGGGAGACAGCGTATGAGCTACTAGGAGTTGATGATAATAATAGCAATATAAAGCGAAAAATCATGGTCCAATGAAACATGTAGAAAAGCAGTACAGGACAAGAAGAAAGCCAGACAGGCAATGATGAACAATAACAACCATGAAAACCAAACAACATACGGGAAAGCCACGAGAGAAATGAAGAGTATAATAAGGCGAGTGAAAAGAGCACTCATATATAAACAGGTAGAGAAGTCTGAGGAGGGCTATAACCAGAACAATAGTAAACAGTTTTACAGGACAATCAATAGCTATAGAAAAGAGTACAGAGCTCTAAGGCTGTGATAATGAAGGATGACAATGGAAAACTGATCACTATGAATGAAGGAAATTTAGAGAACTGGAGGAAATACTTCAAAGAACTGCTGAACAGCCCGGTAGATATCTACAACAATGAAAACATGGCAGAAAACAATTAGAATTACAACCATTAATCAAAGAACCAACTGTGATGGGGGTGAAGGAGACAATGTAATGACCAAAAAATGGAAAGGCCCTTGGCATTCATGACATCAGCAGAGCTCATCAAAGAAGGGGAGAGAAGCTACATGAATAGTTAGCCAAACTGATAAAAGAGGTATGGAGAAAAGAAGTAATGCTGGAGGAATGGAAAACTGCTGCTGTATGTCCGATATACAAGAAAGGAGACAAAATGCTGACACAGAACTGCATGCTCTAAACTAATGTCACGAATTATACTGAACAGGCTCAACCCATACATCGAGGTAATATTAGACACAGCACAAGGAGGATTCAGAAAAGCTAAATCAACAATCTGCCAAATATTCACATTAAGACAAATTGTAGATAAGAACTGGGAGCACAATCATGGTACCTTTGGCCTGTTTATAGATTTCAACAAAGCATATGGCAGTATAGTAAGAGAAGAAATGTGGAGGATAATGGCAGAGCATGGGATACCTGACAAGCTGATAAAGCTAACTCAGATGTGTGTGATGGAATCTAGGTGTAGAGTGAAAGTACAGGGGGAGTTCTCAGAAGCATTTGAAGTAAAAGCAGAAGTGAGGGAGGGAGATATTATGTCACCAACCCTGTTCAATATGGCCCTCAGCAACACCCTGAGGAGAGTAACATGAGAAAGTGAAGGAGACACCATAGGAAGAAAAGAGAAATGTCCTGGCTTTTGCGGATGATATTGTGCTGATAGGAAATAACATGTAAGAACTGGAGAAAATGGGGACTGTGCTAATGAAAGAAGCAAAGAAACTAGGTCTAAGTATAAATGAAAGTATAACAAAGTTCCTGGTAGTAGGAAGAAGAGCTCATTTGGGATCAAACCACCTAAAAATCGGGAATCTAACAATACAGAGACAGACACATTCACGTACCTCGGTGTCAACATCAACCCAAAAAACCTGATAGAACAAGAGATAGTAACAAGAATTCAAGCTGGGGGAAGATGTCTAGGAGCTATGCACAACATCATAAGATAGAAGTTACCATCTAGGCAGGCAATAATAAGAATATATCAGACCATCATCAAGTCAATAGTGTGCTATGCAAGTGAGACATGGACCCTGACAAAGAAAACAGAGAAAAAACTCATCACTTTTGAAAATAAAGTACAGAAAAATATATGGAATGAACAGTGGAGAATAAGGAAAAAAAGAGAACTCAGACAATTAGACACACTACCTGACATCGTAGAGAGTGTGAAAATTAAGAGACTAAGATGGTATGGACATGTGAGAAGGAGAGGGGGGAGGGGAAACATGGTAATGAAGGCTGTAATGGGTGGAGAAGCTGAAGGAAAGAGATAGAGGTATAATTCCATGGGAGATATGCAGATACTAGGTCTGGGAGATGAAGATGCAGATGACAGGAAAAATGTGGAAGGCTGGACTGAGTGAGGCCAAGGACCGGCTGTGGTTTATATGGCCAGTATAAGTAAGTAAGTTAGTAAGTAAGTATTATTATTTCCCAATGAGCATTTCACCTGTGGCGCCTCTGGGGTGAAGCGCCATGTCTTTGTACCTGATGATCTTTTACTCTGCTTCTTTGTAGCTCTCTCTGCGCCCTATGTTCGTACAGCCATATTGTATTCAGCTTGTTCAGTGTTTAAATAAATGTTCATTCGACTGCAAAAAATGTGTTATTATCGATCTACGACTCGTAATATCCACACACCTTTATTTAGGTTTCTTCGGATTGATCTATGGAAGAAATAAAATTTCATAATAGTGATGTGACATTATTTAGTGATACTGGATTACCAAGAAAATACAAAACAACTTACTGATATTTGGTAGCAGTGGGCACATGGGATACAGCGCATAAAATATTCCAGCAGGTAAAGGTCCCTTGTCAAAGCCTTAAAAACAATGCATGGTGTCATATGAAATAGAGTAAGAGAGAAGATAATCGAAAGGTACTTAAAAAAAAAGTGTAGTCTACTTTATCCACAAATTCAAAACCCACACTGGAAATAAGGAGGAAGCAGCAGAATACACTATTACAGCATGTGGAGCAGGTCAGTGCACACAAAACGAGATCAGACCTACAGTGAAGCTTTACATCGTAAATATGCCGGACGTGTAGTACATATTCTGGCTGCACGCATCACACTGTATATGAAAACATACTAGGCCCCTAAGGCTAGTGCATGGAGCTCTCGGTAGATGCGTCTGCAGGCAGTGAGCTATGATAATGTTCAACAGCTAAATATTTTCATAGCAACAAACCACAACAGTTATTATAGATGACTGGTGTTCTAAAAAAATTGCTGATGAAATTTTCACATTAAAAGATTAGAGAAGATAAACTTCTTTGTCAAAATCTCTAATAATAACCTTTATTCTCAATAGCCGGTTTAGGTAAATCAGAGTTACCGTCCTCAGATCTGGAAAGCATCAGCACAGTACAGGTATAAACAAAGGAATTGTAATATAGAGTATCAAGTACAATTTAAATTACGTTAATGGCCAGAATAATTAGGATGACTAAAAGTTTGAAACTAATATATGTGTGGCGTGCGTACTGTAAGACCTTCGGTACACACACCATCAGATTATTTGACTTGTCGCTCTAACGAAGTAGGCGAGTGTCAGCAAAATGTCTCGTGGTCTTATCGTGGCGTGTTTATCTTCTGCCGTTAGGTCAGACGATAGAAATGCCACTTGCACGCTTAGAGTAGCAGATTGACGTTGACCAACTTTAAACAGAACTTGATTAATTTTCACACACATTTATTAGAATAATAAAAATCATAGATATTACGTAACTTGATTCTGGATGCTGTTAACAATTGACAATCTGAAGTTCCTTTGGTCTTGGTACGTTGATCTTATTCTCACATATCTCTGATACTTGACAAAGTGACTATACATTTCTCTTCATGGTTATGTACAGGAATATGATAATCTTATTAGGCGCAGACTGAAATTTGACTATAGACTAAGGCAGACTGATACAGACTAATGCAGACTGACTAATCGGAGGTCTGCACACTCGTTATAATACCTCGAGCGTTCAGGTATCACTGCGCGAGTGCGATCCGGGAGGAGAAAATGTTCTACGTTAGCAGCAATCTCATTGGCTGCATGACATATTAATACGCAGATCCCCACAGATCGAAGCAGAATTTGGTCCGTCTCTAAGACAGCGCCATCATGTAGTGCAGAGACGGACAAACGCTGCGCCTGCGCTGTTGTGCTTAGCAGGGCGCGCTCTATTGGGTAAGTTGTGTATGCGCTGACTACGCGGAACTACGTACACAACAATACGTAAAAAATGTATTGCTAAAATGGGAAAGCATAAAATAATATAGGGGAGCTCTGAATACCAGTATTGAGTGTTAGTAGTACTATTATGGCCAACAACACTGTGAATACCCGAATCTTCCTAAAATCAAAATCTACACCCCTCCCAATCCCGCCGCTTCACGAGATCGTGAAATGTTAACTACCTGTCACTACCGACTAACAGTTTCAATACTACAATATTTACCATGGCTTATTGCAGTGCCTGTGTTATTCCTAATTACGATGCAAAGTTGCTTCGGGCGTGCATGAATGTCCAAAGGAACCTTCCATAGTAATTCGGAATAACGCACGCACTGCAATATCGTATTTATCCGCCGAAATTGCGCAAGCGACTATCAAGTAAATGTCTACTCTGTACAATAATATACATAACAGATGTATGAGTACAAGTTGTAGGCACATGGTTTACGACATATGAAAATTTGGGTTTGGCTCTGAGTCATGCTCGGATAGCCAAATGTTAAGGCGACCGCACCAGATAAGGGGGAAATCCAGGTTCGAGACCCGGTCCGGCATAAATTTTCAGTCGTCATTCCAATATACAGCTGATGGTTGTCCACATTCGCAACAGCGAATACATTTAATGTGTTTCAATACTTCGTTTGGCCACCAAGCAAGTACGATATCTAAGTTGTAAAATATCTTCAACACACCACCGTTTCATACTGAACGTAAGAGTGTAATGTAGTGTTACCAGCTACGCGCAATACACACTGTCGACTTATTTGACACTGCGATGCATTTTCGTACACACGTAAATGAAATAAACAATTTACTAATAATGATTTGTTCAAATGTTCAAATGTGTGTGAAATCTTACAGGACTTCACTGCTAAGGTCATCAGTCCCTAAGCTTACACACTACTTAACCTAAAATGTCCTAAGGACAATCACACACACCCATGCCCGAGGGAGGAGTCGAACCTCCGCCGGGACCAGCCACACAATCCATGACTTCAGCGCCTCGGACCGCTCGGCTAATCCCGCGCGGCAATAATGATTTGGTAACCACCCAAATCACTTAACATAAACTTTGTCTTCCAAAAAATAGCTTTATCCTTTATTTACGCATATGGTCAAACTGTTGACGATGGACTGAAAGGCACATTCACAATCACCGTGCGAAAGAACAGTTGTAATTACAGTGGATGATATGGTAAAGCATGCATTGGCGGTTCGACGACACATATCCTCTGGTATAGTTGGGGCATCGTCATAAACAGCATCTTTGAGTGCTCCCCAAAGAAATAAATAGAGAAGAGTCAAAACAGGGGATCTATCAGGCTATTTGACAACAGAATTTCGTGCTCACCAACTTCCAGGAAAGTTCTTATTCAGTTTTTGCGTCGCAACATGGGACCAGTTACCTGGACAACCGTCGTGTTGCAGCCACATACACAGTCGAATATCCAGCGGTACCTCTACGTCCATGGGATTTGTCGACCTGGAAAAAGCGCTCGACAGTGTAAAATGACGCGGTATCTCTACGTTCATGGGATTTGTCGACCTGGAAAAAGCGTTCGACAGTGTAAAATGGTGGAAGATGCTCGAAATTCTAAGAAAAATAGGAGTAAGCTACAGGGAGAGATAGATAATATAGAATATTTATAAGAGCGAAGAGGGAATAATGAGTGTGGACGACCAAGAACGAAGGGATCGGTTAAAAAGGTTGTAAGACAGGGATGTAGTCTTTCGTCTCTATTGTTCGATCTGCGCATCGAAGAAGCACTGATGGAAATAAAAGAAAGGTTCAGGAGTAAATTAAAATCCAAAAGTGAAAGGATATCAATGATACGATTCGCTGGTGACATTGCTATCTTGAGTGAAAGTGAAGAAGAATAACATGATCTTCTGAATGGAATTAACAGTGTTATAAGTACAGAATATGCTCTGAGAGTAAAGCGAAGAGAGACGACAGTAATGAGAAGTAGCAGAAAAGAGAACAGTGAAAAACTTAACATCAGAATTGATGGCTACGAAGCACACGAAGTTAAGGAATTCTACTACCTGGGCGGCAAAGTAATCCATGACGGGCAAAGTAAGAAGGATATCAAAAGCAGATTAGCAACTGCAACAAGGGCATTCCTGGCCAAGAGAAGTCTACTAGAATCAAACATAGGCCTTAATTTCACGAAGAAATTTCGGGGAATGTATGTTTTAGAGCACAGAATTGTATGGTAGTGAAACATGGACTGTGGGAAAACGGAACGTAATCGAATCATTTGACATGTGGTGCTACAGACGAATGATGAAAATTATGTGGGCTGATAAGGTAAGGAATGAGGAGGTTCTGCGCAGAATGGGAGAGGAAAGAAATATGTAAATAGCACTGACAAGGAGAAGGGGCAGGATGATCTGTTATGACGCGAGGAAATGACTTTCACGGTACTAGAGGGAGCTTTAGAGTGCAAAAAATGTAGATGAAGACAGAGATTGGTATCTATCCAGCAAATAATTGAGGAGGTAGATTGCATGTACAACTGTGAGATGAAGAGGTTGGCACAGGAGAGGAATTTGTGGCGGGTTGAAGCAAACCATTCCGCCACCGGCAGAATGTAAGAAAGTGTGCATATGAATGCCTGAGATGAAGTAAGGTCCCTTATTGTAACTTCATATGAGGCCGCGCTATACGTTTACTCTCTACTGCCGTTGATGTAGCAACTGACGGAGCCAGTGCGGATTTTCGGCTGCGCAGTAGTTCTTGTTATGAAAATTTACATTAGCGTGTTCAGTAAATGTTACTTCATCGGTAAAGAGTACACGTTGGAATTCGTGGGCTCCAACCACTATGGGACTTAACATCTGAGGTCATCAGTCCCCTAGACGTAGTACTACTTAAACCTAACGAAGGTGAGAACCTACACACATCCATGCCCGAGGCAGGATGCAAACCTGCGACCGGAGCAGCAGCGCGGTTCCGGACTGAAGCGCCTAGAACCACTCGACCACAAAGGCCTGTTCGAATTCGTAGGATCGCCTCTCGGTTGCTGAAGGGCAAACCGGCAAAATTCTGTACGACGTTCGTAATTACAGTCGCCAAGCGCTTGATGCGAATGACACTCGTCTGACCGATTCCACATTCAGGACAATATGCCTCTACCACTGTGCCGATTCATTATCGTCGCAGTCAGAACAGCTTTTTCGTGTTCTCTGTCAGTTGCAGTCTCTTTCTTGTCTTCTTTTCGACGTACAAGCAGCTGTCCGCACTAGCGATGTAACAATTCGTGCAGTTGCCTGGCGTCTCGGACACTGAAGATCCCCTTAGATAGCCCTGTACTGTTTTTAACTTATTTCGTCTACATCCACCGCATAAAAGTAGTATATCCAACTTCTCCTCGTTGGTGTACGAAAGTTGAAGCAGAAATGATCGGCCAGCCGTGCAGACAAGTACATAGACAAATGTTTTGACATTCTGACGCAAGATAACACTAGAACTCTGCCTGGCGGTGTTTGGCCCATTAATTCCAATTACAGCCATCATGTTCTCAAGTTCTATTACATTTTTCTTACAACGGTTTTGAACGTCAACGTTAACAAAGTTTATATCACTATAATTGTCTTCTCAAGAGCTATCGAATGCAGTATACGGTTGCATTAAATAAAAAAAGTATTTGCTTCAGTATCTGCGTTGATACCAGTGCTGACAGCATTAACCAAACAAAAAGATACGTGCCCCTCGACGCTTTAAAATTTGTCGAAAACCGAATTTCGATATGTGCCACCGTTCACGAAATGAAAGGGGTGTTACATCTTACTTGTCTCAACCTATATATCTCTATTTCCAATAAGTGAAATAACTATGGTACTCAATAGCCTGTAAACGGCTGCATACACAAATCGTGTGTATATGTTTTCGGAATTAATCTTTCCCCTGTCCTCTATCGTAACGACGTAACTTTCGCAGTATACTCAGATGGGCGTAAATCACCTATTTGCACCAGCAGCGTCTGTCGGACCCACCAAAAAATCTAGTGATAAGCTTTGCACAAGCTCCACGTGGCAGCTGAGCTGATTACCATGCTGGACGTCTTGATACCTACAGGGAGGGAAAAATTAAAATATCCTGGAAAATATTTCATGCACATTAACGTAGGCAACCCAGATTACAGCGTCCGCCCTTGGAGACAATAACCTTAGTTAGGTTGCCTATCTTAAGGTGTATCAAATGACCCGACGGAAAAAAATACAGCACCAAGATGCAGTTGTGCGACATAAACGAAAGTTGGTAGGTGTGTTCCTACCTCTGATAAGATGATTTCGCGCCATTTATAGCCTATAAAAATGGCTCTAGTAGCGCCACTTTGAGGGCGCAAATCGTCTTTGCTTTAAATACACGCTGTAACTGTCGCAAGCGTTAGTTACCTTGAAACGTCCCCTTAGAAAAATTATAAATTACCTTGCTGGTGAACTTCTACGTTATTTGATACAGAGACAGCTGAGTAAAACTGAACGTACTCAGACATTTCTCTCTTTACTTATTCTGATCATCAGTAAACTGACACACAATATTTTTAGCGCAACGCAATCTGACTTTCAATAATCCCTACAAAAGAATGGCCCTGACTAACAATAACCTATACCTTTCATGAATCACTTACCTCACAAAAACCTTCGTTACTCGAACTACTGCAATAGAGCGAGCGTCAATACTGCCAGCTAACTGAAAGATTCTAACTACTGATAGGCATAGTTAGCAAATGAAAGATTTTGATAGAGAACAAACAAAGTATTTACGTTAATAATGATCAGAAGTCATTATATATATATATATATATATATATATATATATATATATATATATATATCAGTTCATGATATGCAGTCTTACAAATTTCCTCTTTCTGCACAGTGACACACGTCCATGTCGTCCGCTCTCAAAACTCTGACACCTCTCTCTCCCCACATCCACCACTGCTGGCGGCTCACCTCCAACTGCGCAACGCTACGCGCTGTTCACATCCAACTGCCCAACACTACAATAGCGAATATTCCAACAATGCAAACCAGCCACAGACTGCACACAGCACAGTCAGTGATTTTCATACAGAGCGCTACGTGATTTTATCAACTCAAAAATCTAAACAGCCTACTTACAACCTTTGAGATTGGACGTGGTGAGTTGTGCTAGTCAAGAATGCCTTTACTGCGGCGAAGACGCTATTATCAACACCTCAGTAAGTTTGAACGAGGTCGTGTAATAAGGCTACCACAAGCTGGATGTTTCTTCTGCGATATTGCAGAAAGACTTTGTAGGAATGTAGCTACTGTACATGACTGCTGGAAGTGGTGGTTACTGGAAAGTCTAGTCTCAAGAGGACCGGACTCTGGACAGCCGCGTGGCACTGCCGAGAGGAAAGACCATAGTATTGGATACAGGGCTCTGGAACATCTCAATGCATCTTCAGCGGCAACGTGAGCAGCAGTTGGCACCACAGTGACGTAAGGAACTGTTACAGATCTATTAGTTCAAATACAGCTCCGAGCCAGACGTGCTGTAGTTGACCCCAAACCAACGCCATTTGAGACTCCAGTGGTGCCAAGCGATAGCTCACTGCCGGGTAAGGTCGAAGCCTGTTGTGTTTTCTGATAATGGTTGGTTCTGCCTCGGTGTCAGTGATGGCCGTGTGTTGGTTAGAAGGAGGCCAGTGAGAGCCTGGAAAATGTCTGCTTGCTAAACACGCTGGACCTACACTTGGGGTTGCGATCTGGGGTGCGAATTCGTATGACAGCAGGACCACTCTCGCTACTGTCCCACGCATCCTGATTGCGAATTTGCACGTCAGTGTAGTGATTCGACCTGTTGTGCTGCCATTTATGGACATCATTCAAGGGGCTGTTTTCAGCAGGATAACGCTTGTATACATACCGCTGTTGTTACCGAACATGTTCTGCAGAATGTCAACCAGATGCCTTGGCCTGAACAATCACCAGATCTGTCTCCAATCAAGCACATATGTAATATAATCGGATGAAAAATGCAATCTCATCCACAACCAGCATTAACAGTCGCCATACTAAACCACCAAGTACAACAGACTTGGAACGCCAGCGCACAAACTGACATCCGGCACCGGTATAGTAGAATGCACACACGTTTGTATTCTTTCATTCAACATTCTGGCGGTTACATCGATATTATCGCGCCAACTTTTCACATTTGCAGTGACGTACCTCCCGCTTACGTTAACCTGTGATCGTGCAATGTTATTCAGTACAATATGTTACCCTCTTTTTTGAGTCATCAGTATTCTGACTGGTTTGATGCAGCCTCTCCTCGAATTCCTCTCCTGTGTCAACCTCTTCATCTCAGAGTAGCACTTGCAACCTACGTCATCAATTATGTACCGGATGTACTCCAGTCTCTGTCTTCCTCTACAGTTTTTACGCACTACAGTTCCTTCTAATGCCAACGAAATTATTATTCCCTGTTGTCTTAACAAATGTCGTATCATCCTGTACCCTCTTCTTGTCAGTGTTTTCCATATACTCATTTCTTTTCCGATTTTGCGCAGAACCTCCTCGTTTCTTATTTTATCCGTCCACAGAATTTTCAACATTCTTCTGTAGCACCATATCGCAAATCCTTTGATTCTCTTCTTTTCCGGTTTTCCCACAGTCATGTTTCCATACCACACAATGCTGCGTTCCAGACGTGCATTCTCAGAAAGTACTTCTTCTAATTATGGCCTATGTTTGATACTAGTAGATTCCTCTTGGCTAGGAATGCCCTTTTTGCCAGTGCTAGTCTGCTTTGATGTTCTCCTCGCTCCGTCCGTTATTGTGCTGCCTAGGTAGCAGAATTCCTCAAGTTCATTCATTCTTGACCATCAATCCTGATGTTAAGCTTCACACTGTTCTCATTTCTGCTACTTCTCATTACTTCAGTCTTTCTTTGATTTACTCTCTATTCGTATTCTGCACTCATTAGACTGCTCATTCCATTCAGCAGCTCATAAGACTCCACTTTCACTGAGAATGGGAATATCATCAGGAAATCTTATCAATGAAATCCTTTCACCTTGAATTTTAATTCCACTCTTGGACCTTTCTTTTACTTCCACCATTGGTTTTTCGACTTATAGATTGAGCGGTAGGGGCGAAAGCATTTCGTTCTTGGTCTTCCACTCTCATAACTCCCTCTTGGCTCTCGTACTTGTATATTATCCGTTTCTCCCTATAGCTTACCCCGACTTTTCTCAGATTTTCGAACATCTTGGACGGCTTTTCACTGTCTAACACGTTTTCCAGGTCGACAATCCCTTGAACGTGTCTTGATTTTTCTTTAGTCTTGCTTCCACTTTTAACCCTAACGTCATATCTATGTCTTTGGTGCTCTTACCTTTCCTAAAGCCAAACTAAACATCATCTAGCATATCCTCCATTTTCTTTTCCATTCTTCTCTATATTACTTTCGTCAGCAACTTGCATGCATGAGCTGTTAAGCTGATTGTGCGATAATTCTCACATTTCTCAGCTCTCGAGTCTTTGAAATTCTGTAGACTATATGTTTCCGAAAGTCCGACAGTATATCGATAGACTCATACATTCTACATACCAACATCTATCACATTAGGCAAATCTTCTCCCTCATAGATGCTTACAACGTACTCATTCCACCTATCCGCTCTCTCGTCTGCATTTAACAGTGGGATTTTGAGATTTCTGTGTCGTAAGTCAGTCTTTCCCACAACAGTTTCTTTTTGAATTTCTTCACGCGTTTCATGCAGCCACTTCGTTTTAACATCCCTGCAGTTACTATTTATTTCATTTCTCAGCGACCTGTATTTCTGTGTTCCTGAATTTCCCTGAACATTTTTGTACTTCCTTCTTTCATCGAACAACTGTAGTATTTCTTCTTTTACCTATGGTTTCTGCGCAGTTCCTTTCTTTGTATCTATGTTTTTCTCTTCAACTTCCGTGATTGCCCTTTTTAGAGATGTCCATCCCTATTCAACTGAACTGCCTACTGAGCTATTTCTTATTGCAGTAACTATAGACTTTTTTGTGTGTTGATTCTTCCTGACTGATCTCTTACACTTCAGTCTACTCTTATAGGTTTGTTACTTTGACAAAAATATTCCCGATATTTCATCACTTTACACTGATTATTTTTTGATGTTCCAGTTTTCTCCATCAATGTATTTTCCGTGACATTTTAATTTTCGCCACCATGGGAATCAACATTTATTTATAAGGGAGACTACTGGAGATACTGTAATCATTGCCTGCCCTCTGATTAGTTAGTGACACCCTTAACAGTAGTACAAGTCCTTTAAGTAGATCGGTCATTGAAATCGTGATTTTGTAAGAGGAGGTACACAAATTCGAAATGTTATGGATGAGACGCCACTCTGGAAGCCCTGAAATCGAAATTGCAAATATCTTGAGAAATACAATATAGGATCAAATTAACCCATAACTAGTGTGGGGAAGTTTTCGTTGCAGTTCTGGTATAGTACAGTCATCAAAATCCCAGCTTTTTATTTAAAATTTAGGGGATGCAAGATAAATCAAACTCTCCTAATCACTTAATCTTAACAGCTATTAATGATATTAGGCGAGGACTTTACAATGATCGGAATCATTGTTGATTGGTTGGTTGATTTAGGGGAGGGGACCAAACAACGAGATCCCCTGTACCAATCACTGCAGCTGAACTCTCTCCGTACCTCATCAAGAATTGTCTGTTCATAGAATTTACGCTTAATACTTTCATTTCGTTACGATAATCTAACGCCATTTCGATCTAGGACAGCAGGAGCTTATTAGGTATAAGTGACGATCGTCAGCGAACGGATGATACTTGTAATGGCAGAGATTAGTTGAAACATCATTAACATACGATAGTAATAGTAATGGACCTAGTACTGGTGCTTGAGGAGCACTGATGCTAGCTCCCTCCAGTGTGAACTCATTCCTCTGATCATTACACATTGCTGGGGAAATGTAATATATGAGTGGAATCCCTGCATAGCATTTGAAGAAAAACTTTGGCTTGTGAGTTCTGCAAGTGGAATGTCAAATTCGAGGCAGTCGAAAGGTTATCTGAGGTCCAGAAAGTGCGTAATTGTTGCTCTTGTTTCTGCAGGGTTGGTATATCAGTTCGTAGCGTTTCTCCATAAGTTTAATAAACAGAAAAGATACACGTAACAGAGACTTTAGTCATCTATAATATGTTCTCCTTCACTAAGTGGTTAAAGGCGCTGCAGTCTGGAACCGCAAGACCGCTACGGTCGCAGGTTCGAATCCTGCCTCGGGCATGGATGTTTGTGATGTCCTTAGGTTAGTTAGGTTTAACTAGTTCTAAGTTCTAGGGGACTAATGACCTCAGAAGTTGAGTCCCATAGTGCTCAGAGCCATTTGAACCATTTGAACCTTCACTAATAAAGTAGAACAGTGTGCCACCTCTGGGGTAACTTTTCGATTCCATGAATGTAGAATTCGAGTGGTTTCGAGGCGAAGAAAGAACACATCGAGCCATGTTCGGATAGTATTTTTACCCGGAAAGGAAGTTCCTTGAAGGCTGTTCGACAGAGAGCGGAAAAGGTGAAAATCTGAGGGCGCAAGTTCAGGTGAACAAGGTGGGCACGGAATGACTTCCTAACTCAGCTCCTGTACAGTGTTTGCTGTCACTCTAGCAGAATGCGGGCAGCCGGTGTCATGGATTAATATCACTTCACGCAGTCTTCTTGGTCGCAGTTCTTGGACTGCGACTGCAAGACGTCTGAGTTGTCGAAAGTACATGTCAGCAGTGATAGTGACGCATCGGGGAAGCAATTCGTAGCAAACCACACCGTCACTGTTCCATCAGGTGCATAACATCATATTTTGTGGATGCGCGCAGGTCTTTGTAGGAAGAGTAGCTTCTTTGTTCGAGTTCAACCATTACTTTCTTTTCCTTGTGTTAGCATAAAAAATCATTTGTCGGCATCAGTAACAGCGCAAGATCGGAATGATAGGTGTTGTTCATGAGCCAATTTATGACGGATAATCAGAGATGCACATTTAGACATCCGATGATTTTTGTGACTTGGCCTTAAAGCGTGCGGCGCCCGTACAGCCTATTTTTGAACCTTCCCCATTGTATGCAAATACTGCACGACAGTGCGATGGACGCTGTTCACCACATTTACCAGTTCTGTAGTACAATGACGTCGATCACCTTAGACTAATGCTTTTAAACGATCTTTATCAAACCCCGCAGGTCTTCCTGAACGTGGAGAGTCTCTAATATCAAAAGGGTCCTCCTTAAAAAAAGGAAAATCTTTTTTTGCTGCTGTGTCCAATGGTATTATTTCTGTGCACGACACAAGTGTTTCTGGCTGTTTTCGCTACTGTCACTCCTGTACTGAAGTAGAACAGCAGAATATGTTGGAAATGTTCCGATCTGTCGACTTGGCAACCAGTATTCTAGCGATCACAGCTCCCCTCACTATCTCCAAATCACAAAATGACAATATGTAAACTCAAATAGATGCAATCAACTACAAATAAATAACGACAATCGGTAAACAAACCCATAGCAGCCGGAATGGCAACATGATAAGTAAACACGCCTCGAACTTATGCAGCAACCTAATACATAACTACACTACTGGCCATTAAAATTGCTACACCAAGAAGAAATGCAGATGATAAACGGGTATTCATTGGACAAATATATTATCCTAGAACTGACATGTGTCTACATTTTCACGCAATTTGGGTGCATAGATCCTGAGAAATCAGTACCCAGAACAACCACCTCTGGCCATAATAACGGCCTTGATACGCTTGGGCATTGAGTCAAACACAGTTTGGATGGCGTGTACAGGTACAGCTGCCCATGCAGCTTCCACACGACACCACAGTTCAGCAAGAGTATCTTTCTGTATCCAGAAAGGCCCGTACAGGACGTACAACATGCGGTCGTGCATTATCCTGCTGAAATGTAGGGTTTCGCAGGGATCGAATGACGTTTTGCCATTCGTGCACCCAGGTTCGTCGTTGAGTACACCATCGGAGGTGCTCCTGTCTGTGATGCAGCGTCAAGGGTAACCGCAGCCATGGTCTCAGACCTGATAGTCCATGCTGCTGCAAATGTCGTCGAACTGTTCGTGTAGATGGTTGTTGTCTTGCAAACGTCCCCATCTCTTGACTCACGGATCGAGACGTGGCTGCACGATCCGTTACAGCCATGCGGATAAGATGCCTTTCATCTCGACTGCTAGTGATATGAGGCCGTTGGGATCCAGCACGGCGTTCCGTATTACCCTCCTGAACCGACCGATTCCATATTCTGCTAACAGTCATTGGATCTCGACCAACGCGAGCAGTAATGTCGCGAAACGCTAAACCGCAATCGCGATAGGCTACAATGCGACCTTTATCAAAGTCGGAAACGTGGTGGTATGCAATTCTCTTCCTTACAAGAGGCATCGCAACAACGTTTCACCAGGCTACGCCAGTCAGCTACTGTTTGTATATGAGAAATCGGTTGGAAACTTTCCTCATGTCAGCACGTTGTAGGTGTCGCAACCTGCGCCAACCTTGTGCGAATGCTCTGAAAAGCTAATCATTTGCATATGACAGCGTCTTCTTCCTGTCGGTTAAATGTCACGTCTGTAGCACGTCATCTTCGTGATGTAACAATTTTAATGCCCAGTAGTGTATTTTCAGTTCTTCCGTAAGCTTTAAATGAGAACTGTTAATGTTGCGATTTTTTCTGAAATCTGATTGGTACTCGTTTACAAATTTATGTAATTAGTAATGCAGGTAGGAAGCAAATGGGCTGCTTGTCGGAGGACTTCTTGACGGATTCCTTCTTGGGGAGTGGGCTTATAGGTCTCTATCTTCATGCTGCTGGGAAGCTGTTCTTGCAGCCGCTACACTTGCTACTTGTCGCTTTGTGGCTACGATTAATTAAATGCTTTGCTTTTCCTTCGTCGCAAAACGACACGCGGTTCGCATTCCGTGGTAAAGTGTAGGTGCCTTTCGCCCGGTAGTAGTGCTGGGGTAGGTTAGGGATGCACAAATCGTCCAGGTGGCGTCCAATTGGAAGAATTGCACCAGGCCGCTGGGCTGCACGAATTTATTATTGTCCGCGCTGGCGGCAGGAATCCGGGGCAGCCGGTGTGAGCTTCGCAGAAGCGGACGGCCACAGCCCGCATCCTGCGACTCGACCGCATCCTTCCGCGGGGTTACGAAAACCGCTGTCCACCGGCCGCACTGAGCTCTCGAGCGATAAACACAGTATTTGGAACGAAGTTTCCACCAACGTAAAACTATGTCTGACTGTCTACGTATAAAGACGTTCGAAACCTTTCCACCTACTCAGGTATCTACGGTACATGCTACAATGATTGACATGAACTTCAGTTTGCGTTGAGACTATAATTTGCAGGTAGAGAGATAAAATTCAGAAACCGTTGTTTGTTCTCTACATACGAGGGTAATCCCAAAAGTAAGGTCTGCTATTTTTTGTAAGTACACAGACCGTTTATTTCTACAATGGTTTACATCAGTTTACAGCTTGAATATGTAGCTATTTTTTCGACATAATCACCATTTCTGTCGATGCATTTTTATAGACGCTGCGGCATTTTTTGTGTGCGTCCGCAGCTCGTGGTCGTGCGGTAGCGTTCTCGCTTCCCGCGCCCGGGTTCCCGGGTTCGATTCCCGGCGGGGTCAGGGATTTTCTCTGCCTCGTGATGATTGGGTGTTGTGTGATGTCCTTAGGTTAGTTAGGTTTAAGTAGTTCTAAGTTCTAGGGGACTGATGACCATAGATGTTAAGTCCCATAGTGCTCAGAGCCATTTGAACCACCAGCCATTTTTGTGTGCCCATGTCGTGCCAGCTCGCCGCCATGCTGTTCAGAAAGTTATGAACCTCTTCTTTCACCTCGACTTCGGAGTTGAATCGCTGGAGCCACAATTAACGCTGACAAGTACTGTGAGACTCTGAAAAAACTCAAACGGGCAATTCAGAATCGGAGAAGTGGAATGTTGAGCGAGGGCGTTCACATTCTCCATCACAACGCTCCCCCACACATCGCTCAGCAAGCCGTTGCTCTCCTGCAACAGTTTCAGTGGAACATAATCACCCACCCACCCTACAGTCCTGACTTGGCGCCCAGTGACTATCACCTGTTCCCTAGGTTAAAAGAACATCTGGCCGGAAAGTGATTAAGTTCCGACGACGAGGTGAAAGAAGAGGTTCATAACTTTCTGAACAGCATGGCGGCGAGCTGGTACGACATGAGCATACAAAAACTGCCACACCGTCTACAAAAATCCACCGACAGAAATGGAGATTATGTCGAAAAATAGCTAAATGTTCAAGCTGTTAACAGATGTAAACCATTGTAGAAATAAACAGGTCTGTGTACTTATAAGAAATAGGAGACCTTACTTTTGGGATTACCCTCGTACTATGTTTGACAGTTACTCAGTGCGTAACAGCGCTTCTACAACTACATCTTATCTTGTAAAAATGTATCTACCGTGGCCAAAATCTTTGGTAATCTGGCAGTGTCGTTGGCTACTGACAGCCCGTGGTGTTTGTATTCCACCAGGTATGCGTTTTGGCATAAGGGCAGTGCGTCATTTGAGGTGGGTGGGGGCAGTAATAATTCTCAGTCGGTCAATACTAACGCAGTGTCGTCACGCAGATCAGCAACAGATATAAAATACAGTGCAAATGTAGACCATGAATAAACCAGGAGAAATTGGATGCGAGGAAGACTAGTTAGCAAATGGGGAGAAAAGGTTGTGATAGTTATTAAAGAAGTTGTGTTCAGATTACGAATGGCTGAAGCTGCTAAAGTTAACTACCATGTGCTTGTAACAAGGAACAGTACTTTTTATATGTTACTATTCAACTAAATTTTTATGGTTTTCGTTGGAAACAATGCGAAATAAGTGACTTTTCAGGCTTTCCCGTCGGATATGTTGTTAATAGCTTTCACGGGTTTGCCGCCGGATCACGTTGTGCAAATTCCGCAATATTTTCTCGGAACAACTGCCCGACATCTTTAGTGGTTCAACCTCGCTGGTGGCTAGGTACGACTGACCAGTAAAGTACTTGGGCTCGAACAAACACAAATACACCAAAATCGTGTGAGAAATAATGTAAAGGTCTCTTATTGCACTAGTGATACTCCCGCATCTGCAAAACTCTGCAGTCGTCAGTTAGAGGCCTCTGCGTATGCCATGCCGCATTGCACACTGACGTGCCGGTACGCCAGTCGGGACCAGTAGGGACGGTGCAGTGTGCCTCTGAAGTTGCGTTTTGTGACATTATTTGTGTATTGAAGCGTCAGATGGCTCGGCGATTGGTAATCAATCCTGCTAATGTATTGCGATTGTTTGGGATGAAGTTACGAAGAACCCTTCTTCGTGAAGATGGTACTGGTGTAGAAGACGAATCATTCGCATGTTTTCTGGTATCTATTATAGTGCAAAAATATGAGCATAAGTTAGAAACAGATACTGTTGTAACACTAACACATAATGATGATGATAGGGATGATAATGACGAACAACTCATTGCAAACGGTAGTGCTACGGCAAGTGCGGGAAGAGGCGATGGAAGCAGTGACAATGAATACCAACCGTCTCCCAAGAAGAAGGTTAAAGTTGCAAGTATCATCACGGCGTCTGATGACAACACACTGGAGAACATGTACGATGATTATGACGTAAGAGGTTTCGACACATACGACAAGCTTCTGGAAAGATACCCTAAACTGAAGACTAAAAGCAATATTAAAAACATACTGGATTACGTGGCAAAGAAAAGAGAAGGAAATACAGTTTTCAAAGGAAATCGTACACTACTGTTCAAGACCATCAAGGAGCGTGTAATGGCGAAATTCGATGAAGCGCGAGAATGCGCTTCCGCCGTTCATTATTGGCATTTACAACACTGGGCATTGCATGTAGCCAGAAATCTCGGGTGTATAAACTTTACAGCTTCACTAGGATTTATTACGAATTTGAAAAAGGAGTTTAGGATAACATCACACCGTATCACTATGCTCCAAGCACGAAAAGATAAGGATGACGAAAAAGAGCTGATTGAAGGAGCTCAAACGTTCGTTGCTGACGTCAATGAGCATATCACGAGAGAAAACATCGATATTAGTTCTGTATGGAACTGTGATCAGAGTCAGTTCAACTATGAACTTTCTTGTGACAGAACACTATCCATGAAAGGGGAGAGAAATACTGTCGCGATGTTGCAATCAGTTAACTGTGCAACACATAGTTACACCATCGATGTTGCTACATCAATGGACGGACGATTGGCAGACAAACTCTACTGTATATTTGCTTCCAAGAATCCAGTGGAAAGTTTTGACCCCGCGTGTCAAGGGTAATAGAAACACGGTGCCCTCCAAATGTCGTCGTCGATGCAAGTGTGAGTGGGAAGGTGACTAAACAACATATGAAGACGTTTTTTCTGTCAGTTTTGAATCCACATTTGTCGAGAAAGTCATTATTACTTTGTGACTCCTGGTCTGGACGTAAGGATGAACGAGTACTACTGGAAGCATCTAGCGGAAAACATGCAGATTTGAAAATCATTCCGCCTAAAACTACAAAATATGCACAACCTCTGGATGTGTATTTCTTCAGGCAATATAAAATATATGCCAAGAGAATAACAGACTTCATTAAACTATGTTCCAGTAATATGCAGCCGAAATTGCACGACAGATTCTTTATCATGAATATTCATTCTGTCATTTACAATCAGTTATCAGCGGGAGTACACAGACCAATGCTTCGTTACGCGTGTCATTGACGTGACGTTCAACACTGATATTATAGAATGTGCAAATACGCCATGCGATCAACTTGCATTTCTTCACTGTGCGTGTTGCAGTCATTCGTATTGCTCGGAGCATTTTATTGACATTCCGCATTTACATTTATAGTCAACATTGCTGCATTGCGTATGGCGTCTACAATTACATCTACAGTGATATCTAGAGCATGACTGCAGAGTTTTGCAGAAAAATGACACCCACCAGCACATTCAGAGGTACATAATGGTACATAATGGCCCTGTAACCAAACGTTCATACAGATCTGTTTGTTCGAGCCCAAGTACTTTCCTGGTGAGTACCTAGCCACCAGCAAGGTTGAACCGCCTAGAGAATTTGCACAACGCCATCCGGCGGCCAACCCGTGAAGGCTATTTACAATACGAAGTAACATTGTAGTACAGTGATGGCTGAGTGTGATGTAAAACTGTTGGGGTTGAAATTGTTGTCAAATGAACAGAGATTATATTTTCGTATTCTGCGCGTCCTGAGTAATCGAATATAGACTGTACTAACACCACTGGAGATTTGAATCAATATAAATAATAATGAAACCGTATCCAAATTTAAGTCCGGCTATGGTAGGGTTGGCAGAGGGGAAAGCGACAGTTACTAAGCCGGCCGCTGTGGCCGAGCGGTTCTAGGCGCTTCCCTCTGGAACCGCGAGACCGCTACGCTCGCAGGTTCGAATCCTGCCTCGGGCACGGATGTGTGTGATGTCCTTAGGTTGGTTAGGTTTAAGTTGTTCTAAGTTCTAGGGGACTGATGACCTCAGATGTTAAGTCCCATAGTGCTCAGAGCCATTTGAACCATTTGACAGTTATTAACGTTCCTGCGTGTTCCTAAAGTCTATCCTCAGCTAAATTAACAAATTTTGCGACCGATAACGCTTCGAAAAATACCTCGCAGTGGGGACGAAATATTGCATTTTACATAATCACTCAGCAATTCGCACTTAAATGCTTTGAAACAATTGACCGAATGCGAGCAGGAGGCGGGTACTGCGAGTTCCGCACGAACTTATTTATACGGGTAAACGTTAATAAAATCGACAAACTGCAGAGACAGATTCGTGATGTGTAAGTAGGTAGTTTAGGTTTTTATGTTGGTAACGCCACATAGCGCTCCATATGAAAATCGCTGATTGTGCTGTGTTTGTCTCTGATTTTGTTTCATTTGTTGCATTAATTGCAATAATAATGTATTTGTTTCTGGAATCTGGTCGTCTATGCTTTTTGGTAGTTCATTTTCACCGGCAACATTCACATTTTGACAAGCAGAAAATGTGTCTTGACTCATTTGAGAAAACGACGAGGACCCAAAACCTGAATCTGCAGTATTTGCAATATTGTGTCCTGTCATTCCCGATTCCTGAGGCGAGCTGTTGCCGACCGATCGATCGATAATGCTTCCCTGTTCACTAATTGTTTGACTGTCCACACCATTATTTGCCGCCCGCTCCATTTCCCTATGCACAATTACCAAATTACTATGTTGAACATCAGTTAATTCATTACACGGTGGCGCTAACAGACTGCTTTCGTCTTCACTGTCATTTCTCAGTTTACTTTGGAGCCTAGTATTACGTTTTTCACACGCCATAATTCTCACAATATTTCACACGATAACACAGAAAAGCACAATTTGAAGAGCAAAAATAAGAAAACACATTAACATAGCACTGAAAATAATATCTAGTTAATCGCAAGCGCAGCTGCGAAATACTTGGTGCAAATCTACATGTATGCCACAACTGTTTTACTGTACAACAATGAAAGACTGCAACTACAAAGGAGCGCGTAGCGTTGCGCTGTTGGAGGTGAGCCGCCAGCAGTGGTGGATATGGGGAGAGAGATGGCGGAGTTTTGAGAGCGGATGATCTGGACGTGTGTCCATCAGAGACAGTAAATTTGTAAGACTAGATGTCATGAACTGATATATATATATATATATATATATATATATATATATATATATATATATATATATATATATATATATATATATATATATATATATATAGGGTGAGTCACCTAACGTTACCGCTGGATGTATTTCGTAAACCACATCAAATACTGACGAAATCGATTCCACAGACCGAACGTGAGGAGAGGAGCTAGTGTAATTGGTTAATACAAACCATAAAAAAATGCACGGAAGTATGTTTTTTAACGCAAACCCACGTTTTTTTAAATGGAACCCCGTTAGTTTTGTTAGCACATCTGAACATATAAACAAATACGTAATCAGTGCCGTTTGTTGCATTGTAAAATGTTAATTACATCCGGAGATATTGTAACCTAAAGTTGACGCTTGAGTACCACTCCTCCGCTGTTCGATCGTGTGTATCGGAGAGCACCGAATTACGTAGGGATCCAAAGGAACGGTGATGGACCTTAGGTACAGAAGAGACTGGAGCAGCACATTACATCCACATGCTAACACCTTTTTATTGGCGTTTTTCACTGACGCACATGTACATTACCATCAGGGGTGAGGTGCACGTACACACGTGGTTTCCGTTTTCAATTACGGAGTGGAATAGAGTGTGTCCCGACATGTCAGGCCAATAGATGTTCAATGTGGTGGCCATCATTTGCTGCACACAATTGCAATCTCTGGCGTAATGAATGTCGTACACGCCGCAGTACATCTGGTGTAATGTCGCCGCAGGCTGCCGCAATACGTTGTTTCATATCCTCTGGGGTTGTAGGCACATCACGGTACACATTCTCCTTTAACGTACCCCACAGAAAGAAGTCCAGAGGCCTAAGATCAGGAGAACGGGTTAGCCAATTTATGCGTCCTCCACGTCCTATGAAACGCCCGTCGCACATCCTGTCAAGGGTCAGCCTAGTGTTAATTGCGGAATGTGCAGGTGCACCATCATGCTGATACCACATACGTCGACACGTTTCCAGTGGGACATTTTCGAGCAACGTTGGCAGATCATTCTGTAGAAACGCGATGTATGTTGCAGCTGTTTGGGACACTGCAATGAAGTGAAGACCAATGAGGTGGTCGCCAATGATTCCGCACCATACATTTACAGTCGACGGTCGCTGTCGCTCTACCTGTCTGAGCCAGCGAGGATTGTCCACGGACCAGTAATGCATGTTCCGTAGATTCACTGCCCCGTGGTTTGTGAAACGCCCTTCATCGGTAAACAGGTAGAACTGCAACGCATTCTCTGTTAACCCCATTTACAGAATTGAACTCGATAATTAAAGTCATCACCATGTAATTGCTGATGTAGCGACACATGAAACGGGTGAAAGCGGTGACGATGCAGTATGCGCATGACACTACTTTGACTCAGTCCACCGGCTCTCGCAATGTCCCGTGTACTCATGTGGTGGGTTCATGGCAACAGCAGCTAACACACCAACTGCACCCGCTTCTCCTGTGACGGCCCTGTTACGGACCCGTTTGCGTGCTACGACCATACCTGTTGCATACAGTTGGCGGTAGATGTTTTGCAATGTGCGGCACGTTGGATGCTCTCTGTCCGGGTACCGTTCTGCATACACCCTGCAGGCTTCAGCTGCATTTCGTCGACACTCGCCATAGATGAGTATCATCTCCGCCTTTTCAGAGTTCGAATACATCATGGTCACAGTTCCTACAACACTACACTATCACAGACATCTGGTAACACGGTGTACTACAGTTGGTCTGCGTGCGGAGACGAATGCAGAATAACAATAGCAGCAAGCGCTACATGCGGACACTGCGACAGCTAGACCGAACCACAACAGTGCACTACAGCCACACTCGTAAACACGGTCGTCATCGTAAACATGTCCCTGCAGATGCTGCTCGCCGACCGTGGCTCGTTTTTGTTACAACACGCAGCTGAACGTCGGAGGTTCCAAGCGTCAACTTTAGGTTACAATATCTCCGGATGTAATTAACATTTTACAGTGCAACAAACGGCACTGATTACGTATTTTGTTATATGTTCAGAAGTGCTAACAAAACTAGCGTGGTTCCATTTAAAAAAACGTAGGATTGTGTTAAAAAACATACTTTCGTGCATTTTTGTATGGTTTGTATTTAACAATTACACTAGCCCCTCTCCTCACGTTCGGTCTGTGGAATCGGTTCGTCAGTTTTTTATGTGGTTTACGAAATACATCCAGCGGTAACGTTAGGTGATGGCTGGTTCAAATGGCTCTGAGCACTATGGGACTCAACTTCGGAAGTCATTAGTCCCCTAGAACTTAGAACTACTTAAACCTAACTAACCTAAGGACAACACAAACATCCATGCCCGAGGCACGTTAGGTGACTCACTCTATATATATAAAGACTTTTGAACATTATTAAGGTAAATACATTGTTTGTTCTCTATCAAAATCTTTCATTTGCTTAGTATGCCTATCAGTAGTTAGATCCTTCAGTAGTTAGAATCTTTTATTTAGCTGACAGTATTGGCGCTCGCTGTGTTGCAGTAGTTTGAGTAACGAAGATTTTTGTGAGGTAAGTGATTCATGAAAGGTATAGGTTATTGTTAGTCACGGCCATTCTTTTGTAGGGATTATTAAAAGTGAGATTCCGTTGCGCTGAAAATATTGTGTGTCAGTTTAGTGTTGATCAGAGTAGCTAAAGAGCGAAATGACTGAGTACGTTCAGTTCTGCACAGCTGTTTAAAAATCAAATAATGTAAGAGGTTTACCAGCACAGTAATTCATAAATTTTTCTAAGGGGACGTTTCAGTGAGTGGAAATGAAGGAAAGAAGGTCCCATGAACACGTGTCCGGGTATGCATCCCAGCTGCAGTAGATGACAGTTCCTCTGGCCACGTTCCATGTGTTCTTCGTGCATTGTAGGCTGTGTGATTGACGCAGCGTACTGTAAGTAGTAGAACGATCAGGTATTCACGTTGGGAACAAGCCCAGATGGTGCTTGTGTACGGCCAAGCAAATGGAAACGGTCGAGAGGCAGCACGGCTATACCCTCACAGACACCAACCACGAAACACAACATTTCAACCCCTTTTTGGATGTTTGTGTGATCGTACGTCCTTTCAGGCAGATGAACATGCAAAGAAGCGGCTGACTGTGCGTACACAAGATTTGGAGGACCTGGTTCTGCCTCTCGACCGTCTCCATCCACTTGGCCACACACAAACACCATCTCGACATGTTCCCGACATTACTATCGGACCATTCTGCTGGTTACAGTACGCTGCGTTGATCACACAGCCTGCAACACACAAGGAACCCAAGGCAACCGCTCAGATGAATTTCCTTCCCTCAGTGCCGTCTACCGTGGTAGTGATACATTTCCGAACACATGTTCACATAACCATTTTTTCCTCTACTTAAAGTCAGAAATCGGTCCCTGGAGTTTGTCGGTTTTATTAATGTTCTCCTTGTATATATAGACCATCCATTCCGATAATCCAGAAACTCGACCATTTTTGACTGTTATAGACTTTGATACCGGCAAGGTATCGGTCCCAGAGATTCCAAGAATTTTGAGAACGTTTTGATTTAAATAATATAGATGTCCCATGAAGTCATGCGGGAGGCATGCGGCCATTATTATGATGGTCAGTAGTTCTGCATTCTGGCTAAGCAGGGCGCAATGGTAAAAGTCAAACATCAGGCAAGGAAAGACTCTGCTGCTTATTTGGTGCGTTTCCCCAGTCATCAGATATCCAGAAGCGATTACTGCACGTAGATATGGCGTTTAGATTTGTGTGTGAAATAAACGTTTTCAGATTAGGTTCAAATGGATCTGATCACTATGGGACTTAACATATGAGGTCATCAGTCCCCTAGAACTTAGAACTACTTAAACCTAACTAACCTAAGGACATCACACACATCCATGCCTGAGGCAGGATTCGAACTTGCGACCGTAGCGGTCGCGCGGTTCCAGACTGAAGCGCCTAGAACCGCTCGGCCACACCGGCCGGCTGCAGATTAGGCTACCAGTGCGATCCAGTCGGCCTGAATGAGGAATTACTGATTGCTTTAATTTCAAGTTTGATATCGGATAAAAAATGACAACCGAAATTTGTATTTCATGTGATATAAATGCAAATCAGCAGTCTTCAGAATTTTTAACTTAATTTGCTACTTGCCAAATTTCATGATTCTAGGTGAAAAGGAAGTGCCATACAGGTATTGATGATTGATTTGCAAAAATGTTCCATAAATGGCGGCGTATTTTGACTGCATTAATTTAGAAGCTTGAATTATTTACGTCATCAATAGACCGTAGGCTTCAATACGTGACATAAATTTGAACTTGTTACCCCTATCCGTTCCAGAGAAAAAGGGGTCTTAACCGACGGAAAGACAGACAATGGGTTACCAAATGATAAAAAATAATTGGTGTGATATAATTACAAATTTAAATTTTTCTGATATTTTCCTTTTGTTGTGATGTGGAAACCTTTCTTCATGCCAAATTTGATGATTCTTGATGAGTGAGTGTGCAAATATATTACATAAATGGCCGTATCTTTCGACTGCATTGACTTTGAAGCTTCAGTTATTTACCTAGCCAACTGACTGTAGAATTTAGTATGTGACATACAGGGGATAGGCAAAAATAATGTGAACAGTGGTAGTAATGGGATGGTTGTGGTTCAAATGGCTCTAAGCACTATGGGACTTAACATCTGAGGTCATCAGTCTCCTAGACTTAAAACTACATAAACCTAACTGACCTAACGACATCACACACATCCACGCCCGAGGCAGGATTCGAACGTGCGAACGTAGCAGCAGCGCGGTTCCGGACTGAAGCACCTAGAACTGCGCGGCCACAGCGGCCGGCGGATGGGTGTGTTTGACGGTGAACAACGCAGGGAAAGCACGAGTCGCGCTGGATTGTGGGTGTTCACTACGGACTACGCATCAGTGCTGGTTGTTTACGAGTAGTGCAAACTTCGTATTTGCATTCAGAGACCGAGGTCGACGTGCAGTGAAAGACCTAACAAGAGTTCCAGGGAGGGCAGATTGTGGGCGCCCGATTAGCTGGAGCATCAGTAACCAAGACAGCCAACTTACTGAATGTTTCAAGAGCAACTGTTTCAACAGTCATGACAGCCTACACAAAATATGGGGAACATCATCGCGTAAACGTAATAATGGACACAAATCAAAACTAAATGACAGAGATCGTCGTAAGCTAACACGAATTGTGTCAAAACAAAACAAAACTACGGTGGTTAAAGAGACGGCAGATTTCAATATCCATTTTCGAGACCTCGTATCTACCGACACTGTCCGTCGAGAACTCCATAAAGCGAAAATTCATGGAGAAGCTGCTATACCGAAACCACTAGTGATGACAACCACCGCAAAGAAGCGTAAAACATGGTGTCAGGTGCATAAATCCTGGACGGCTGATCAGTGGAAACACGTCATATGGTCCGACGAGTCAATTTTTCGTAAACATTGGGCCGGGTTATATCTGGAGAACTCCAAAAGAAGCCTACAATCCTGATTGCTTGATTCCAAAGGTTAAGGATGGAAATGGAAGCAAGGTGGTGCAGACAGCTATATCATGGCATTCTGCTAGTCCCATCATTACTCTCAAAGGCCGCGTTATGGCCAACGATTATGTGAACACCTTGGGTGATCGAGCGCACCCCATGATTCAGATGTTGTTCCCCAACAATGATGCTATATTTCAGGACGATAATGCTCACACTCACACAGCCAGGACAGTACCAATCGTGATATGAGGAGCATGCAACTGATCTGCAGCGTCTTCCCTGGCCAGCACAATCTCCATATTGGAACGTTATCGAACCCTTGTGGGCGGTATTGGAGCGCAGACTCCGGAGCAGATTTTCGCCTCCCTCATCACTACAGAGTTTCTGATCGAGGAGTGGCATAACATTCCACTGGAGACTATACGATCATTACTATGCCAGTATTCCAAGAAGAATCGCAGCTGTATTAAGGGCAAATGAGGGGTCCAACCCCTTATAAATAACCATTCCCAAGCAAATACAGGTGTTGACCTTACTTTGCCTATCCCCTGTAAATTTCAACTTGATATATCAACCAGTTCCAGAGTAAAATACAAGGGTCACTCCAAAAGAAATGCACACTATTTTTTTAAAAATCCATCCTTTATTCTACATATTTGAAAGTTTTACAGTGTGTAGATACATTCTTTAGGAACAATATTTTCATTTCTCCACATAATTTCCATCCCTCTCAACTGCCTTACGCCATCTTGGAACCAGCGCCTGTATACCCGCACGGTAAAATTCTAGAGTCACTGTTTGGCAGCGTGCACAAGGGAGTCACCATCGTCACACCTTGTTCCACTAAGAGAGCCTTTCAGTTTCCCAAAGAGGTGATAGTCACATGAAGCCAGGTCAGAGCTGAAGGGCGGGTATTTCGGTGTTGCCTAGCCGAGTTTTGTGATCGCTTCCATGGTTTTTTGACTGACGTGTTGCCGTGCATTGTCGTGCAATAGCAAAACATCATGCTTTTGCCGATGTGGTCGAACACGACTCAGTCGAGCTTGAAGTTTCTTCAGTTTAGTCACACATGCATCAGAATTTATGGTGGTTCCACTTGGCATGATGTCCACAAGCAAGAGTCCTTTGGAATCAAAAAACACCATAGCCATGACTTTTCCAGCAGGAGGTGTGGTTTTTATTTTTTTTTTTTTTCTTGGGTGAATTTACATGATGCCACTCCACTGATTGCCTCTTCGTCTCTGGTGAAAAATGATGGAGCCATGTTTCATCATCCGTCACAATTCTTTCAAGAAATTCATCTCCATCATTCTTCTACTGTTCCAAAAGTTCGCTCCATACCGTTTTTCTTGTTTATTTGTGATTCGGTATCAACATCCTGGGAACCCACCTGGCACAAACCTTTTTTAACGCCAACACTTTCAGTATTCTGCAAACGCTTCCTTCTCCTATCCCAACGTAGCGTGACAATTCGTTCACTGTGATGCGTCTGTCAGCAGTCACCACTTCGTTATCTCTCTGCACATTGTCTGGAGTGTGTGCAGTACAAGGCCTGCCGCTGCGAGGACAAACCTCAATATTGCCGTGCCCGCTTTCATCACGTAACCTGCTTGCCCACCGACTAACTGTACTGTGGTCGACAATAGCATCTCCATACACCTTTTTCAACCTCTTGTGGATGTTTCCCACTGTCTCGTTTTCACATCTCAGGAATTCTATGACAGCACGTTGCTTCTGACGAACGTCAAGTGTAGCAGCCATCTTGAAGACATGCTGTGACGGCGCCACTCACGGGAACACGTTGAACTAAGTTTGAAAACAAGCGGGAAGGATGAATCTACACAATGTAAAACTTTCACATATGGAGAATGAAAACTGTATTTTTAAAACAAGTAGTGTGCATTTCGTTTGGAGTGACCTTCGTAGTTTTTAATAGTCGGGCAGGCAGACAGACAAACAGACGGGCAACAAAACGATCCCATAAGGGCTCTGTTTTTAGCGACTGATTCACCGAATTCAAGAAGGTCTGGGACACATCACTTTCAAGTTACATCCCTACTGTTCCACCGAGCAACGTAGCGTTGGCTAAATGAACACCTTAATCCTTCCTTTAAGCAACTGATTTCTTTTATTTTATCGCAATAATCATCACTATTTTCTTACCTGGCTATCAACAAAATGTTATGACATCTACAGCAGAAAACTGTTGATGGAAATTTTGTGAAAACATTTCACTGGAATACAAATCTTGCCTTGTGTTAATGACTGCCGGCGCAACTCACTTATCACGTATGGGACGTTGCAGCCTGGCCTCCTTTCCTCCCCATATTTCGTGATAACACAAAATGTAGTGTCCGTCTTTGAACGTTATCGAAGAGTAGTTTAAATGGTATATCATAAGCTTGTCTTATTGCTCGGCAATACTCCAGAGGAGTACCGTAAACAGCTTTCTTGGAGAATTTATTTGGAGCTCCTGTATGTACTGCCACTAAAACACAGTCTTCGATTCGTTTTATCTACAATATGACCGTTGCAGTTCAACATGTTCGTAACTATGGTACCTATGGAGTCAGTTGAATCGGCGACAATAAATTTCAAGCATTTATCTTCTCATTTAGAAGCTCAAAGAAATTGTCCACGTGATCATGTGGAGGATGTCGTACTTTTCACCGTTCAAGATCAACAGACACTTTTCGCACCATTTGTCTTGTTACACGCGCAGCGTTATGTAATATTTTAATTCCTGCAGTCACCCGAACCACCGGTAGCCCTGTCTTGATGCAGTAGCCTGCGTTTAATGGTTCTTGCTTTGTTGATTCATCCATGTTTTCAGTTCTCATTACTATGACACCTCTTTTTGTGTGTAACAGCCACATTCTTTTACTGGACAGTTTTAAAAACTTGTTTTCAAATATTACATTAACCATGCAGATAAAGTGAAAAACTTCATTCAGCTTTGCATAGTGTAATTTTTCAGACAGTTTCTGAAAGAAAGAGATGACATTTTCTGTGCGGACGCATAGAAATACGTATAATTTTCTCTATTGTTTCACAATAATGAACTTCCAGAGTATAGCTATTGTTGTCAGGTTATTATTGACCATTTAATTACAGCTAATGTAGGGATTTTGATAAACTATCACTTCTATAACCTGATATGTTATTAGCGCAGTAAAATCAGCCTCTTGATATCACTGTGTAAAGATTTTCATGTAATAAAATATTTTATATAAAATATTTTATCCGTCAAGGAGTCCTCCGACAAGCAGCCTATTCGCATCCTACCTGCGTTACTAATTACATAAATTTGTAAACGAGTACCAAGCAGATTTCAGCAAAAATCGCAACACTAAGAGTTCTCTTTTAAAGCTTACAGAAGAAATGAAAATAGTTATGCAATAGATCGCTGCATAAGTTCGTAGCGTGTTTGCTTTTCATGTTGGCATTCCGGCTGCTATGGGTTTGTTTCCCGACTGTCTTTATTTATTTGTAGTTCATTGCTTCTATTTGAGTTTATATGTTGTCATTTTGTGATTTGGAGATAGTGAGTGGAGCTGTGAACGCTAGAATACGGGTTGCCAAGTCGATAGATCGGAACATTTCCAACATATTCGCTGTTCTAGTTCAGTACAGGAGTGACAGTAGCGGAAACAGCCAGAAACACTTGTGTCATGTACAGAAATAATACCATTGGACACAGCAGCAAAAAAATGATTTTCCTTTTTTTTAAGGAGGACCCTTTTGACATTAGAGACTCTCCACGTTCAGGAAGACCTGCGGGGTTTGATAAAGGTCGTTTAAAAGCATTAGTCTAAGGTGATCGACGTCATTGTACTAGAGAACTGGTAAATGTGATGAACAGCGACCAAAGCACTGTCGTGCAGCATTTTCGTGCAATGGGGAAGGTTCAAAAATCGGCTGTACGGGTACCGCATGCTCTAGGCCCAAACCACAAAAATCATCGGATGTGCATGTGTGCATATCTGATTGTTCGTCATAAATTGGCTCGTGAACAACACCTATCATTTCTATCCTGTACTGTTACTGATGACGAGGAATGGTTTTTTTATGCTAAGACAAGGAAAAGAAAGTAATGGTTGAACTCGAACAAAGAAGCAACTACCCCTGCAAAGACTTGCGCCCATCCACAAAGGTAATGTAATGCACCTGATGGAACAGTGACGGTGTGGTGTACAACGAATTGCTTCCCCGATGTGTCAGTATCACTGCTGACATTTACTGTCGACAACTGAGACGTCTTGCAGTCGCAGTCCAAGAACTACGACCAAGAAGACTGCGTGAAGTGATGCTAATTCATGACACCGGCCGCTAGGGTGACAGCAAACACTGTACAGGAGCTGAGTTGGGAAGTCATTCCGTGCCCACCTTGTTCACCTGAACTTGCGCCCTCAGATTTTCACCTTTCCGCTTTCTATCGAACAGCCTTCAAGGAACTTCCTTTCCGGGTAAATATGCGCTCCGAACATGGTTCTATTGGTTCTTCGCCTCAAAACCACTCGATTTCTACATTCATGGAATCGAAAAGTTACCCCAGAGGTGGCAGACTGTTCTACTTAGTGAAGGAGAATATATTACAGATGATTGAAGTCTCTGTTATGTGCATCTATTCTGTTTATTAAACTGATGGAGAAACGCTACGAACTATGTACCACCGCTGTAGAAAAAAGGAGCAACCATTACGCACATTTTGGACTCAAGATAACCTTCCGACTGTGTCGAATTTGACATTCCACTTTCGAAACTGACAAGCAAAAATTTTTCTTCAAATGCGATGCAGAGGTTCCACTCATACATTACATTTCCCCAGCGGTGTGTAATGATCAGAGGAATGAGTTCACACTGGAGGGAGCTAGCATGGGTGCTCCTAAAGAACCAGTACTAGGTCTATTACTATTACTATCGTATGTTAATGATGTTTCAACTAATCTCTGTTATTACAGGTACCATCCGTTCGCTGACGATCGTCACTTATACCTAATAAGCTCCTACTGTCATAGATCGAAATGGCGTTACCTTATCGTAACGAAATGAAAGTAATTGGTTCAAATGGCTCTGAGCACTATGGGACTTAACAGCTGAGGTCATCAGTCCCCTAGAACTTAGAACTACTTGAACCTAACTAACCTAAGGACATCACACACATCCATACCCGAGGCTGGATTCGAGTCGGCTGAAAGTAATTAATCGTAAATTCTATGAATGGACAATCCTTGATGAGGCAGAGATGGAGTTCGGCGGCAGTGATTGGGACCGGTGACCTCGTTGTTTGGTCCCCTCTCTCAAATCAACCAACCCATCAACAATGATTCAGATCATTGTAAAATCCACGCCTAAAATCATTACTAGCTGTTAAGATTAAGTGATTACAAGGGTTTGATTTATCTTCATTCCCCTAACTTAAAAGAAAAAAATCTGGGATTTTGCTGGCTATACCAGAACTGCAACGAAAACTTCCTCACACTAGTTACGGGTTTATTTGATCCTATACAGTATTTCTCAAGACATCTGCAATTTCTATTCCAGTGCTTCCAGAGTGGCGTCTCATCCATAACGTTTCGAATTTGTGTACCTCCTCTTACACAATCACGATTTCAATGACCGATCTACTTATAGGATCTGTACAACTGTTAAGGGTGTCACTAACTAATCAGAGGGCAGACAATGATAACAATATCTTCAGTAGTCGCCCTTGAAAATAAATTTTGATGCCCAGGGTGGGGAAAACGAAAATCGGGAATATTTCTGTCTAAGTAACAAGCTGATAAGAGTAGGTTGAAGTGTAAGAGATCAGTCAGGAAGAGTCAACACACGAAATAGGCTATAGATACTGCAATAAGAAATAGCTCAGTAGGCAGTTCAGTTGAATAGGGATGGACATCTCTGAAAAGGGCAATCACGGAAGTTGGAGAGAAAAACATAGGTACAAAGAAAGCAACTGTGCAGGAACCATAGGCAACTGAAGAAATACTACAGTTGCTCGATGAAAGAAGGAAGTATAAAAATGTTCAGGGAAACTCAGGAACACAGAAATACAGGTCGCTGCGGAATGAAATAAATATTAACTGCAGGGAAGTTAAAACGAAGTGGCTGAGTGAAACATGTGAAGAAATCCAAAAAGAAACTATTGTGGGAAAGACTGACTTACGACACATAAATGTCAAAACCCCACTGTTAAATGAAGAGGAGACAGCGGATAAGTGGAAAGAGAACATTGTAGGGATCTATGAGGGAGAAGATTTGCCTAATGTGATAGATGCTGGTATGTAGAATGTATGATATACCGTCGAACTTTCGGGAAAATATAGTCTACACAGTTTCAGAGACTCAAGAGCTGAGAAGTGCGAGAATTATGGCACAATCAGCTTAACAGCTCATGCGTGTAATTTACTGACAAAAGTAATACAGAGAAGAATGGAAAAGAAAATTGAGGATATGATATGTGTTGTTCTGTTTGGCTTTACGAAAGGTAAGAGCACCAAAGATGTAGATCTGACGTTAGGGTTAAAAGTGGAAGCAAGACTAACGAAAAATCAAGACACGTTCAAAGGATTGTCGACCTGGAAAACGTGTACGACAGTGAAAAGTCGTCCCAGATGTTCTACACTCTGAGAAAAGTACGGGTAAGCTATAAGGAGAAACGGGTAATATACAAGTACGAGAGCTAAGAGTGGAAGACCAAGAACGAAATGCTTTCGCCCCTAGCGTTCAATCTATACGTCGAAAAAGCAGTTATGGAAGTAAAAGAAAGGTCCAAGAGTGGAATTAAAATTCAAGGTGAAAGGACATCAATGATAAGATTTCCTGATGATATTCCTATTCTCAGTGAAAGTGGAGTCTTATGAGCTGCTGAATGGAATGAACAGTCTAATGAGTGCAGAATATGAATTGTGAGTAGATCAAAGAAAGACTGAAGTAATGACAGGTAGAAAAAATGAGAACAGTGTGAAACTTAACATCAGGATTGATGGTCAAGAAGTAAATGAACTTAAGGAATTCTGCTACCTAGGCAGCAAAATAACAGACGGAGCAAGGAGGACATCAAAGCAGAATAGCAAAGGCAAAAAGGGGATTCATGGCCAAGATGAGTCTACTTGTATCACATATAGGCCTTAATTTGAGGAAGAAATTTCTGATAATGCACGTCTGGAACGCAGCACAGTGTGGTATCGAAACATGACTGTGGGAAAACCGGAAAAGAAGAGAATCGAAGGATTTCCTATGTGGTGCTACACAAGAATGTTGAAAATTCGGTGGACGGATATTATAAGAAACGAGGAGGTTCTGCGCAAAATCGGACAAGAAATGAGTATATAGAAAACACTGACAAGAAGAGGGGAAAGGATGATAGGATATCTGTTAAGACATCAGGGAATAATAATTTAGTTGGTATTAGAAGGAGCCGTAGTGCGTAAAAACTGTAGAGGAAGACAGAGACTGGAGTACATCCGGTACATAATTGATGACGTAGGTTGCAAGTGGTACTCTGAGATGAAGAGGTTGGCACAGGAGAGGAATTCATGGAGGGGCTTCATCAAACCAGTCAGAATACTGATGACTCGAAAAAGAGGGAAACATATTCAAGTAAATGACATTGCACGATCACAGGTTAACGTAAGCTGGAGGTTAGTCACTGAAAATGTGAAAAGTTGGCACATTAATATCGGCGTAACAGCCAGAATGGTGAATGGAAGCATGCAAACGTGTGTGCATTCTACTATACCGGTGCCGGATGTCAGTTTGTGTGCTGGAGTCCCAAGTCTGTTGTGCTTGGTGGTTTAGTGCGGGGGCGGTTAATGCTGGCTGCGGATGAGATTGCATTTTTCGTCCGATTATGTTACATGTGTGCTTGATTGGAGACAGATCTGGTGATTGCGCAGGCCAAGGCATCTGGCTGACATTCTGCAGAACATGTTCGGTAACAACAGCGGTATGTATACAAGCGTTATGTGGCTTCCTTCTAACGAACACACGGCCATCACTGACACCGAGGCAGGACCAGCCATTATCAGAAAACACAACAGGCTTCGACCTTGCCCTGCAGTGAGCTATCGCTTGACACAACTGAAGTCGCAAATGGTGGTGATTTGGGATCAACTACAGTGCGTCTGGCTAGTAGCTGTATTTGAATTAACTGATCTGTAACAGTTTATGGTCTTTCCTCTGGGCAGTGCCACATGGCTCTCCAGAGTCCGGCACTTTTGACACCGTTTTACAGTCGCTACTTCATATCTAAGAGTTCATCTGTTGAGTAGAAGGAGACGTCATTCAGAAATTCTTTTAACTTTCTTTTAATTTTTGGTTGGCTATCTGTCAGACTTTTAATACTATTTGGCAAATGACCAAATATTTTTGTGGCAGCATAATTCACCCCTTTCTGTGCCAAAGTGAAATTTAATCGAGAATAGTGAAAACCATCCTTTCTTCTAGCGCTGCAGCTATGCACTTAGCTGTTATTTACTTATTTATGAATTGGGATGGGTTATTAATGACAAATTTCTTAAGTGAATATATGTATTCCGAAGGTACTGTGAATATCCCAAGTCGCTTAAATAAATGTCTGCAAGGCGATCTCGGGTGAGCCCCAGCTTTTATTCTGATTACATGCTTTTTTGCAATGAACATTTTCTCTCTTAATGACGAATTGCCCCAAAATATGATGCCATATGAAAGCAGTGAATGAAAATACGAATAGTAGGCTAATTTATTGATAAGTTTATCACCAAAGTTTACAATAACCCTAATAGCATAAGTAGCTGAACCTAACCATTTCAGCACATCATCGATGTGTTTATTCCAATTCAATTTCTTATCAGTGTACACACCCAAAAATTTTGAGTATTCTGCCTTAGCAACAGACTTCTGTTAATAGTCTATATTTATCAATGGTGTTATACCATTTACTCTACAGAATTGTATAAACTGTGTCTTCACAAATTTTAGTGACAGTACTTTTGCAGAAGACCACTTAATAATTTTCTGAAAGACATTATTTGCAGTTTCCTCAGCTGTTTCTTGTTTTGGTGGGTATGATTACTATGCTTGTATCATCACCAAAACGAAACAGCTTTGCATCTTCATGAATACAGAGCGGCAAGTCGTTAATATATATTAAGACAATAAGGGACCCAAGGCTGAACACTATGGGACACCATTTTCGATTACCCCTCCCCCCCCCATCCCCGCCCCCCCCCCCCCCCCCAGGTAGAGGAATCTGCTGGTTTTTGCAGACTATCTGTACTCTTAATTTCAACCACCTGCATTCTTCCAGTTAAATATGAATTAAACCATTTGTGCACTGTCCCACTCATACCAAAACACTTAAGCTTATTTAGAAGATTCACACAATCAAAAGTCCTCGAGAGACCACAAAATAACCCAATGGGTGATGTTCGGTTATTCAATGCATTTAATATTTGATCAGTGAAAGCATATATAGCATTTTATGCTGAAAAGCCTTTCTGAAAACCAAACTGACATTTTGTTAGTACTTCATATTTACAAATATGTGATGCTACTCTTGAATACATTACTTTTTCAAGAATTTTGGATAAAGCTGTCAGAATTGAGATTGGGCAGTAGTTGTTAGCATCAAATCTATCCCCATTTTTATGCAGTTCAAAAATGGTTCAAATGGCTCTGAGCACTATGGGACTCAACATCTTAGGTCATAAGTCCCCTAGAACTTAGAACTACTTAAACCTAACTAACCTAAGGACATCACACACATCCATGCCCGAGGCAGGATTCGAACCTGCGACCGTAGCAGTACCGCGGTTCCGGACTGCAGCGCCAGAACAGCACGGCCACCGCGGCCGGCTTTTATGCAGTGGTTTAAGAATAGCATATTTCAGTCTATCTGGAAAAATGCCCTGTTTCAGTGAGCTGTTACATATGTCGCTGAGAATACTACTTATTTGTTGTGAACAAGCTTTTAGTACTCTGTTGGAAATGCCACCAATTCCATGTGAGCTTTTACTTTTAAATGAATTCATTTTTTTCCTAATTTCAGTAGGAGAGGAGGGCCGAATTTCAATTTTATTAATGTGCATAGGTACTGCCTTTTCCATATACTGACTTGCATTTTCTAATGAATAGCTAGAGCCTATTTTCTTTACAACACTTAAAAATGATTACCAAAAAATGTTTTCTACTTCTGACTTCTTGTTAACGAACTTTTCATTGTGTGTGATAGAAATACAATCTACCTGTACTATCGGTTGCCCTGTTTCCCTTTTAATAATATTCCAAATTGTTTTAATTTTATTATCAGATGTGCTAATCTCAGACATAATGCACATACTTATGGACTTTTTAATAATTTTTCTTAATACAGTGCAGTAGTTTTTATAATGTTTCGCTGTTTCAGGATCATTACTCCTCCTAGCTATAAGATACATTTCCCTCTTCTGTTTACAAGATATTTTTATCCCTTTAGTAAGCCATGGCATTTTACATGCTTTCTTACAATTATATTTCGCCGTTTTCTTAGGGAAACTGTTTTCAATTTTGCTCACAAAGGTATCATGAAATAGGTTAAATTTTAAATTAGCATCATGTTCCCTGCACACCTCATCCCAGTCTAACTGATGCAAGCTTTCCCTAAAATTTTGAATTGTTAAATCGTTAATTCAGTGCACTGTTCTGGAGGACTGTTTGGCATTACTGTACAGAGCTATATCATATACTGTTACTAACTGTTCTTCATGATCAGGCAGACTATTCTTAACAGGAAAAGTTTTGGTTGGTTGGTTGGTTTGGGGAAGGAGACCAGACAGCGAGGTCATCGGTCTCGGAAAAGTTTTAACTTGGTCTATGAATACATTATCTATGAGTGTGCTGCTTTCCTGTACCACCTGAGTAGGAAAATCAATAACTGATGTCAAGCTGAAAGAACCGAGTAACACTTCAAGGCCAAGCTTTGTGTCGGACTCTTTTGAAACATCCCCTTATAACAATTTATACATGACTGTGCTTAAACTGACACACAATATTTTGTTAGCGCAACGCAATCTGACTTTCAAAAATCCCTACAAAAGAATGGGCCTGACTAACATTAAACTATACCTTTCACAAATCACTTACCTCACAAAAATCTTCGCTACCCAAGCTACTGCAATACAGCGAGCGCCACTACTGCCAGCTAAATAAAAGATTCAAACTACTGAAGGCACTAACTACTGATAGGGATGGTTAGCAAATGAAAGATATTAGTAGAGAACAAACAATGTATTTACCTTGATATCATCATATATAAATATAGCAGTTCATGACAAATTACAAATCTCCGCCATCTCTCTCCCCACATCCATCACTGCTGGCGTCTCACCTCCAACTGCGCAACGCTACGCGCTGTTTACATCCAGCTGCCGCTCTACAATGGCAGACAACAATGCAAACTAGCCACAGACTGCACACAGCACAGCCAGTGATTTCATTTTCATACAGAGAGCGCTATGTGGCGGCGGCGTTACCAATGTAAGAACCTAAACAGCCTACTTACATAAAGAAAACATAAACAGCCTACTTACATATCCCCCATGCTCCCCACAAAAAAATTTTTACAAATGGTGTTGGGCACTGGCCAATACAGATTTGACAAAAATTTTTCACAATTACAGTAACAAAGATATAAAATGCACACACTTATTGATACAATGTTGGTCAAAAGCTAAAATTTTCTCACAGTCCATAAAGACAGTCCTGATCATTCATCACAGTAAAACTGCAGTGTTTTTCTCAAAGTCTGAGCAGTAAAAGAAAATGCACACAGAAGTAGTGGATTTCCATGCAGTCTTGAAGAAGGAGTGTTGTCTTCCAACGGAACGACAGTGCTGACTCTTGACATGCATACAGGTAATGGGCCACAACAGAGCATACCCACAGCAGAGTCAGTCGAAATTTTGAAGAGTATTGGTAGGTAGGTCATCACAGAGCAGTCCCACTGTAGTCCTGGTAGAGATTACGGTACTGGTGGGCCACCAGAGGTGCAGACCCACTGTAGTCCTTGTAGAAATAATGGTACTGGTGGGTCATCAAAGATGCAGACCCACTGAAGTCCTTGTAGAGATAGCCAGCAGCCATCTGTTGTGACTGTGCAGGTGCACAATCACCATTGAAGAGTCTTGCGGATAATATAGCAAGTCCATAAACCACTACTTGTGCACTCACAAAGTTTTTGAAATTGTCTTTAGAACCAGCAATGCTGTTATCCAGTCCCTTGCTGAATTATTAACACACGTGCAAACACTAACAGTCCCTACTTCTCACATATTGTCCATATACTATGACCAACAGAAACGTGTGCAGTGAAATGTAACTTACAAGTTAATAATATGATGAATGGTGACAATTACAATTTTATAACATGAGAATACAATTACAAAGATACAGAAAACATCATTAAAAACATAATAATACAGATAACATTTGTAGATAATAGGGGCTTTACAAAAGAATAGAAATAAACATATACATCAATGTTATAGGAATTATGACATGAGTACATACATAGAAGATCAGAATAACTTTTGAAACATCAACTTCACACATGAGCATTAACACAAAACAATAAATAATGTCTAAACATCTTTACAAAGTAAATAACACATTATTAATGCCAATTGTATTTGAGGATAACAGTATTCCTCATCATAGTGAATGTAACTTAGTATTAGAAGAGAAAAAAGTTCTATGAAACAGTACACAGAGACAGGAAGAAAACAAATACACAAGGGTACACAAACATATAGGGGGATAACACAATGGAAAGGACAGGGTTCGTTTTCAGTGTAACTTTTGGTACTGCAGTATTTTGCGAACAAAACCTTTTTTGTTCTTGGAGATCTCCCTTCGTTCATCATTATTCCCAAAAAGTCCTATCTGTAGCTCTTTTCTGTATTCTAACCATATTTCTTTCAAAAGAAATATGGCTCATTGTACAATACTCATTTAGGCCCAAATCGTTTTCATATAACTTTCAAAGCATTCTTTCCCTATTCTCCATAGTTAGGTTCTTATATAGTCTACCCCCTCCTAAGCTAACTTAAATCTACTGAGCTCAGATATTAAACTAACGGACAAGGCAATGCAGCAGCACAAAACAATTAACACAAACAGCAATGACAAAATATTCAAATTGGCAAAGCTAGCAGCATAAATTAGCAAAAGTCAAATTCAATAACACTATGCCTGGCAAACAGCAGCAACTTATATCTAAACATGACAAAGCTCAAGCAGAAAGAATATTACAGTAAAAACAACAATGCAGAAAAGGAAAATGTATATTCACATCTTAATGTCTATGTAATTAAAGTGGTGCACCACAACAACTGATTGTAAAAAGAAATATTACCATGTACTTGAAAAGAAAATTATGTGTTACTGTTACTAGTTCCTTCGTATTGTTCTTTCCTTTCCAAGTGCTCCTTTTTTAAAGAATGTGGATCATAAAATAATTATTTAATAGATCTGTTGACAGAAAGTGTTCACATTAGCAAATGCATTTCATTTTATAAAAGCAATGCTGCAACACAGCTGGAAACCAGATATCAAATGAAATAAGCAACTATGAAAAGCAAAGCATAAAAATATCATTCAATAGTCATATGACATTTCATAAGTCAGTAGCTCTCAACTCTCGTAGAAATACACTTGTCATTATAATGGCCTCCCCTTTTTTTTTTTCTACCTGTGCCGCTGAGAGGCTAATGGCTTTTTTTTTTTTTTTTTCAGGCGGCTGTCGCCCAGGTGGGTGCCCGCGACGCATTACGTGCAGGTGGTCACTTAACTTTCTTACGGAAATATTTACGACAGCAGTTTCTGCTACAGTGACAGTCTCACATAAAAATATTTCACAGGTGAAGAATTAGCGTTGCAAATCTGTAGAAAGAAAATCCTATAAATATAAGTGTCCAAATAAAATATTCGTCAGCATTGTGATACAGTCACGCATTTACGCACGTTTCATAACTCTTAAGGTACGATTCTTGGTTTCCAACATTCTTCTTATTCCTCATATACAGTAGCATCATTTTATTGATCATAAACATGTCTCAACAGCATAGTACACATCGTCGTCGTAATAATAACATCATAAAACCTCAGTCAAATCTCAAAAACGTCGTAGCTTTCTGCTATAATTTCAAAACCTAAAAAAAATTCTCTGCTCATTTCAATAGTGTCATCTTCCTCAAACGTACTTTAAAATCATGCTCCCTTACCAAATACATCATTCAAAGCTCTCATAGTATCACAATGATTCCGAAAAAATATGAACAGTTTACAAAGTACAGACAAAATACAGTTTCATAAGTGTGAAGTTACCCAACTGTGTACTGCGTAAACATGTGTCACTGATGTAGTAAAAAAATGTTTATCTCTCAGTTAAATGATCAGATAGATGTGTAATTTGTGTGTTAGAGAAATATGGCACCGATGTGTAAAGTTGTATAAGCAAATACCATATTAGCTAGGGTTCCTTGTGGTTGCCAAACACATGGTACACAAAGTAGGCGTATACCCCCCTGAGGATAAATGTAATTATACTCGCAGGTGTTACAAATTACAGCAATGGAATGAAATGTATCACGGAAAAATTTCTTTGTAATTCAAAAATCTTTAAAAATAAATGTTTTAAGTACAAAATTAATCACTGAAATGCGTGTCCTGTAGCGCTAAATGTGCATCTTGTTGTAAGATAATCTCTGTGGAGGTGTTGTGGTTATTGTCCTCCGAAAGCTACGTTTTGCAGAAGTCAATGTACTTACCTCATGATAAACAAAAGCGAAATGCTTTGCGTATAGATATCTTAGTTATTACGCTCATTGCCATGATGAAGAAAGTACTGTGCTGTAACGTATTGCTGTGCTACGGAAAAGGCAGTCTCATTGTAGCTATACCACAAAAGTTACTACTAAAACATGTTTTACTTTGCAGAATAAAACAGAAAAACTGTGCAGAAATAAAATAGAAGCACTACAAAAGCAACATTGTAAATTGTCACTCATTAGAAGCGTCGTGATAAAACCGTGTAGTTGTCACTTAAACTAACCACTGTGTCGTCTGGTATCTCACAGAAAGTACATTAAACCCAGAATGTATTTTCAAGTAAACCAAAATGTTGCATTAAAATCTCATTAGCAGTACCAGTATGTGTCCTAAGTATGTAAGCCTGATAGTCGTTACATAATCGTGAAACTAACAAGCAAGAATGTACAAATACAACACTGTGTCATCTGTTCACTATAACAATGCACTCGTAATTTCTATTTAAAAATGTTCCCTAGGTTCTAGACTGGATATTTAACTTCAAACATTGTTGCATGTTAACAGTTTCTTAAGTCTGACAAAGCATACTAGAAATGTGAAGTGAAAAGTTTTATGGCAAAGACAAAGTTAAAAAGCAGATTATCTTTCAATAAATGGTTTTACATGTGAAATGTGGTGTAAACCTTTACTCTTCCTAGTACGCAGAGTTTCAACTTCAAAGCAATTATCATGTTGTTTACATCGGTAAAGAATGCTAAATCTTTTCGCAAGGCTAGCGTCTTTGTTATTTTTCCCTGAGCCAGCGGCCGCACGCAGCTGCCTGCTGTGCGAGTCATTGTCTGTCTCTTTGTTGGCGCGCGTCGTTATTGGGATTAGGAGACCTAACTTCTACAAATTCACTCTGACGAGAAGGCCCTGCTCTGTTGGAATCCCGCCAGTTCTGATGCAATTCAGATCTGTCGTTACGATCATATCGTCTGTCGTCATGTCGGTAGTTCCTGTAGTTTCTTTCTTGTCGGTCATGTGGTGGAGAATTTCTCCCGGAATCGTAACTGCGCGCTGAACTGTTGCGTCTGAAGTTATTTTGTCTCCCTTGATAATAATTGTTTTGGTTTCCATATTGTCTGTTTCTATGGTTATCTCTGTCATATTCATAATTACGGAAGTGCGCTCTTTCTCTGTAACTATTACTCTGCCAGTGGTTGTCATATGGGTGGTGTCTGTTTTGGTCACGATTTGCGTTGTAAGAATAGGCTTGTCGTGTCCAGTTATTGCTTCTGTCGTCACGGAATTGCGACGGATGTGACCTGTAGTGATTGTTTTCCTGTTTTCGCATCCCGCGACTGTCTGTGTCAATTACTAATTCCTGTAAGAGTCCTTGAAAAGCTTCAATGTCGTCTTTGCAACGTCCTGCTAAAATAATATGTCGTAAATGTTCAGGCAATTTGAGTAAGGAAATGCGGATGAGTTCTGAGGGGCTGTATGGGTTTGAAAGATATTGATTCTTATGCAACATGTCTTCAAAATATTTGACAAGACTGGAAAATTCAGATTGTTCAAAGTGTTTCATCATCATGATGCTATGTTTTACACGGTCTTGTGTAGCTTGAGACCAATATGCTGAGAGGAAGGCATGGTAAAACTCTCTTTCACTGTGGCAATCGTGAATTACCGATCGCATTCTTACAGCTGGTTCATTCTCCAAGTAGCCACACATAAATTCTAATCTGTGTTCTAACGACCAGTTGGGAGGAAAACAATGAGAGAATTGATGGAGCCATGCTTGTGGATGAATGTCGTTGCCAGAATTCTTAAGTGTTTTGAATTTACGTGTAGTAATGAACAGCTTATAGTCAAAATCATCATGTCGGCGAGTCGTATATCGGTCATTGTTAGGTTGTGTCGGCCGTTCCATCTCAAAATTCGGTGCACATTGCCAATTTCTTTCATAACTTCCGAAATGCCCTGTGTTATTATTTTGCGGCTTTTCCGTGTTTCTAAGTCCCTCTTCCCGTGTTGGAGCGCCAGTGTCCTCTGAAATACGTAATTCTTGTATTACCTGTGTCAGCTGATCTTGTACTTCCCGGATTTCTCTTTGGTGTTGTGTATTAATTTGATTCTGATTTTGTTTGAATTTTCTTATTTGTTCATACTCTTCTGTGTCAGTGAAGGCTACGGGTCTTGTGTCATTCAGATCATCATCTACCTTTGTAGATAAGTTAGTGACCTGATCCGAAAGTTCGGCTACTTTCTCCGATAGTGTCCTTATTTCTTCAGTGTGTTTTTCTGAACCAAGTTTCAGAGTATCTACTGTGTCCTTAAAGTTTTCCTGAGTTTTTGCAAGTTGCGTAACCGAATCGGTAGATGCAACTGAGTCAAATTTAGCTTGCAAGGTCTCATGATTTTCATGAACAATAATTTGCAGTTCTTTTATGGCTGCTTCGTGATTCTGTAATGCATTTTCATGCCGCGAAAAAATAGGTTGAAAATGCTCACAAATTTGTGTTTTTACGTCATTACAGACTTTTTGACATTTCGATTCAATGTTATGTAACTCAGTAGTTAAATCTTCACGTGTTTGTTCAAGTGTTTGTTCCAATGAGTCTAACTTTTTAAGATTTTGTTCCACTGTGTCTAACTTTTGAAGCTTTTGCCGTGTTTGTCTCTGATTTTGTTCCATTGTGTCTAACTGTTGCTGTGTTTGTCTCTGATGTTGTTCCATTGTGTCTAACTGTTGCTGTGTTTGTCTCTGATGTTGTTCCATTGTGTCTAACTTTTCAAGCTTTTGTCCCATTTGTTGCATTAATTGTAATAACAATGCACTGGTGTCTGAAACATGTTCCTCAGTGCTTTTCGGCAGTGAAGTTGCACCGGCAACATTCACACTTTGACAAGTGGTCGGCAGTGAAGTTGCACCGGCAACATTCACATTTTGACAAGTGGAAAATGTGTCTTGACTCATTTGAGAAAACGGTGGGAACCCAAAACCTGAGTCTGCAGTATTTGCAATATTGTGTTCTGTCATTCCCGATTCCTGAGGCGAGCTGTTGCCGACCAATCGATCGATAACGCTTCCCTGTTCACTACCTGTTTCACTGTCTACACCATTGTTTGCCGCCCGCTCCATTTCCCTATCCGCAATTACCAAATTACTACTTTGAACATTAGTTAATTCATTACTCTGCGGCGCTAACACACTGCTTTCGTCTTCACTGTCATTTCTCAGTTTACTTTGAAGCCTAGTATTACGTTTTTCACACGCCATTATTGTCACAGTATTTCACAAGATAACACAGAAAAGCGCAATTTGAAGAGCAAAATAAAATAACATAGCAATGGAAATAATGTCTACTTAATTGCCAGCGCAGCTGCGAAATACTTGGTGCAAATCTACATGCATGCCACAACTGTTTTACTGTACAAAAATGAAAAACTACAACTACAAAGGAAATTCTCTCTATAATTACGCGCTAGCAATAAACAATAGCTACACTAATTACACAAACTACAAGAAAAAAATCAGAAGATTCCAGTGAGGTATCCTAGACTAAGGGTCGACATATGAAACGTCCCCCTTGAACAATTTATACATGACTGTGCTTAAACTGACACACAATATTTTGTTAGCGCAACGCAATCTGACTTTCAAAAATCCCTACAAAAGAATGGGCCTGACTAACATTAAACTATACCTTTCACAAATCACTTACCTCACAAAAATCTTTGCTACCCAAGCTACTGCAATACAGCGAGCGCCACTACTGCCAGCTAAATAAAAGATTCAAACTACTGAAGGCACTAACTACTGATAGGGATAGTTAGCAAATGAAAGATATTAGTAGAGAACAAACAATGTATTTACCTTGATATCATCATATATAAATATAGCAGTTCATGACAAATTACAAATCTCCGCCATCTCTCTCCCCACATCCACCACTGCTGGCGTCTCACCTCCAACTGCGCAACGCTACGCGCTGTTCACATCCAGCTGCCGCTCTACAATGGCAGACAACAATGCAAACTAGCCACAGACTGCACACAGCACAGCCAGTGATTTCATTTTCATACAGAGAGCGCTATGTGGCGGCGGCGTTACCAATGTAAGAACCTAAACAGCCTACTTACATAAAGAAAACATAAACAGCCTACTTACACTTTCAGAAAATCTACATTGAAATACCCGCAAACAATAATTTGCTTTCCTTGGTCTGACTGATACACAACAAAGAATCCAAGTTTTTCAAAAATAGTTGAAAATTTCCCAATGGGGACCTATACACAGCTACAATTATAGAAGTGCCATTATTTACTTTAAGCTCACATGCACATGCTTCTATATGTTGCTCTACGCAAAATATTTTAGTTTCCCAATTTTTCACAATATGATAGATTTTAACGTATAAGGCAAATCCTCCTCTGTCCGCAGCTCGTGGTCGTGCGGTAACGTTCCCGGGTTCGATTCCCGGCGGGATCAGGTATTTTCTCTGCCTCATGATGACTGGGTGTTGTGTAAGGCAAAGGTGCCGAGTTCGAGTCTCGGTCGGGCACACAGTTTTAATCTGCCAGGAAGTTTCATATCAGCGCACACTCCGCTGCAGAGTGAAAATCTCATTCTGGGGTCCTTAGGTTAGTTAGGCTTAAGTAGTCCTGAGTTCTAGGGGACTGATGACCATAGATGTTAAGTCCCATAGTGCTCAGAGCCGTTTTGAAATCCTCCTCTCACCATAGTGCCTCTACTTAACATGTGCTGAAAGCTTATATCCACGTACATCTACCATTTCCATACCTGTGACTATATGATGTTCTGACAGGCGTAGTACATCTATTCCACCCTCTGTTTCTAAATCTTCTAAATAAACAAGAAGCCCATCTACTTTGATTTTTAATCCCCTGCTATTCTGATGCAAAATATTAACATTATTTTTCACTGTGCTTTTATGTGAATATTGTGACATACTGACATTATTTTTCTCTGTACTGTTATGAGAATCTCGTGATATTTTCACATTTCTAGTACCTGCCTATCTGAACTTCTCATTAAGCTTAATTTCAATCACTGTAGGATGATGGGACACTAAACGTAGCCGAAAAAAGTACTCCCATCAGTTTCAGTGCTCCCCCTTACAGATTTTGCTATCGTATCAGACAGTTCAGATGTGAAAATTACCGAACTATCAGTTTAATAAGTCACAGCTGCAAAATACTAACGTGAATTCTTTACAGACGAATGGAAAAACTGGTAGAAGCGGACCTCGGGGAAGATCAGTTTGGATTCCGTAGAAATGTTGGAACACGTGAGGCAATACAAACTTACGACTTATCTTAGAAGAAAGACTAAGAAAAGGCAAACCTACGTTTATAGCATTTGTAGACTTAGAAAAAGATTTTGACAATGTTAACTGGAATACTCTCTTTCAAATTCTGAAGGTGGCAGGGGTAAAATACAGGGAGCGAAAGGCTATTTACAATTTGTACAGAAACCAGATGGCAATTATAAGAGTCGAGGGGCATGAAAGGGAAGCAGTGGTTGGGAAAGGAGTGAGACAGGGTTGTAGCCTGTCCCCGATGTTATTCAATCTGTATATTGAGCAAGCAGTAAAGGAAACAAAAGAAAAATTCGGAGTAGGTATTAAAATTCATGGAGAAGAAGTAAAAACTTTGAGGTTTGCCGATGACATTGTAATTCTGTCAGAGACAGCAAAGGACTTGGAAGAGCAGTTGAACGGAATGGACAGTGTCTTGAAATAAGATGAACATCAACAAAAGCAAAACGAGGATTATGGAATGTAGTCAAATTAAATCGGGTGATGCTGAGGGGATTAGATTAGGAAATGAGTCACTTAAAGTAGTAAATGAGTTTTGCTATTTGGAGAGCAAAATAACTGATGATGGTCGAAGTAGAGAAGATATAAAATGTAGACTGGCAATGGCAAGGGAATCGTTTCTGAAGAAGAGAAATTTGTTAACATCGAGAATAGATTTAAGTGTCAGGAAGTCGTTTCTGAAAGTATTTGTATGAAGTGTAGCCATGTATGGAAGCGAAACATGGACGATAACTAGTTTGGACAAGAAGAGAATAGAAGCTTCCGAAATGTGGTGCTACAGAAGAACGCTGAAGATAAGGTGGGTAGATCACGTAATTAATGAGGAAGTATTGAATGGGATTGGGGAGAAGAGAAATTTGTGGCACAACTTGACTAGAAGAAGGGATCGGTTGGTAGGACATGTTTTGAGGCATCAAGGGATCACAAATTTAGCATTGGAGGGCAGCGTGGAGGGTTAAAATCGTAGAGGGAGACCAAGAGATGAATACACTAAGCAGATTCAGAAGGATGTAGGTTGCAGTAGGTACTGGGAGATGAAGAAGCTTGCACAGGATAGAGTAGCATGGAGAGCTGCATCAAACCAGTCTCAAGACTGAAGACCTCAACAACAACAACATCAGCCAGTTTACCCTTCTCTTTCCTACTGAGATGCAGGCCACCTACCAATACCATCAATAGGAACCAAACCTATGCCTGACAAAGTAGCCACCTGAAGCAGTTGATCTAGGTCCATGTTGACCCTCCTGACAAAGCTGTTCAATTGGGGCCGATCATACAGCATGAAAGCAGGAACCAAGCCAACATCTGTATGGTTTGCTGCAGATGCTGTTTTTAGCACGTGACAATATTGTAGCCCTGATCCCATCAATTCTGTTTCCTGCTCCACCCACTACCACAACATGATCCTGCTCTGTAAAACCCTTGCACAATGATCCTACATCCTCTGTCACTTGGCTAAGACATGGACCTGCTGCAGAAAAAAAGCCGATCGCTCTATGGTACAGGACGTTGCTGGGAACGTTGGCACTGTATCTGTTAATTTCACTAGCCCCAGCAGTAAGCCAGTTATAGGTGTTTTTCCTGTTTTATGTGTTTCACTAATTCATCCAATGAACTAATTTGCAGAATCAGTATTGTGGATAACTTCATGAAACACGCTTCAGAGGAGCAGCAAACGTTCCTTGTCTGTATCTGATTCGTAGAAAGATAAAATGTCATATGAATGTTTGTTATCACCAAGAAGAAATTGTATAATTTGGCTTCCAAACATGAATGATTGAGGACTAACTCCAGGAAGTGGATGGACGTGTCCATTGTTTGATGATAAAATCTTCTATATTTGTCACACATTTCAGTGAATGTATCTGCAGATGAATTGTTGCAGTCATCATATTTCTTAGAAATTTTTCTTTTACGGTTAAATTTGGGGAATCAACATCCATATCTTTACATTTTCAAGACGTTTCAGCGCAGAATGATTCAAAATTATATTTCATTAATTTAATCCATCTTACAAGTGTGCAAATCAAGGCCTCCCCTAAATTTAGGGGCTTCCTCTGTAGTACTATATTTTCCATATCAATGTGACCAAACACTTTTACCAAAACTGATAACGTGAAATAGACATCAAAAGTGTGCATTTTAATTAAAAAGCCGCTAGTATTGGCCCCAGTGTCGGAATTGTTGTTTTTTTAAATATAGAAACATTTTTTTGAAGTTCAGTACAGCTAGACAAATCTGAAGACATTGCCAAGTACCTAAGTTACTTGTGAGGCAGAGTGGTTTCAGGCTTCTAAAGGCATCTGCATTTAAGTGGACAAAAAGATTTAATCTTTTAGATGAATTTCTAACAAAATATATTAAATCCTTCATAAAACCAATGAATTTCGACATTTCGGGATTGCTTTCACAGCGTCTTGTGTTAGGTTTAAAGAGTGTGCAAGGCTGTGCACAAATACAGTTCTTTTCCCAAATCGGCCTGGGCACCATTATATAATCTGAACCATCATACCATTCGGCTCTACTATTAGACACGGGCAAATCGAACCGTCGTAAAATATCGGTAACAATATCAAACAGAACCTTAGCTGTAGTACTTTGTGTACGGTATAGCGCTAAAAAATATTCTTCTGTTTCAATCAACAAATCTTACATACAAACCAAATTGCTATTTGGTGGTTATGTCCGTTGTTTCATCTGCTATGACTGCAAAATGTTCCACACTTTCGATATCATGCAATAATTTTCTGAGAAGGATACGACTTAAAATAGTAAACATTTCGTTCTGTACGTCATGGAATATCCATTTGTAAGTTCCGCTCTGTAGTCACATTAAATGTTGCTCGTTATTTTCACATCACTAAACTGTGGTCATTTGTTTCATTAGTATGCCTTCGTATTGCAAGCCCCAGCACAGGTAAGTAACGCCGGCCAGAGTGGCCGAGCGTTTCTAGGCTCTACAGTTTGGAACCGCCCGACCGCTACGGTCGCAGATTCGAATCCTGCCTCGGGCATGGATGTGTGTGATGTCCTTAGGTTTAAGTAGTTCTAAGTGCTAGGGGACTGATGACCTCAGAAGTTAAGTCCCATAGTGCTCAGAGCCATTTGAGCCACTGGTAAGTAACGGGATGAAGATAATGATTTTTTGTAAACAAGCTCGATTTTCTTTTATTTGTGTCAGTCTTTTTTCTTTTTTTTTTATAAATCCAGTTACAAACATTGACATTCGATTATAAAGACTAGAATTTTAGTACAACTTTTCTGTGGCAGCCTGATGTTTCAGAAGCTTTCAACTTTTCTACCCCTTTTTTCCAGTTCGAGAAACCAGTTCCCATGTAAGCTTTTTTCATTTTGTGAGACTGAAAACCATTTAATTCCAATATTGTTTGCAAATTTTGAAAAGACATGTTTTTTACCTTACTGCAATGGATTCATGAAAATTGCTAGCAACATGACGGCTGACAGCTGCGAAGCTTTTTTCTTGGATCAGTATTTCTGTTACTCCCACACTTTTGATAATTTTGTCTTCAATTTCACACACGATACCACTGACAATGGATCTAGGTTCACGATCACTAACACTTGGAGCATTAGCATTTTTCTTCTTAATTATAAACTGGTCTGTTGTAAATTATAACCTGGTCTATTTTAAACTGGCCGCTAAGGGACGAGAGACTGATTAATAATGCGATTGAGTCACAATAAGATTAAATGACCACTGACGCTGTCCACTTATGTGCTGCATTAGTGTGCACGCTTCAACGGTAAGAGGTTTGAACATAACCTATCAACAGAAGAATTTTATTTAATTCCTCTCCGATAGCTGAAAGTTGGGTGACTTAGCGCCACTTCGGAATGCTTACGAACGTGGGCAACATTAGCTATGTAACGTTACTGTGCGCCGTAGCAGTAAGTATCCATTGTGTGATTAGTATTGAGCTATATGCGGTGTTGAATCTGCTGATTCTCAATATTATTTACAAAAATGAGTAAAGAATCTGTGCCGGTACCTGGTCCTTCTAGCGACTGGTCATCAAATTTTCGTGTCTCTTTTATGACGCATTGACCAATAATACGATCGTTCCTTTTATAAGCCGTGGAAGAAGGAGGCGGTGCTTGTCCCAGGAGCCATTACGCTACGAGCCGACCATAATTTTCTGCTTCCTTTGATTATCCGAATGATTAAATCATTCGAACGAATCAATTCGGTAATAAAAGGGTAAAGATATTATTCCTTTACGAATAAAAATGGTATTAGTTATTTATTATTCGTAAAATAAATAACGAATCAAGTAACTTCCCGCCGCGTTTTGTTTCTTTAATTCTTATACAGGATTCTATAGTTGGTGTTTGATCCCTTGCCTCACTGTAGTTTCTATTTGATAAATAACTTATTACTGGTTTGTACGGAAATGTGCCTGGGTGGCTTAGTTGAAACATGAGGATGAAGGAAAGCCATTGCAATTCGTGAAGCTAAAGAAGCTAGCTGATGTTCGCACACATGGGGAGTGCAAGGAGAAGCTATGGGAACGATGAAAAGAAAAGTAAAATGAAAAGAAGTCAATAAAAATGTAGGTTTGTTCCACACTACAAAGCTAAAGGTGTGGGGTTCGATTTTCGCTTGTCCTGCGATATTTTCTGTTGCTTATCGCGTCTTTCATATCCAACAATGAGAAAAACGCCGTGTCTAGTTGCACCGCGTTTTGGAACATATGTTGAACTGTAGGATCCCCTCCAACTGGCTGGCTAAGGGAGAGGTAACCTTCAGATTGAGCGCAGCTTTGCTTACATTACAGCTATTATATCTCTTAAAAAAATAATGTAACTATTTATTTAGAGGAAACTCTCCTAGTCTATTTGTTTGTCCTTTGATTTATCGTGATCTGTTACTGATTTTTAGTGTAGTTTTTACGTTTAGCTTTCAAAAAAATACAAAAGAGATATAATAAGCAAAATAATGAATTTCATAGGTTGCCAATTACGTATTGTATCTGGTTTTATCGAGCGCCAAGGTCCCTACAAATTACTGTAAATGCAATAGCGTAGTATTACTCAGCTCTGAAATTATTACTGTCACAGTAAATAGACAAGTTTTAATAAAATTATTTCACTGATTCCTTCAATTAATCTCACTGAATATTTTAACATAATTTCTTCCGCTCCGGCTATCAGACATTGTGCTGTGAAAAAGTATTTTTAAATGTACCGCGTAATGGCTGCTAATTGTTAACAATCAGAGATCACTGTTACTCGCTCCACAGCAGCTGGAAATATGCTAAATAATTTTCATTAAATATTCTTTTCATAAGATAAATGTGGCGCAGGTTCTGGAAATAACACACAGAGATCACTTTATACTTATATATTCTTACTAGGACACAGTTTACACCATTAAATATTTGCAATTACGTTACGACAGAAATAAATGCTAGCGCAGCACAATAGCTTGCGTACCTTATTCCAGCTAACACCAGAACGAACAGAGCAAAACAGACTAGACAGAAGAATGAGCATTGCATTGTATTTTATACTCTTACAAAGATAATCACGTTATAATCTCATACAATAAAAATAATGTCTTTTCTGCATTTATCGATCTATATTGTATATTTTTACAGTTAGTGTTATTACCTTTCGCAGATAAATCAATGTCTGTAATTCATTTTGAGTCACATACAGTCATTTTTATTTATGTTTCACCTCGATAATGGTGAATATTGCAAAAGGGACACTACACGGCTCCCTGGGCTACAAGGAACACACTACTTAATGTTTGGTTCTTGTAGACCACGAGTGTCACTTTCCTTTCGTTCGTTGGTCACTTTCAGTTCACTTTACCGTGTATTAGGTCATGAATACACATTCGTTTTGAGTCTTTTTACATAACATGACTGGGAACAGTTACAATATAACAAGCTCTTCCATTTGGACGAGGGCCGCAGGGAAACCCCAGAAAAACCTCGGCAGAGCTGATAGATTTAACCCTTGTGTTACTTACATAAGTTGGTTCTACGTGTTTTGGTATTACTAGAATATAAAATTTTCTGATAAAGAAACAAACATATAGTTTTTATATGAAAGTGTTCATCAAATTTTTTTATTGTGTTGGTAATATTTTCAGTTTTATTTTTATTTTTGTCGGCGCATTTCTCGTCGTGTGGCGTGGATGACGCTGTATGTCGCTACCGCGATGCCTCGTGCCCGTTGCCATGGAGCGTCGACCGAAAACTGTAGTCTTCTTTCTTGTCCGTAGGCGGCGGTCCTGATGTGGAGTACGGAACGACGTTATTTTGTCTGCGTGGTGCGTCTGCATTGTTGCACACCGCTCGTTAAAGTTTTCAGCACGGGAGAGGATGTTGACTCGTGCAAATCATGAAACAAATGCACATATGTTATAGAACGGATTTTGTAAGATGTTATGGCTGTGGGTAAGAATTGATTAGCCAACATTATTGCATCACCGAGGCACAGGATCAGTTACCTGGTATTTTCGTGTTCGTTTGCACGTACTGGTGCTGAATGATGCAGGAGGTATGATGCTGAAGTAAGCACTGCACATCCCAGTTGTCATCACTTCGTATGGAATATTTATGTTTCACAATTTTTGTTTGACGGCGTTCCACCGTAGCTGCCATTGCAGTAACGTCTTACTACGTGGTCCGTGACGTCATATTAATTGTTGGCGCACAGGAGTTAGCGTCCAAACTAAAAATGTTGTCTGTACAGTTTCTAACACACACTGATCACAGTTTTGTGTTTTCGGTCACTGCACACAGATATGTTTTGTTAATGTTTGTACCTCGCGTTTTTTTTTTTTCCAGCACATAAGTGTTCACTGTCCAAGTTGATCACTAATACAGTTCTCAAAGTTCACACTTCCTCCGCGAATACCAACACACTATCATAGTTCCTGTTAGTATTGCTTACAGCATGACTTTGATACAATTGTATTACATGATTCCTGTTTTTTTTATATCACATAGTGACACAGATGTCTGTTCGCTTACACAATATGTTACAATGAAATTTAACAGATCAAAAGCACTTTTGTTCTGTTATTGCATACAATTAAGTGTTACATCATACATGCAACGGATTCTGGCCTGACTTGCAATACTTTTACATTTGAGCATTAATAAATTTGTCGTAGAGTATATTCATTTGGGGATTAGGACCGCTGCGCATGTGCTTGCTCCATAAGCTGTTAGCGTAATCGCGTATCCTATAATAGGTTTGCAACTGTCAAAAACAGGCTCTAAAGTGGAGCTCTCATTTAATCTCAAATATTGTGGCTAGATGCTTATACTTTCTCTTTTAAGGTCAAAGCACAGTATCACAGATGTCACATGGTATGTGCACAGTCTTTTGCATACACCATTTCTATTCATTTTTCATGTGACAGATTATAATATGTAGTGCATTATTTAAATAAACATTTATCACACAGCATAATAAAATTTATAGTTACTAACTCTAATAACCACTGAAAAACATCTTACACTTACTGATTATGTTTCTAAACAAATTCTATCATTGGACTGATGGTCCTTTAGCTTCTTTTTACTCATTTTTGAAGGCTGATGTGTAAATCATTCCTTGACATCAAGACAAAACACCTTACATACTAAGCACAAACAAAACATCAAATTCTTACAACTGCACAAAAATATATATTGAAGTCTGTGCAAAACCTACATATTACACAAAAATACGGTAAACCATTCATGTCCTATTGTCAGGTACCACAAATTTCTTTAAGTCCTTATAGGGATACAATCCTTTGAACTTCCCGCTCATCACATCAGCTATAAGGTAACTACAACCGTGTGGTATTTGTACAATTTTAAAAGGTCCATTATACAGCATTTGCCATTTCTTGTGCTTCTTTGTTATGAGTGACGACTTAAGATGGTTTCTTATCAAAACTAAGTCGTTTATCTGATATGGGACTGTCCATTTTATTGCCTTGTCATATCGACTCTTTCGTTGACTAGCGGAGCTCGTCATGTTGCTGATGGCGTCCTTTATTTCATCCTCTTGCCTTTTATCCGTGCGCGGCAATTTTGGTAGCGGCGTGATCCATTCATTTAGTTCTACAGTACTAAATAATAAGTCATTGGGCGTGTATCCGGTAGCTGGATGAGGTAGATTGTTGTGTATATTTTCAAAGAAGGTAACAATTCCGGCCACTTTGTATGTTGCTGATGAGTATATGTTCGGATAAATCTGTTGAGTTCCCGAAAAATTCTCTCTACGGGACTTGCTTCCGGGTGGAAATGTGCAACTAATATATGCTTTATGTTTTGGTCACGTAGAAACTCCTTCCACAGTTGACCAGTGAAATATCTAGCATTGTCTGTTAGAACGTTTAGTGGTTTTCCTGTTTTCGGTATGAATTCTTTTGATATGCGTTGTATCATCTGTTTGGTAGTAGTGGTTTTCACTGGAAACAATTTCACACACTTAGTAAAGGTATCGTAAATAGCTAATATATATTTCATTCCACCGCGAGCCGCAGGTAATGGTCCTGCGATGTCCATAGACACAATTTGAAGTAGCTGTATCGGAATAATTGGATGCAGTTCTGTTTTGTTGCTTCTATTGTTGGCTTTAGCTTTCTGTCAAACGTCACACGTTCGTAATATCTTTTGGACCACACGTTTACTATTCGGGATGTAACAATATCTTTGTATTATGTATTCCTACATGTCCCCATGCGTAATGCGTGTACCAGATAAAATATTGTATGTATTTGTACGGGATACACACGCACCAGTTATCTGAGGCGGTGTCATTTCTGTGGTACAATATGTTGTTCTCCACTTTGTACCGCGAATTTTTGCTGTTAGCTTGCTCTAATAGTGATCGTTTCACTTTCGTACAGGTATGATCTTCGTCTTGCAGCTGTCCTACATTCTTGCACAGGTGCAAATATTCGCGACGGTATGGTTGCGACGTCATTAATAAAACTTTATATTCTGACGCTCGCTCGATCATTTCATCTAGCTGTGACATTCCTACTGGTAGACGTGATAAAGCGTCCGCAATGACATTATCTTTCCCTTTTATGTACATAATTTTTAAATTGTATTCCTGTAGTACTAATGCCCAACACGCTAGTCTGGCATGTAATAGTTTGCAGGTTAATAGGAAGCTTAAGGCTTGGTGATCGCAGAACAACTTAATTGACTTGCCATAAACATAATAATGAAATTTTTGCAGAGCCCATACAACACTGAGTGCTTCCATTTCGGTCACCGAATATGCTCTTTCACATTGAGTAAGCACTCGGCTGGCAATAGCTATAACTCTTATTTCCATGTTACCATTGGTTTCTTCTACTTGAAACAGACATGCTCCTAAACCATAGGATGAAGAGTCGGTGGCTCTACAAAAATCCCGGGTCATATCCGGATGGTAGAGCATTTGTTCACTCATTAAGGCTCCTTTGATCTCTTCATAAGCTTGCTGACACTCTGCGGACCAGTTCCATGTGACATTTTTTCGCAATAAGGTGAGCAAGGCTTCATTGTTGAGCAGCTGATTCGGCACAAAACGTCGGAAAAAGGAGACTAGTCCGATAAATTATTTTAACTGTTTTTTGTTTGTGGGCTGTGGGAATTCTTTGATCGCTTGTATCTTGGTATCAGGCATTATTCCGGAAGGTGATATGATGTGTCCAAGGAATTTAAGCTGATCCCTCCCAAATTTAGATTTTTCAAGACTTGCTGTTTTTCCTGCTTCTGCGAGCTTATTTAACACTCTTTCCAGGATTTCTATATGTTCTTCCCATGTGCTTGTGGCCACTAGAAGGTCATCCACGTAAAGAGTAACTTTTTCTAGCAAGTCTGCACCTAGCGCATGGTCCAATGCCGTAATGAATACGCCTGCGCTTACGTTGAGTCCAAAAGGTAACACTTTGAATTGATAACTCCTTCCATTGAAAATGAAGGCGGTGAATTTTCTAGATTCCTTGGTTAGCGGGATTTGCCAGTAACTACTTCGCATATCTATCGAGGTGAGATATTTGACTCCATAGAATTTCTGTATTTGTTCTTCTAAATTCATCGGTCTCGTCCTAACGGATACTATAATTTTATTAGTGTTCTTGGCGTCTAGGACAAGTCTGATTTTTCCATCTGGCTTGGCTACAACTACCAGCGGACTGCTGTACGGCGAAAGGGATGGTTCTATTATACCCCATTGCAGCATTTTTTGTATTTCTTTGTTAACTACCTCCCTTTTCGTCCACGGTACTGAATATGACGCTTGGCAGAATATCGCATGGGGAAACACATCTATATTATATATATACCCTTTGATGATTCCAGGTTTTTCAGAGAAAACATCACTGTAGTTATTCAATAACTGTGAGAGCTGCTTTCGTTGGGATTCAGTTAGATAACATGATTCTTGTGCTTTGCTGTTAAGGGTTTCGGTCCAGCGCAGCGTTCCGTTGTGAGCTACGTCCGAATAATATTCTCCCTGGCCCCTTAAATTGCTACTTAATTGAAATATGGGCATCTCTTCGCTTTTTACTCGTACGCTCGGGTAACCTTTACCGCGTGTACTTACTGTACGTGTTAAATCCAGTACAATCTGCTTATTTTCATTCAGTAGGGAGATCTTCCCGTTGGAGAAATCAATTTTTGCTTTCTTCTCGCTCAGGAAACCTCCACCCAGGATGCAGGTTACTCTCAATCCTTTGACTACGAGAAAGATACATTTTACGTTAACTTCCCCTAGGCATAAATCTACCAGCACCTGATACTGAACGTTTTGTGCTTGTGCTCCCATGGCTCCAATGACACAGCAGTTTTGTACAGGAAATGTCGGTAAGGTGCGGTTTTGGCTCAAGGTTTTGAATAGATCATAGCTCATAACATTAGTAGTGGCACCTGTATCTATGTATATTTCTACTGGCAATTCATTAATTCTAGCTTTTTTGTTACATTGGTTTGATTCCATAAGTAAATCATGTTGTGTACTGTTTCCATCTTGGTACCTCAGTAATAATATATTATCTTGTGTATTGTTTATAGGTGTGCCCCCTGTTTTTTCGTCGACCATCAGTTGGGAGCTTATTGTGGCCGTTGTTCGTTTGACGGTCTTGCACTATGGTGGTTTCCGTCAGTGGGCATTTCTACTATCCTTACGCTGCTATTCGAGTCTGTCCATGTTTGTGGTATTGCATTAGTATTCTGCATAGAATTCCTATTGTCACACTTGTACTGGTTACCGTTAGGAGACGGTGGTGGTGGCATAGAAGTTTGCATCCACTGCACCGGGTAAGTGCGGTTGTTGTCACTACTGCTTTGTTGTGGCGATTGACCTTCATTTCGACGTTTGTTATTGTAATTACTCGTGGTATTATTGTTACTGTAGCCGGGATGTCCTCTATTTTTCCACTTACGTTTTTGATTGTAAGATGGTTGACCGTTTCCGTTCTTCCTGTTTTGTTCTGCGGATTGATCTTCCTTTCCATTTCCGTGGCTTCCAAAATTGGAATTGTTGTTGCCATTTTTAAACTTGCGTGGTGAACCATTACTGTTCTCCCGGCCTTTATTTATCCTATTTTCTTCCTGGGAGAGATCGATTTCGTCCAGCACAGCCAAGTACCGTTCCAGGTCATTTTCGGGTACATTTATTAATTTGTCTCGTATATGACCAGGCAATCGTAATTTTAAGATTCTGATCACATCACGGGCTGATATAGGGTCATCCCAATATCTAGTTTTGTTGATATATTTTTCAAAATATTTACGGAGTGTACCCTGTTTGTGATTGTAGATTTGCGGGCTGTATACTTCAGTCCTCAGGCGTTCTTGAATAGCCTTAGACCAGCATCTGTCTAGAAAAGATTTTTCAAATTGTGCCAGGCTATGGCAATTTTCTATGACTTCATTTGGCCATAAAGCAGCGTCGCCTTGTATGTGTGCGATTATGAACTGAATTTTTTGGCGTTCATTCCAGGCACTCGGTGATACATTTCGGAATCCTTTTATGAAGATTACCGGATGCACTGTCTTCTTTTCCGCGTTAAATACTTGAAATTTATGTTTTATTAAGCTCTCATAAATGTTATTGCTTGTGGAAGTAGACGCTGCCCACACGGGGTTATGAATACGAATGCGTCCTGTAAATTCTATGTTTTCTCTTTCCGAATCGCTATTTTGTCGGTATGAACTGTACGTAATGTTCTCATTACCGTACACGTTCCTAACACATTTCGGAATCCTTTTATGAAGATTACCGGATGCACTGTCTTCTTTTCCGCGTTAAATACTTGAAATTTATGTTTTATTAAGCTCTCATAAATGTTATTGCTTGTGGAAGTAGACGCTGCCCCCACGGCGTTATGAATACGAATGCGTCCTGTAAATTCTATGTTTTCTCTTTCCGAATCGCTATTTAGTCGGTATGAACTGTACGTAATGTTCTCATTACCATACACGTTCCTAACAGGCGCGCCACAGTTGTTGTTGAGGATTTGCAAATGCGCACAATCGTGTTTAGTAATACTGTGTGTCATTCGTTTATGCCGCAGCGGTACTGGAAATTTGTATCTCACTTTGCTTTTTTCACCTGCGAGTGGTAGCGTGTCTACTGTGGGTTGTTTACATGCAGCTGCTCCGTTAGTTACTTTTTGCAGAGCAGACTGTATTTTGCTTTCTACACGTTCTGTGATCTGGCTTTCTTTTTCAGTGAGCCAGTCATGGAACTATTTTTCTACTTTCTGGGCTTGATCATTTAAATGCGTTTCTATGGTTTCTTTTTGTGTCATTTCTAAATTGTCTATTCGGTTCGCGAGCTGTTCTACTTCGTCCCGGATGACTGTGTGTGCCGTCTGAAGCGTTTGCACATCTTGTGCTATGTTGCTTACAATGTTCGGCAGTTCGTCTTGGGCTTTCTTTATTTCTGTCATTTCTGAATGTATCTTTTCGAACATTGTACCTATACTTTCTATTAAGACCTTTTCTCTTTCTTCGTTTTGTTCCCTTATCTGATTGACTAGCTGTTGAGTCTTCTCTTCCCTCAATCTCTCTCTTTCTTCGTTTTGTTCCCTTATCTGATTGACTAGCTGTTCGTTCTTTTTCTCTAATTTCCGTAAAAATTCAGCAAATGGATCCGGTATTGGTGAGCATACCGGTGTGGTAGTTGTCCTAATCATTGGAAAATTATCACTAGCCCTACTAGTAGCACCTATCGCTTTTACTGTTTTCGTCTGCTGGCTACTTCCTGGCATATCACCGGAAACTAGATTGTTTACATTTTCTCCCCCCCCCCCCCCCCCCCATCCGATCACTATTAATATTTAGTAAGTCAGTATCACTATCCATATCGCTCAATAATTGCACATTATTTGTAACACTGGACACATTATCTGGTTGCAAATCTAACACACGTCCAGCTTTTCCCATAATGACGATAACTTTCACTGGGCTAACTACAAAAATTGTTCCAAACTACAAATGCGGTCTAATTTCACAAGTCAAACTGCTTATTGTTTCCAAAATCACAAAATATTAATATCTACACCACTGTACACCATGTACCATCTATGATACTATACTTTGATGATACGGGACTATGTAGCAAGCTTTTATGCATAGTGGTCCTTACCTTGATTTCTTTTTTCTTTTATTTTCTTTTTGCTATCTCGTCCTCTCAGGCTCTATACAGTTCTTCTCCGCTTTCCTCGTTCAAGTTTATACATGAAATGGAATTTGATAGACATTAGAATACGTACAATACATGTTAACAATTACATACATACAAACCCTTAAAAAAATATTTTATCTCTTTGTGCCCCACGTAACAGGGCGCTATTTATTATAGCTCTTAAAAAATAATGTAACTATTTATTTAGAGGAAATTTATACATGAAATGGAATTTGATAGACATTAGAATAAATACAATACATGTTAACAATTACATACATACAAAAGCCTAAAAAAAATATTTTATCTCTTCGTGCCCCACGTAACAGGGCGCTATTTATTATATCTCTTAAAAAAATAATGTAACTATTTATTTAGAGGAAACTCTCCTAGTTTATTTGCTTGTCCTTTGATTTATCGTGATCTGTTACTGATTTTTAGTGAAGTTAGTTTTTACGTTTAGCTTTCAAAAAAATACAAAAGAGATATAATAAGCAAAATAATGAATTTCGTAGGTTGCCAATTACGTATTGCATCTGGTTTTATCGAGCGCCAGGCTCCCTACAAATTACTGTAAATGCAATAGCGTAGTATTACTCAGCTCTGAAATTATTACTATCACAGTAAATAGACAAGTTTTAATAAAATTATTTCACTGGTTTCCTTCAATTAATCTCACTGAATATTTTAACATAATTTCTTCAGCTCCGGCTAGCAGACATTGTGCTGTGAAAAAATATTATTAAATGTATCGCGTAATGGCGGCTAATTGTTAACAGTCAGAGATCACTGTTACTCGCTCCACAGCAGCTGGAAATATGCTAAATAATTTTCATTAAATATTCTTTTCATAAGATTAATGTGGCGTAGGTTCTTGAAATAATACACAGAGATCACTTTATACTAATATATTCTTACTAGGACACAGTTTACACCATTAAATATTTGCAATTACGTTACGACAGAAACAAATGCTAGCGCAGCACAATAGCTTGCGTACCTTATTTCAGCTAACACCAGAACGAACAGAGCTAAACAGACTAGACAGAAGAATGAGCATTGCATTGTATTTTATACTCTTACAAATATAATCATATTATAATCTCATACAATAAAAATAATGTCTTTTCTGCATTTATCGATCTATATTGTATATTTTTACAGTTAGTGTTATTACCTTTCGCAGATAAATCAATGTTTGTAATTCATTTTGAGTCACATACAGTCATTTTTATTTATGTTTCACCTCGATAATGGTGAATATTGCAAAAGGGACACTACACAGCTTAAAGAATGTTAACATAAAAATGCTTCATGGGGTGATGGCCTTAGCCGTTACACTACCTTTACGTATATGTGAGGACTGTTCTTTCAGAAGTGTCCGAAAGAACAGGCACCACATAAATAATTAAGAGAAGGACGGTCAATGATCCGTATGTGCAGAAGCACACCAAGCTCGGACTTTTACGGGAAATGCCACGAATAATGAGGATAAAGGGCAAGGGGCAATACATCAGTAGTGCGTGGATAAAGTGAGAATCGGGTCTGACTGAAGGCGTGCAAGGGTTGTCAATGTAACTGCGGTGACCACTGTGTCTGGATGGCATAGTAAGCAGTATAACTGGGTTCAAACCGCGGTGCGGTACAAAACGTCAGCTATCTCCATTAATAAATCAATTCCCTCTAGCAGCAAATGTCTTTAATTCCCTTGTGTCTTAGTTATGCTACTGACGCGGCCCAATTCAGCTTACGCAAAACTTGCCAGCTCCGTGCTAACACGTGGAACCGCTGTTCGTACGTTGTCAAACATGAGAAGGCAGCCAACAAAACCTTTTATTCCACAACACCTTCCTCACTGCTAACATTACCTGTTATTGGCGTCTCATTGCTAGAATTATGACATTCGTTTGTAGTGCTACAAAATAAATGAACAAAGCAAGAAGTCAGTAGTTGCTAGTGATTAACACCCATAGGCTTAAAATTTAAAGTAAACGTTTGTGGAATGCTGCTGCACGTTCAGATTCATCAGACAATGTTACTATAAGTTTTGCGTTAGAAGATAGTGCTTACAATTCTTCGATCCCTTGTGCGACTACACATTTACATAGAGCTCTGAGGCTAAAAAATTTTGGAATAGTCACTAGGTTTGATTACATGAAATAGTTCGTAATACTGCAGCACACTAGCAACTTTTCTTCTTTGTGAAAGTGTCAAGAGACGAGTGGAAGACTTTACCGCCTTTCTCCAACAACATCTTTTATAAGAAAAAAAGGGTAGAACAAATTAATTTATAGTCCCATACCACCATACGCTTTTTGCAATATTATCTTCAGCATATTTACAAGTGTGTCGCTACATTTCTGTCGTGTTTGTTGCTTTCCGTGTTCATTCCACAAATTCCATTTATCAGACATTTTTAAGGAGAATACTGAGTAAATTATGTGTCCCATAATCCAGGTCGAAAAATTTTTCGGGGATAGGGGTTCCATCGTGGTATAATGGCATCTGACACCGTGATATGATTCATAGCGACTGTCTTTATCTATGGCAACATGTCCCTTTAGAAACAAATAGCTCACCTGTAGTGCTGTCCACGACTAAAGAGGGCTTACAAAAAAACTACACTCATAATTACAATAGGCAAACAAATGTCGAGGAATTGCCGTCACGAGTTTCGCCTGATATTATGTCCTGAATAGAAAAAATTATTTTGAATATGATTAGGGAGGTGAAGCTTACGTGGAATCACGATGAATTATTTGTAAAAAAACTACAGTGGGATTGATGGTTTCTCATCTTTTTCTGAGGCAGACTGTGACTTTACAATCTTATATTGTTATCCTGAACTAATGATTTCGGCAGATAAACCTCACCTATATCATCTTCAGATGTCTAGAACTTACACTTATGAGCCAAAACATTACGAGCACCTGCAGTTATAATTTTTTTTCCGTCTTTGGAACGAAATAAATCGCTCATTCTGCGTATCAGGGATCCGACAGTTTGTGGGTTGGTCTGTGGTGGAATGTGGCATTAGGTGCCTACACGTGAGTCGTGTAATTCGTGAAAACAATGGGCCGCTGATTCGTGTATGCGGTGGTGGCGCCCAAGAGCGACCCAGATGGGTTCCAAAGGATTTACATCAGGCGAATTTGGTAGCCGAAACACCAACGTGAGTTCACTAAAATGCTCCTCAAACCACTATAACACGCTTCTGGTTCCGAGAAACGCATAGTTTCAACGCTGAAAGATGACATCGCCATCGCGGGAAACAGTAAGATGAATGGATGCAGGTGGTTTGCAGCTGTCTGCGTGTCTTCGATTACTACCTCAAGTTCCATGCAAGTGCAGGAGAGTGTCTCGCTTAGCCGGCCGGTGTGGCTGTGCGGTTCTAGGCGCTTCAGTTTGGAACCGCGTGACCGCTACGGTCGCAGGTTCGAATCCTGCCTGGGGCATGGGTGTGTGTGATATCCTTAGGTTAGTTAGGTTTAAGTAGTTCTAAGTTCTAGGCGACTGATGACCTCAGAAGCTAAGTCGCATAGTGCTCAGAGCCATTTGAACCAATTTGTCTCCCTTAGCATAGTACTGCTCCCACCAACTTGCGCCCGTGGCGCACTGCGCGTTTCAAGCCGCCGTTCATCTTCGATGGCGGGGTTTGTGGAGACCACAATCGACCTGGTGTAGGAAAGATGTGATTCACCCGAAGAACCGACACGTTTCCATTGGCCGACAGTCGAATCCAGGTGGTCCCGTGCCCACTGCAATCGTAACTGACGATATCATTGGGTCAACATGTGAACACATAGGCTTGATCCGCTTCGGAGCTCCATGTTCAACATTGTACGATGAACGGTGTTTTCCAAAATGTGTGTGTGTGTGTGTGAGAGAGAGAGAGAGAGAGAGAGAGAAAAAGAGAGAGAGAGGGGGGGGGGGGGAGAGAGGCAGATAGAGAAAGAAAGAGTGAATACACTTCGTAACCTCGTTAGAAGTTGACGAAGGTGACCGATGTAAATACCCGACTGAGAGAGCGCCTGTCCAAGGCCATGCGCATGACACTGGGCGCAGACTGCACACAGGCTGTGAATTTTCAGTGTGTGCATTCGCGACGCACTTCTGGTACTATCAGAATTTGGCAAAATTTATTCGAATGACGAATAACAAATAAAGATAAAAATTATCAGCCGTTATTCGTGAATAACAATTAAAAATGGCTCAAAAGGCTCTAAGCACTATGGGACTTAACATCTGAGGTCATCAGTCCCCTAGACTTAGTACTTAAACCTTACTAACCTAAGGACACCACGCACATCCATGCCCGAGGCAGGATTCGAACCTGCGACCGTAGCAGCCACGTGGTTCCGGACTGAAGCGCCTAGAACCGATTGACCACCGCGGCCGGCAATAACAATCAAAAATATTTATTCAGAGATTGATCCGTTTACACGAACAAAAACATGTATTCGTCATCTTTAAATAAAAATCGTTGCGAATAACACGTAAATCTGAAATGTAGTGACATTTATTGCTCCAGTTTTTTTCTCATTTATTAAACAAATAAGATTTTGTTGCTTTTAAATTAGTTTTTAGAAGACCTATTTTTTCAATCATCAGCCACTTATTTGCTTTTTGAAGATTTTTCATCGTGACACGCTAAAGAAAATACACTGAACAGCCGAAACTTTACGATCACTGCCCCACCCCTTGCACCAGATTTGTGCTCTTTCGGCAGAGATGCTACAGATCACAATGTATTCTAGTTTGCACAACAGACAAGCCTCCGAACTCCACGTTCTGTGAAGAAGTGTGGGACGTCTAATCATTTAGTGCCTAGTAGTAACTTCAATGTTCTTCTACTTCTTTCCGTAGATGCTCACAACAGTAGCACGTGAACATTCGACCGTTTTCGAGATAATCGTTCACAGTCTCTGCGTAATAATAGTCTGCCCTTTGTCAAAGTCGTTTATCTCAATGGATTTCCCCATTGGCAGTCCATACCTTCAGTAGGATAATTCCCTGTCCGTGTCTGCTCCGCTTAAATACGTTTGTTACCGTGTCACGTGCCCGCTACGTCACCAGGCGGCATCCAACGTACACACACACACACACACACACACACACACACACACACACACACACCGCAGCCGCGTGAGGACCATTCGGATCGGCTACGCGCCTGCAGAGCTCTACTCAATTTCACTTCAGCCTTTAGTATCATGCACCGCCACGGATAGCAGCACAGAACTTCTGACAGTATTCACTACATCACTTATATAGAGGATGTAAACGATAACAGTTTAAAATGTACTATAACGGTTTAGGTGAAGGCGAGACGAACAAATCGATACAGAACACTTGTGGTCTGCCAAGGCGGGAAACACCCTGAAATGGCCCACGAAATCCACCTAAAAGTTGTTCTTGCACTTACAAAATGAAAAACATGACGTCTGTACAAATTTTTCCCCGAAATAATTATGAATTAACAATTAGAGCGGTTTATTCGTCTGTGCTTATGAGGGTTAAGTTTAGATCGAATTATAAACGTAACTATCTTTTGCTTTTCATCACCTTAACGCGAAAGTTTAAATTAACCCTTAAGGACATTCGTAGGGCAATATATCAGCCCATGCATCACACCTTAGCTTTGAATTTCCGTCCCCACTGCAACGTTGCCAATCCACTCCTACGCAATCTTAGTATCGGCTGTGCTTCTGCGTTCTGCCGGCGCATGCTAACCAGCGACCAAGGTTTCTGCAGGTACGTACCACCTAGGGTGGAAGCCTATGCCACAAGTTTATAAACGTTACTTTCCCTACTTGATTTTAATTGTTCTAGATAGAATCGAGCAAACACCTGAACGATGATATTTGTTTTTTAAATTTATTGTTAGCTATAACTGCTGGCTCATTGGATACATCAAAGTCTTTTCAAGAAGCAGCCGAGTTTAGTGACAGTGAAACAGAAATATCTGATTATGAAACTGATAGTGAAATAGATGACGATGAATAGGCGGAAGAAAAGAATGCTCGCAAAAAAAATCACGAAACAGCAGGATAATTAGGCCATTTTTATGGGAAAAAACGTTATAAATAAGAGTGGCAAGACGATGCATTCATTTTTTATCAAAAAAATCAGCATGGAAGTGATCAAATCAAATATCAAAGAGAGGAAAATGAATTCCAGACTTTTTTTTATAGGGATGTGCTGATCGCAATGGATATAGTCTTTCGCAAAAAATTTGAAAATGGTAGCAAGACCGACGAATCTGCAGTGCAAGTCCAAGTGGGATTGATTTTACCGAAAAAGAAGAAAGTGAGAAAAACTACAAAAAACATGTTCTAAATATAACAAATTACCAATTCAAAATGTATTCCATTGACAAAAAGCTATGTCGTGACTGTGGTGAACGGAAATAAGTGCTTAGTTGATTCGTTCATTTATCTAATGTCATTTTTTATTGAAAGGCATTGTTTATTTTTTCTTACTTGATCATTAAGAAATCTCAAAACATGTATCTGAATGTTGTTGAAGTAGATTTTGTTTCTTAAAATGATTCCAAAAACTCTGTTTAAGACGCCAGTGTTAATGTAGAAGTCTTAATTGTTGGTAAGATCATGTTTTCTTTTTTAATAAATTTTGATTTTACATAAATCAAACTTTTCTGTTATTAATTCTTTAACAATAGTTTAGAGAAACATAGAAGCAAATAAGTTTCTGGAGGTTCCGAAAACTACCCACAAAGCTACTACTGCCTATATAGCGAGTGTAGTTAAGGGCTAATTATGTCAACGAAGTAACCTACCAGTGGCGTTAGAGAGCCAGAGTATACTGTAAATCTGGCAAGGCGCGCATGCGCAGTAATTCAGGTGGCGTTTGTAAGCTATTTGCGAGTTTATTCCCGGCTTGGTGGAACACAAGTGTCTTGTACCAAACTGTTCGTCCCAAGTTACACCACACCACTGTGGTACATTGTAAAAAGTTAACATTTACGTACTGTGTACTGCAAACAGTAACAGCATTACAACACACTCATTGGGTACTCACCAAAATTACTTTTAGCGATTTCCTCCCATTAAGAATATACTGTTGTCTGTCCGCTAGGAAATCCTGAATCTAGTCACAAATCTGATCCAATACTCGGAAAGCTTGTATTTTGTTTACTGAATGGCTACACTGAACTGCACTGATGAACGCCATGACTTGTCACCTGTATTTTATTTACCAAAATGGAAGCCTAGCAATCTAATCCCTTTCACAGGACCTATCAACTAGCACATCGAAACTCGTTGAAAACGTGTGTTCGAGACGTCTGCCATTTCCCTTTTAGCGTTCACACTGTGCCTGCTTTAAAACAGGTACGTCAGGTGTTTCACCGTTTATCGAATCAGCAAGTAAGAGCATCTTGGGGAAGGACATCGCGATACGGTCTGAATGGCAGCTCATAGTTTTGACCTTCAGCCCTTCTACATCTACATCTACATTTACACTCCGCAACCCACCCAATGGTGTGTGGCGGAGTGCACTTTACGTGCCATTGCATAACCTCCTTTCCTGTTCCAGTCGCGTATGGTTCGCGGGAAAAACGACTGCCGAAAAGCCTCATTGCGCGCTCGAATCTCTCTAATTTTACATTCGTGATCTCCTCTGGAGGTATAAGTAGGAGGAAGCAATATATTCGGTACCTCATCCAGAAACGCACCCTCTCGAAACCTCGACAGCAAGCTACACCGCGATGCAGAGCGCCTCTCTTGCAGAGTCTGCCACTTGAGTTTGCTAAACATCTCCGTAACGCTATCAGGCTTACCAAATAACCCTGTGACTAAACGGGCCACTCTTCTTTGGATCTTCTCTATCTCCTCCGTCAACCCGACCTGGTACGGATCCCACACTGATGAGAAATACTCAAGTGTAGGTCGAACGAGTTTTTTGTAAGTCACCTCCTTTGTTGATGGACTACATTTTCTAAAGACTCTTCCAATGAATCTCAACCTGGCACCCGCCTTACCAACAATTAATTTTATATGATCATTCCACTTCAAATCGCTCCGTACGCATACTCCCAGATATTTTACAGATAATACGAGGAATTTTTGTGCGCGGGACGCGTTTCATCACCTCCGGATACTCCACGACCGCGGATAACAACCCGCACATTGTCCTGTCTATCCCCCTGCTTGAATGACGTGGCTTGCTGCTCGCAGTTTGGCGTTTATAAGACGGTTGCAGGAGAACGGAGCATGGTCACTCGCACAGCGAGACGGGGAAACTCCTGGCCATCTTCCTGGTGCTGCTGGTTGCCGCCCTGCTCTGCGAACAGGCGTCCGGTGTGTGCTGTGCACACCAACCGCGTTTTAACAGAGATTTTGCTGCGTTGCTTGCATTATGGTTTCTTCTCTCACATTCTGGACGTACAACTTATTGATACGTTCTTCAAGTTTATTTATTTACTCGTAACGGACCTTCGGCGTCAGCCATGTAGACAGTGAAGAGGCTAGTTCAAAAATGTTAATCAGCCTCACATCTACAAGATAGGCATTTCAAATTACTTGGACACACTCTGAACTTTACGAAATACTTCGTATATTTGATAGCTGTTATTCACTGCTTAGAACATCGCAACACGAACGAGGAATAGACGATAACAGTCGATGTGGCCGTTCCTTTGTCACATCGTGTCTGGATATCTAGACCGTATGAAATCTCACGAACACTCCACCTAAAGGTAGCAGCTGATTGTCCGACCTGTACCTGTGGCATCTCACTCTGGGCTCTAATTCACCGGGCAGGAATTTATCAGACACCCTGTTAAGCATGGGTATCTCTGTGTAATGTTTTTTTCCCTACCACGCATCTGCAGTATGTCGGTAAATCCCCTTTGTTCTGATACATTTGTATACTGAAATACAATGAGGTACCAAATCATGGGATACCTCCCAATATCGTGTCGGATCTCCCTTTGCCCGGCATAGTGCAGCTACAGGATATGGCATGGACCCAACAAGACGTTGGAAATCCCCTGCAGAAACGTTGAGCCATTCTGCTTCTACAGCCGTACGTAACAGAGTAAGTGTGGCCTGTGCAGGATGTCGTACAAACTGACCTCCTCAGACAGGAGGCGGAGATTAGCGTTCAAAGTCTCGTCGACAATGAGGTCATTAGAGACGGTGCCCAAGCTCGGAGTAAGAAAGGACGGAGAAGGAAACGGGCCTCGCCCTTTCAAAAGAATCATCCCAATATTTCCCTTAGGTGATTTAAGGAAACCACGGAAAACCTAAATCAGGATGGCTGGACGCAGGTTTGAACCGTCGTCCTCCCGGATGCGAGTCGAGTGTGTTAATGACCTTTCTATTATGTTCCATAAATGATCGATGGAATTCATGTTGGGCGATGTGGACAGTCCAGTCATTCGCTAGAATTGTCGAGAATGTTCTTCAAATCAATAAGGAGCTTTTTTGGTCCAGTGAATTTGCGCATTGTCATTCTATCGTTGTTTGGAAACGAAGTCCATGAATGGCTGAAAATAAAGTAGCCGACGGCAACAATTTCCAGTCAATGACTGGGTCATTTAGATCAAAGGTCCATTCCATGTATACATTGGCCACACCATTATGTAGCCATCACTAGCTTCCACAGTGTCTTGTTGATATCTTGTGTCCGTGGTGTCATGGAGCGTGCACCATACTATAACCCTGCCATCCCCCCTTCCCGGCTGTAATTGGGACTCATCTGACCAACCTACGGCCTTCCAGTCGTCTAGGTTCCAACCGATATGGTCACGAGGCACTGCAGGAGATGTAGTTCTGTTAGCAAAGGCACTCTGCCATTGCTCTGGAAGAGACATTTTGCTATGAACACCTGTGTGTATTCACTCTGATATCTCGTAATATCTATAGCTTGGAAATTACAAGCTACGAGCTGTGTCTGTAGAGTTCTATGGAGCATTGGGAGAAACAGTGTACATATCGCTCAGTTTTAGCGAGTGGACACAGCCAGTCGATTTAGCCGGGGTAAAACCATGACACCTACAGGTTCGCAAGTTGGCGACGCATCCGCTACCAACCATGCCACAGCAGAACACCGCCACCCTTATACCCACAGTCTGCACAAGGTAAATACCGCGTTCTTCAGGCGCTAAGTGTGGGAGTTACTAGAGTGTGTTCATTTCAGGTCTGCTTTAGATTGGAGTTTCTTTGCGTAGTTTTTCTCATTCCCTCATGTCCACGTCAGCCACGTATTGCGCGTGTGCTCTTTGGTATTAAGTTCGGTGAAAGAATTAGTATTTCTTTTCTCTTAACATTACGGTTGTGTACGAACTGCTTTTAGTACATTTTCATGAGTTTTTCTCGCTTGAAGTTTAATTCATTAAGATTTTCTTGTGTTAAAACAACGTGAACCCTTTTATCCTGATGCCTAAACGTCACTGTGTCTGGAACCTCCTTACCTGGCATGGCCTGCGTTCACAGGCATTTTAAACTTGTGAGAGCTATCCGTTCACGATAGGTGGTAAGTATAGCTCATACCAATAGGGTGAGTACGTTAGAAACTGATGTCATTTGTTCAACTGTACTTCTCCCATTCTGATAATCCTTTTGCTTTAGACAGTACTTCTCATTGGATTGAACGTCTATTGGAAAGAGGACATGAGGAAATAAGAGGCTTATTATGTAAATGGAAGGTGGAGGGGGAGAAATGAGAGGAAAGGGAAATGACTGTTGATGTCAGCTGCAACGGGACTTTACGCAAAATTAGTAGAGTCGAGCAAAAATGTATGCCGGACTGGAATTCGAAACTGGGATCTCATGCTCATTAGACACCTGCGTTAACCACTTGCAGTGTATATCACACTTGCACGGAATATCTCAGCATGCCTCCCAGCTGACCCACGTTCCTACCTAGCACCACCTATCCGCGGTCCACGCCCATGCCGACCATCCTCGCTACTTTGAGACTCCCGCAGGAGGTCGAACGTAGTTGTACATCTGCACTGAAGGTGGTGGATTCATTGCCCAATGTGGCGAATCAGTTATATGAATTCATGATGTCTGTTCTTTCAGACATGTCCAAAAGAACATACACCATGCAATCATATAAAGAAGTCTTTTAAGCCAGATAATATTCTAATTACAAATACTTAGCCAGGCGGGAAGACACTGACTCCCTTCCCCTGTAGGTGTAAATATTGGCCGACAGGGTTCAGCTGTACCCCGCACTCTCATTCAGTGCATTCTGCTACTCCTACCGTTCACTCAATTTGTGGATGTTCAAAAGAAAACATGTACCAACCACTGACTGTATCTGATGTCACCTACAGGTTTTCCGGGAAAGTTCACTTCATGGAGGTAGCCGCATACAATTTACACTGAAGAGCCAAAGAAACTGGTACACCTGCCTAATATAGTGTAGTGCCCCACGAGCACGCAGAACTGCCGCAACTCGACGTGGCATGGACTCAAGAGTGCTGGAGGGAATTGACACCATGAATCCGGCAGGGCTCTCCATAAATCTGTAAGATTACAAAGGGGTGGAGATCCCTTCTGGACACCACGTTGCAAGGCATACCAGATATACTGAGTATCGTAGATGTATGGGGAGTTTTGTGGCCAGCGGAAGTGTTTAAACTCAGAAGACTGTTTCTGGAGCCACTCTGTAGCAATTCTGACGTGTGGGGTGTCGCACTGTTCTGCTGGATTTACCCAAGTCTGTCGGAATGTACATGAATGGACATGAATGGTTGCAGGTGATCAGACAGGATGCTTATGTGCGTGTCACCTGTCAGAGTCCTCTCTAAACGTATCAGGGGTCCCATGTCACTCCAACTGCACACGCCCTACACTATTACAGAGCCTCCACCAGCTTGAGCAGTCCGCAGCTAGCATACAAGCTCCATGGATTCATGAGGTTGTCCCCATACCCGTACGCATCCACCCGCTCGATACAATTTCAAATGAGACTCATCAGACCAATTAACGTGTTTCCATTAGTCAACAGTCGAATGTCGGTGTTGATGGGCCCAGGCGAGGTGTAAAGCTTTGTGTCATGCAGTCATCAAGGATACACGAGTGGGCCTTCGGCTACGAAAGCCCATATCGACTGTGTTCCGGAGAATGGTTCGCATGCTGACACTTGTTGATGGCCCAGCATTGAAATCTGCAGCAATTTGCGGGAGGATTGCACTTCTATCACGTTGAACGATTCTCTTCAGTCGTCTTGGGTCCCGTTCTTGCAGGATCTTTTTCCGGAAGCAGCAATGTCGAAGATTTGATGTTTTACCCGTTTTCGGTTTCGTGAAATCCCCTCTTCATCGCTACCTCGGAGATGCCATGTCTCATCGCTCGTGCACTGACTATAACACCACGTTCAAACTCACTTAAATCTTGGTAATGTGCCTATGTAGCTGCAGTAACCCATCTAACAACTGTGGCAGACCCTTGTAGTCTCATATAGGGGTTGCCGAAAGCAGCGCCGTGTTCTGCCTGTATACATATCTCTGTTTTCGAATACACGTGCCTGTATCAATTTCTTTGGCGCTTCAGTGTATGTACATTGGGCAACACAATTAAAGGATCACTTTTTTGGAACTCTGTAATTTTATTTCATTTCGAGGGAAAAGTATGAAAAATGGTTCAAAGATGCCTGCAGTCTTCCTCTACCTTCGTGCAAACAAGATGTTGATACAAACTTAGAAATTCACGTGGCTTGTAATGTGGGTTAGTTTTGTCACATTGTCACTAAATTTTACCAGAATGCTGCACAACGCCACCATGGAAGTATCACATACTGGGAAGGTCGCCACGTGCCCTCTCACCCACATTTCATCCCTTCTTTTGACGCCTCCGCGACAGAGGTCGAAATTTTGACGCTCAGTGATCAAACGAAGCGGTTTTCTTATGGGTGATCGAGGGAAAAAATTCGTACACACTGCCGCTCAGAATCGACAGCGAATAGCCTACAGGGTATGGCATAAAGGTTTCAATGAAACCACTCATTTCCTTTGGCTGTTGATTACCACACATTTTGCGTTTGATGATGACAGTTCGCAGTGTGATAAGCAATAAGACGACGTTTTCGACAACCTTTTAATCTAACTCTGCTCGATTCCAGCCTAATTAGGCATTAACTGAGTTTCTTCCCTGCACAAGTTGGTATATATTCATGCAAAACAACAAATTGTAACACTGCATAATATAGTAGGATTTTAGAACCAGAAAATCTATTGAACTGATAGTTTCACGTTCTGGAAAACCATGAATACATAACACTACACTATAATGTATACTACAAAACTTTATACTGTTTATTAATCTGATTAAAATCGGGCATAGGTTACCCTAGAAATAGCACTTTCGTGCCACACACAAAATGTCAATTTTGGTAAATATAAAATATTGATAAATTTTGACTTTTATATTGACTTTAACTTTTACTGGTCAAACCAATTTAGAACACTTCAGAATTCAAATGAATGAGGGGGACCCCGAAACTGTTATGATCGCTATATTTAAAAAAAAATGATTACTGAATTTATTATGCGTTCAAGATTTCCAGTATATAAGTAACCACTCCTTTCATCGTATTTACTGCTCATTTAAATGACTTTAAATCAGTCTCGAAATAATAAACTTCATTACTATATCAATACAAAAGTTATCTTTCAACTTCGTTAGACCTTCGTTGTTCATTTACTAGTTCATTAACAAAACCTTTCTTTAAACACCATTCTAATATAGATAGTTCTGCAAATAATTATTATTAACACAAATTTTTAATTTTCAGTTCGGGACACTCGGATTGCACAACGTTTGGAAAGGACCCTATCTAGGTTAGTTGTGAGGATAATTAAATGATGGAAAAGTTCGGGTAAAATTTAGGTTATTATTGCGTCAAACAAACACAGTTCACTCTCTGATCCATAGGAATACAGTACTAAAAGTCTCAACCTGCTGGTATCGATGAGGCGGTTGGCGGGCGGCAAGATGGCGAGGCACAGAGCACACATACAACCACAGCTATGGCTCTTGACGTATCGGCACTTTAATTCTTCTTAGCGTCGCAATAATTTTCCGTTTAGTGCCTATGAAATTTTGCCATGCTGTGTGGGCGTTGGAACGGCATACCCGAGGCTCAGTGAAGCTATATCTTCTAGGAGAGCCTCCTCGCTCCAGAAGGTGTTGCTCAGACCAGTGCCAAACTCCAACTACTACTGCTGAGCCCGTTGTGCCGTGCAGTGCCCGCGCGCGTTTTCCCGCGCTCGCCTGCCATCCACCTTTTACCGCTCCCTGACAGACCGGGTATTCACCAGAGGTTTTGCATTCTACATATCCTAACACATTGCCTACGTATGGACCAGACGCACAGTTACAATTTTGAACATCTTACAACAGTTTCAAAATTAGTTACATTTCAATTTTATTACAATATTACTTGACATTTGGTATAAACATTAATATTCACATTGAAACTTATTCATAGTTTTCTTAACATAATGGCGAGAACCAAAAAGAAATGAAATCAGAAAATCAATTACACAAGTTTATCGTAAAACCAGATAGAATAAATACTGATATGCACAATAGTACAGAGACGTTGTTGTTACAAGACCACAGCTTTTTGTTCTGGCGTACAGGGTGGATCAACTCAGGTGCAGAATTCGGCACTTCTTCGAGGCCAACCGCTAGCCTTCGTTGAACACTTTGAAAATGTGCCTGTACAGAGACATTGTGAGGCTTCCCTAGGCGCATGCAGACAGGCGGGCCCTTGACACCCTTCCGATTTCCCTTGCCTACTGGCTGGCGCAAGAGCATCAGTGTAGCTTACGTGCAAGCACCTAGCACTTCGTCACAGTTCGGCGCTGTACAGGCTCTTTTTTAAACTGCTCAACAAAGATCTGTGGGTGCCACCAAGGAGGGGTCTTATAGGGTCTACTTGCCACTTTTTACACGCATCTGTCAACGCCGCATCCCTCGGTGATCACGCTGGAGGAAAGCGCAGTACTGGAGTGCTAAGAAAGCGTAAGCACCCTTGTTGCTTCGTTCACATTTCGCCGAAAGGTTTTGAACGGTCCCAAGTGGCTCCATCCCGCACACCAGAGCGAAAACTGCCGTCGCATTGTACTCGAAAGGCGTTCAGTCACGTTCAGTGGAGATGCAGGTCCGCAATGGCCTTAGACAAGGGCGTCAGCAGTGTCAGCAGAGTGTCAAAAATGTCGTCCTTTGCCCATTACACTGCCAGGTGTCGTTATCGACGCAAAATGTATCAAAATGTACGAGAGTCCACCCCCCTCCCCCTCCCCAAGGAAAGGGATTGCTTCATTGACGACCTATTCGTCACCTCCTAAGGCCTTCCCTGTCGATTCTAAGTGTCTGAAAGTTTCGCACTTATGACCGCCTCAGAGGTGTCCAAAGAAGAGGTGAAACGTGGGTATGACAGTGTTTGACGATCATTGCATAATGTGACAAGTCCATGGCGGCGTTTGAAAGAACTGCGGTGAAATTTGGTGCCCATGTGACATCACTGACACGTCAAATGAATGTTCGAGCTCTGACCTGTTTCTCCCAAGTATCGACACCTCGCTGTCTGAAGCATCGCCGAACACGAGGATACGAGGGTGAGGTCGCAGGACGCCACGCCCTTGCACCATTACAGATGAAGGTTGCGGGCATCTTTGAGTCAATAATGGCGTTTCGAAAATGTGATCCGTCAATTGTGTTGTGTAGTATACAGTCCCGCTGTCAGGATAGATGGTCTTGCGCGCTTATGCTACAAACCTAAAAAAGAATTCTATCTCTGGATTTTTCTCATACAACTTTCGTTATGCCTGCGGAGAAATGACGTGTGTTCTATTAATAAAAGGCGACGCTGCATCTCAGTTATTAATGAAGTAGCAACAGCGCATTGTTGTTTGCTTCATGATCCCCTGGTCACGGTTCATCTAGACCAGGGGTCTCCAAACTACGGCCATACGGGCCGAAACCGGCCCGCGAGAGCCGGCACGCCGGCCCGTGTTAGCTGGCCGGACATCCCCAGTATCCGACCCGCCAGATATTTGAGGTGTACCTATACTACCAACAATTGAGTTTCGAGGCCTATCGCGACCAATACACCGCGACATTGTCGGAGCTCTATCTTTACAAAGCGGAAGGTCATGGTTAAACTTGTGGCTATCCACAATAAACAGACGGACCATTCTCCGTGCGATAGTGAAAAAAAAGAACGGTTAACAGGCTAGTTTGGCGAAAACATTTTAAGTAAAAAAATTCTTTGCATTTTGTTCTACTCACGAGTCTGGTGCAAGTCTTTCAAATGGACGCCACTTCGGCGACTAGCCTTAGTAATCAATCATTATGGAAGATGCTTCTTAAGCGAGGTTTCACTTTTCTTTGATTACATTGTAAAATACACATAGCAAGAAAATCGTATAAAATATTTTTATTTAAAGGCAATTTAAAGAAAATACACTCCTGGAAATTGAAATAAGAACACCGTGAATTCATTGTCCCAGGAAGGGGAAACTTTATTGACACATTCCTGGGGTCAGATACATCACATGATCACACTGACAGAACCACAGGCACATAGACACAGGCAACAGAGCATGCACAATGTCGGCACTAGTACAGTGTATATCCACCCTTCGCAGCAATGCAGGCTGCTATTCTCCCATGGAGACAATCGTAGAGATGCTGGATGTAGTCCTGTGGAACGGCTTGCCATGCCATTTCCACCTGGCGCCTCAGTTGGACCAGCGTTCGTGCTGGACGTGCAGACCGCGTGAGACGACGCTTCATCCGGTCTAGGAATGGTAGAACGATGGGTTCGATGACGGTTTGGATGTACCGTGCACTATTCAGTGTCCCCTCGACGATCACCAGCGGTGTACGGCCAGTGTAGGAGATCGCTCCCCACACCATGATGCCGGGTGTTGGCCCTGTGTGCCTCGGTCGTATGCTGTCCTGATTGTGGCGCTCACCTGCACGGCGCCAAACACGCATACGACCATCATTGGCACCAAGGCAGAAGCGACTCTCATCGCTGAAGACGACACGTCTCCATTCGTCCCTCCATTCACGCCTGTCGCGACACCACTGGAGGCGGGCTGCACGATGTTGGGGCGTGAGCGGAAGACGGCCTAACGGTGTGCGGGACCGTAGCCCAGCTGCATGGAGACGGTTGCGAATGGTCCTCGCCGATACCCCAGGAGCAACAGTGTCCCTAATTTGCTGGGAAGTGGCGGTGCGGTCCCCTACGGCACTGCGTAGGATCCTACGGTCTTGGCGTGCATCCGTGCGTCGCTGCGGTCCGGTCCCAGGTCGACGGGCACGTGCACCTTCCGCTGACCACTGGCGACAACATCGATGTACTGTGGAGACCTCACGCCCCACGTGTTGAGCAATTCGGCGGTACGTCCACCCGGCCTCCCGCATGCCCACTATACGCCCTCGCTCAAAGTCGGTCAACTGCACATACGGTTCACGTCCACGCTGTCGCGGCATGCTACCAGTGTTAAAGATTGCGATGGAGCTCCGTATGCCACGGCAAACTGGCTGACACTGACGGCGGCAGTGCACAAATGCTGCGCAGCTAGCGCCATTCGACGGCCAACACCGCGGTTCCTGGTGTGTCCGCTGTGCCGTGCGTGTGATCATTGCTTGTACAGCCCTCTCGCAGTGTCCGGAGCAAGTATTTTGGGTCTGACACACCGGTGTCAATGTGTTCTTTTTTCCATTTCCAGGAGTGTACAATACCTGGTGTACATAATGATATCGGATATTTTAGTTGTAACTGGTGTATAAAAATAACTAATTAATTTATATCTTGAAAACTCACAGTGTTAGAGTATTCACGTAAAGAAATTTAACATCTTAGTGATAATTAGTGACTTTTATGTAGCTGTAACTTTCCTTTCATAATTACCTCCAGTTGTGGATCAAGTTTACTGGTAGAGATAATCATCAGCGACTTCAACTGCTCATCACTTAATTTTGATCTGTAAATACTTTTTGCATGTTTCATTTTGGAGAAAGATTTTTCACACAAGTAAGTAGTGCCAAAAGCGGAAAAAAAGCCATGGGCAAATTTATGTAAATTTCGAAACTGTGTGGATGGAAGACGCTTATAAAATTCCAGTAATGTTGACTTCGAATATTTTTCTTTACAAAAGTCGCTACATTACATTGCAAATCAATAATTTCAAACTGAAGTGCTGTGGGTAACGCTTCTACATTGGCGTCAAAGAGATTTTGAAATATCTTGATATCGTTTGAATTTGCATCGATAACTGAAACACGTGATTCAAAATTAATTTTTAAAGTACCTAAACCTTCAATTGCGAAAGTTACAGGAAACGGAATCTCAGTTTGCTGACTGAATGTTTGGCATGTATTAAAATGTGTGAAGCATACTTTGTTCAACTGAGACTGAAACAAAGCAATCTTTTGTGGAAAGTACACATTTCTTCTGCTGTGGCAATACTGTAGTTCTTATTTAATTCACCGTCGGTAAATGGCTTACACTGTTTCGCTACTAAATGAGCCACACGAAAACTAGCACGAGTTACTGCATGTTGTTCAGCATTTACTTTCTTAAACAGCGACTACTGGGTTTTTAGCTGGCGTTTCAGATACTCATACATTTCTAATCGTTCGCATCCTGTAAACTTGGAGTAATTCTGAGAGTGCTTAGTCTCATAATGCCGTTTCATATTGTATTCTTTGAAGACTGATATTGATTCATTGCAAATAATACACATTGATTTGTTGCTTGACTCCACCACGAAATAGTGACATCCCCACTGCTCTTTAAAAATTCTACATTCACTGTCAACCTTTCGTTTCTTTTCCATATTTGTACAGAACTTCACAAAAGATTGTAACCTGAAAATAAAATTGTGCTATTTAATACTAATAAAACTAGGGAGTAGTCTGCCTAAACAAAATACAATGAATTTATTTTTAAGGTACTTTAATTACTAAATTAAATACAATTACACTGTAGTTCCACTAAAAAATACAGTGAAAAAATACTCAAGTCGTGCTATACGTATTTCGATTTTCGGATTTTCCCTGTCTCTTCAAATTCAAACTTTGAATTGTCCCACACTTAGTCGTCTCACCAAAAACACAGCGCATAAAACACTAAAAAAAATCGTGAGACACTCGCAACATAGACACAATCACGCAACAGAACTATCAAATATATGCTCTGGCTCTCCTACTCGCTACAAGACTACATAACTAAACTTACTGTTGCGCCACCTGAAATAACAATGCGTTGACATACTGTACCTCTATTACGTCTTGCAGTAATAGTGTTGCTAACAATGATTTTGAGATTTCATTAACTTTGCTGGACGCTTTCGTGAATAATGTGCAGTGACACACTTTTCTGTCGGTGAAATTCGCCAGAATAAAATACGCCAGAATTTCGGTCAGGGACATCCAACAATCAAAATTATGTAATTAAATAAAAATCGTAGTTCGTTTCACTGCTAGCTGTTCCCACAACCTTAGATTTTTGCGATTTCATCTTTCCTTTAGCCTTACGTTACGGTGATCATGGAGTGCTAGGGTGCTTTAATCCCACTAGGTAGATCTTGGCCCTTATGACTTCACGGAGGAGTCAATATGGCCTGCGGACTAAAAAGTTTGGAGACCCCTGATCTAGACGAGAACATATTACGGATATCTTGTTGTTCCTATTCCTCTTCCAATGAAATCTACTCAGCTTATATCAGTACGTCAGATTATATATCCGCCATGAGCTACTCTTTCTCATCTATATCCTCATCGATTTGATTTTCTACCTCTCCTAGTTACTTGCAACACATTTACTTTTCAGTTTATCTCTTTCTCTCTCCTTTCAGGCATTTTATATTTCTGCCAGATGAATACGACTCTTCCAGTGGTTCACTCACTTCTTTGTCAGTATGTTCTTTTTTCTGGTACGTTGTTTACTAATTATCTTTGTTTACAATTGAGTTTGGAGCCTACTTCTGAAACTTGCTGTACTACGTTCTTCTGTTAGCTGCTGAGATATATCTACAGTTTAGAGTCTATTCATAGTTAATCGCAGTTCTTCCAATGGACACAACAGCTCACAATTCTTGCACGTTAATCTCTGTACTCCTGTCGCCTGCGGTGATCCACTTCATGCAGCATTTTTCAGCTTCGCCACACACGAAACCATCAGCAGCCACAGTCTGGCTTCTCGGCTGTCCGCTACGAATAGTTCGTTCTTGACTCAAGAAAAAGCAAGCAAAACTACCTAAACATACATCGATAATTTATGTTTTACCAGAGACATTTGAATTAATAAGAAATAATGGCACTAACGACTATCGATTATTCAATAAAAACCTACAATGAAAGTAGAAAAAGTATTTAACTAGGCTGCTCACAGCTGTATCGTTACCACTTCTCTTTCAGCTTCCAGTTTTTCTGTATCATGACGAAATACGATGGCCGGCCGTAGTGACCGAGCGGTTCTAGGCGCTTCAGTCCGGAACCGCGCGACTGCTACGGTCGCAGGTTCGAATTCTGCTTCGGGCATGGATGTGTGTGATGTCCTTAGGTTAGCTAGATTTAAGTAGTTCTAAGTTCTAGGGGACTGATGACCTCAGATGTTAAGTCCCATAGTGCTCAGAGCCATTTGAACCATTTTTTGAAATATGATGAAGTACTATTGACGCAGACTGAAACGTACTTCGATCATCAACGACTGTTACTTCATATTTCGTTCCAATCGAGAGACTTGTTAGTCTCTCAAAATCTGCAGTTCACTGACGAAGTGGCAGTTCATAATCATTACTTCATTACATGCTTTTGTAAACAACCTGCTAGTGGTCCTTAGTGATATATTCTAGGCTAAAGCCAACTTATTCCATGGCCTGATTTGCCGGCCGCTGTGGCCGAGCAGTTCTATGCATTTCATTCCGGAACCGCGCTGGTGCTACAGTCGCAGGTTCGAGTCATGCCTCGGGCATGGATTTGTGTGATGTTAGTTACGTTTAAGTAGTGCTAAGTCTAGGGGACTGATGACCTCTGATGTTAAGTCCCATAGTGATTAGAGCCATTTGAACCATTTTGAACCATGGCCTGAATTAAGTCTAATGTTCGATATGGAAAATAGAAACTGTCGTTATTGATACATCTTACGAGTCAGAGTTTCTGCAAACGCTACCAGACTGTCTAGTGTAACGAAAGAAAAGCTGGTAGGGGAAATGCCTAGGAAAAGCGGAAAGACGTTACGGCACATAAAGGTTAGTCATTAGATAACTATCCATTTCTACGAAATTATGCATGCATTTACGCATATGTCTATTGTCAGTTTATGTATACACGTTCATCGCACTTCACGATAACCTCCGTCTAAGTCAAAGATTTGCTCTCATCGATGAAGGGCAGATCTGATGACTTGCTCAAGGATATCTTGTGAAATAGCCGACGGTGCTTCCCGGATTAGAACTGTTAGATCCTGAAGATCCCTTACTTCTATTTTGAACTCTCTTGACTTTATCCATTTGCATGCGAATAAATTCAAGGGTTTCATATCAGGTGAACACAATGACCAGAGTTTTTCAGAAGCTGTTATTCCAGCAATCGCTCCAGCATATCAAGGCAAATGTTTTCTGTAACTGTGTCTCCCGTAAAAATGAAAGTTGCATAAACTGTAGACTGTCAATGCAAGTCACACATTCACTTTTGTTATGTCTCTTTACCATTCAGTGGTAGAGATAAGCGGCTCATTCCCTCATAGGAAGCGGTTATGTTTGCAAACTTTTTTGCAGGTGTATAATGTGGCCTCATCAGCAAATAAAATGTGATCTATGAGGTATTCGTTATGTGCAGCTTCTGTCGAACCGCCACACGAAATTTGGTGAGCTGCGTGATTTCCGTAGTCTAAGTTGTGGAATATGTGAGTGTCTTAATGTTTATTTTCTTTTGGATAAAGTGTAAAACTTTCAAAATCGTTGCTGAAACGACGAATTACTACATTCGATAACTTTAGATTATTTATCTGATTCGTTGACCTGTCTACAGCTACATCTACATATATACTCCGCTAGTCACAAAGCGGTGTGTGGCGGAGGGCACTATTCGTGCCGAAGACAAATTTCCCCTCCTCTGTTCCACTCACGGTACGCGCGAGGGAGAAACGACTGTCTGAACGCCTCAGTACGAGCTCTAATTTCCCTTATCTTTGAATGGTGATCATTGCACGATTTGAACGTTGGTGGTAATAATATATGCTCTACATCTTCGGCGAAGATCGGATTTTGGAATTTAGTAAGTAGCATCTTCCGTTTAGCGCGTCGTCTATCTGCAAGTGTGTCCCACTTCAAACTTTCTGTGACATTTGTAACGCTCTCGCGATGGCTAAATGTACCAGTCACGAATCTTGCCGCTCTTATTTCGACCTTCTCAATCTCTTGAATCAGATCCAACTGTTAAGGGTCCTACACCGACGAACAATACTCTAATACTGGGCGAACTATAGTATTGTAAGCAATTTCCTTCGTTGAAGGACTGCATCGCTTCAGGATTCTACCAATAAACCGCAGGATATAGTTCTCCTTACCCGTTACTTGTGTAATCTGAGCGTTCCATTTGAGATCATTTCGAATAGTCACACCCAGATACTTGAGAGATGTTGCCGCTTCCAAAGACTGGGCATTTATTTTGTACTCGTACATTAATAGGGATTTTCGCTTTGTTATACGCAATAGGTTACACTTACTAATATTGAGAGATAACTGCCAGTCACTACACCAAGCATTCATTTTCTGCAAATCCTCATTGATTTGTTCACAACTTTCGTGTGATACTACTTTCCTGTAGGCTACAGCATCATCGACAAACAGTCTAATGCCGCTGTCAATACCATCAACCACATCGTTTATGTAAGTCGTAAAAAGCAGCGGACCTGTTACACTGCCCTGAGGCACACCTGATGTTACGCTTGTTTCTGTTGAAGTCTCCCTATTCAGGACGACATACTGCCCTCTGTCTGTTAGAAAACTTTCTATCCAACCGCATGTGTCATCGGATAGACCGCAAACGCGCACTTTTTTGAGCAAGCGACAGTGCAGAACTGAGTCGAACGCCTTTCGAAAGTCGAGGAATATGGCATCAACCTGGGAGCCGGTATCTAGACCTGTTGTATATCATGCACAAAGAGGACCGGCTGTGTCTCGCATGACCGCTGTTTCCTAAAACCGTGAAATATGTTCCATGATTCTACAACAAATCGATGTCAGTGGAATTGGCCGTTAATTATCTGCATCCGATTTTCTACCCTTTTTATAGTTTGCTATGACCTGGGCCTTCTTCCAGTCCCTTCCAGTCTCTTGTTGTACTCGAGGTCTCCGAATGCGTGATTCCCCGGCAACGTTCCCGATCCCTTGGAACTTACTAGCAAGTGGCCGGACGCTTTTTCTTGTTGGTGCTGAATCGTGAAACTTCCAAGTGAACTTCTGTTGCTCCTCAAGGTAAGATAAACTACGTAATCGCTAAAAACAGCTAGACGTTCTTCTGTCGCAGGCATTCTTCTTGATTGCCCTGGAAAAAATATTAGCAGGCGTCCGTTATTGTAGAGATGTATTATAATTATGTGATTGCGTCCATTACTTCTTGGAAATGAATCGAGACCTTCTGACCACCCTGCATTACACTGAAGCGCGAAAGAAACTGTTATAGGCATGCGTATACAAATACAGAGATACGTAAACAGGCAGAATACGGCGCTGCGGTCGGCAACGCCTATGTAAGACAAGTATCTGGCGCAGTTGTTGGATGGATGGCTGCTGTTACAATGGCAGGTTATCAACATTTAAGTGAGTTTGAACGTGGTGTTATAGTCAGGGTACGAGCGATGGGACACAGCATCACCGAGGTAGCGATGAAGTGGAGATTTTCCCGTACGAGCGTTTCACGAGTGTACAGTGAATGTTAGGAATCCGATAAAACATCAAATCTGCGACATCGCTGCAGCCGGGAAAAGGTCCTGCAAGAACGGGACCAACGACGACTGAAGAAAATCTTTCAACGTGACAAGTGCAACCCTCCCGCAAATAGCCTGTCAAATTGTGTCCAACTGGCGCATTAGATCGCCAAAATACTGAGCTGGTTGGCGGGGCCCTGCAAATTGTGCTACATTCTCAATTGGGGAGGGATTCAGTGAACTTTCTGGCGAAGGCATTGTTTGTCAAGCACGAAGACGAACAATATAAACTCTCGCCATGTTTGGGTAGGCATTCCGAAATGCCTTCACAAAAGAAGACGAAGTAAATATTCCAGAATTCGAATCAAGAACAGCTGCCAACATGAGTAACGTAGAAGTAAATATCCTCGGTGTAGTGAAGCAACTTAAATCACTTAATAAAAGCAAGTCTTCTGGTTTAGACTGTATACCAATTACGTTCCTTTCAGAGTATGCTGATGCATTAGCTCCATACTTAACGATCATATATAACCGTTGGCTCGACGAAAGATCCGTACCAAAAGACTGGAAAGTTGCTCAGGTCATATCAATATTCAAGAAAGGTAGGACCAGTAATCCACTTAATTACAGACCCATATCATTAATGTCGATATGCAGCAGGATTCTGAAACATATATTGTGCTAGAACATTAGGAATTACCTCCAAGAAAACGGTCTATTGCCGGCCGCGGTGGCCGAGCGGTTCTGGGCGTTACAGTCTGGAACTGCGCGACCGCTACGGTCGCAGGTTCGAATCCTGCCTCGGGCATTGATGTGTGTGATGTTCTTAGGTTAGTTCGGTTTATGTAGTTCTAAGTTATGGGGGACTAATGACCGCAGAAGTTAAGTCCCATAGATCTCAGAGCCATTTGAACCAAAACGGTCTATTGACACACAGTCAACATGAATGTAGAATACGTCGTTCTTGTAAAACACAATTAGCTCTTTATTCGCATGAAGTGTTGACTGGTATTGACAAGGAATTTCAGATCGATTGAGTATGTGTGGATTTCTGAAGGCTTTTGACACTGTACCACACAAGCGGCTCGTAGTGAAACTGCGTGCTTATGGAATATCGTCTCAGTTATGTGACTGGATTTGTGACTTCCTGTCAGAGAGGTCACAGTTCGTAGTAACTGATGGAAAGACATGTACTAAAACAGAAGTGATTCTGGCGTTCCCCAAAGTAGTGTTATAGGACCTTTGCTGTTCCTTATCTATATTAACGATTTGGGAGACAATCTGAGCAGCCGTCTTAGGTTGTTTGCACATGACGCTGTCGTTTATCGACAAATAAAGTCATAAAAAGATTAAAAAAACTGCAAAAAGATTTCGAGAAGGTATCTGAATGATGCGAAAATTGACAGTTGACCCTAAATAAAGAAAAGTGCGAGGTCATCCACATGAGTTCTAAAAGGAATTCGTTAAACTTCGATTACACGATAATTCAGTCAAATGTAAAGCCGTAATGTACACTAAATACCTAGGAATTACAATTACAAACAACTTACATTGGAAGGAACACATAGAACATGTTGTGGGGAAGGCTAACCAAAGACTGCGTTTTGTTGGCAAAACACTTAGAAAATGTAACAGCTCTCCTAGGGAGACTGCCTACACTACGCTTATCCGTACTCTTATAGAATACTGCTGCGCGGTGTGGGATCCTCACCAGGTAGGATTGACCGAATACATCGAAAAAGTTCGAAGAAGGGCAGCACGTTTCGTATTACCGCGAAATGGGGGAGGGAGTGTAACTGAAATGATACAGGATTTGGGGTGGGAATCATTGAAAGAAAGGCGTTATTCGTTGCGACGGAATCTACTCACGAAATGCAATCTAGAATTTTCTCCTCCGAATGCGAAAATATTTTGTTGACACCGGCCTACATAGGGAGAAACGATCACCACGATAAAATAAGGGAAATCAGAGCTCGTACGGAACGATACAGGTGTTCGTTCTTTCCGCGTAATGTACGAGATTGGAATAATAGGTAATTGTGAAGTTGGTTTGATGAACCCTCTGCCAGGCACTTACATGTGATTTGCAGAGTATCCATGTAGATGCAGATGGTTCAGATGGCTCTGAGCGCTATGGGACTTAACTTCTGAGGCTATCAGTCCCCTAGAACTAAGAACTACTTAAATCTAACTAACCTAACGACATCCCATACATCCATGCCCGAGGCAGGATTCGAACCTGCGACTGTAGCGGTCGCGCGGCTCCAGCTTGTAGTGCCTAGAACCGCTCGGTCACAGATGTAGATGTAAATGTAGATCTTGCTGAAATGTAGACCCAGTGGGCCTGACTTAAGGGCAACGAAACGGGGCGTAGAATATCGTCGACAACTGCTGTGCTGTAAGGGTGTGGCGAATTACAACCCAAGATTCCTGCTTTGAAAAGAAATTGCCCCGTAGACCGTTGTCATCACTGGTTACCCTGCCGTAAGGCGGGCGACAGTCAGGCTGTTATCCCTTCAGCGTCCAGAACGTATGAACACAGGTCTACGGCCTGCAATCTCATTGACTGAAGTGGAATTTTCCTCAGTGATGAGGTCCACTTCGAAGTGAATCCCAGTGGCCAACGAAGACGTGTCTGGGGACGCCCTGCATAGTGGTGGGATACCAACACGACTGTTTCCCGATATACGGCCCGACAGCCAGGGGTCATGTTCTGGGATGCCATTTCTGTTGGTTGTCATACGCGGCGCCCTTACAGCACAGCGGTAAGCTGACGATATTCTACGCTCCGTTTTGTTTCCTTCTATGGAAATCCAACCTGGGCCTACAAAATAAGCCTGACCGCACACTGTGAAAGTTTCTGCTGTTGCCTTCGTGCTTGCCAAATCCTACCTTGGCCAGCAAGATCGCCGGATCTCTCCACAACTGAAAACATTTGGAGCATTGTGGGCATGTCCGTCCAGCCCCCGTGGGATTTTAATGATCTAATGCACGAGTTGGACAGATTTTGGCTCGATACCTCTCAGGAAAATATGCAGAAAATCTGTCAATCAATTTCAATGCGAATAACTGCTTGCATAGGGGCCAGAGGTGGGAGAATGCGTTGCTCACTTGCTCAATTTGTGAAGGTCTTTCTGTTAATAAATCATCCATTTTTTTTTCTAAAATTGTAATAATTCGATTGTACATTAAAGCCATTTAATTTCGTTCCATTCGGATAATTCTATTGTGGTGCGTCGTTTCTTATTTTATATTTGTTTTTTGTTTTAGGCTCGAAAGAGGAAAGGCCGCTGGACCTGATGGGATACCAGTTCGATTTTGCACAGAGCACGCGAGGAACTTGCCTCCCTTCTTGCATCGGTGTACCGGAGGTCCCTAGAGGAGCGTAGCGTCCCAAAAGATTGGAAAAGGGCACAGGTCATCCCCGTTTTTAAGAAGGGACGTCGAACAGATGTGCAGAACTATAGACCTATATCTCTAACATCTATCAGTTGTAGAACTTTGGAACACGTATTATGTTCGAGTATAATGACTTTTATGGAGATTAGAAATCTACTCTGTAGGAATCAGCACGGGTTTCGAAAATGACGATCGTATGAAACCCAGCTAGCGCTATTCGTCCACGAGACTCAGCGGGCCAAAGACACGGGTTCCCAGGTAGATGCCGTGTTTCTTGACTTCCGCAAGGTGTTCGATACAGTTCCCCACAGTCGTTTAATGAACAAAGATATGGACTCTCAGACCAATTGTGTGATTGGACTGAAGAGTTCCTAGATAATAGAACGCTGCAAGTCTTCTGAAGTAAGTGATTTCAGGTGTGCCGCAAGGGAGTGTCGTAGGACCGTTGCTATTCCCAATATTCATAAATGACCTTGTGGATGTCATCGGAAGTTCACTGAGGCTTTTTGCGGATGATGCTGTGGTATATCGAGAGGTTGCAACAATGGAAAATTGTACCGACATGCAGGAGGATCTGCAGCGAATTGAGGCATGGTGCAGGGAATGGCAATTGAATCTCAACGTAGACAAGTGTAATATGCTGCGAATACATAGAAAGAAAGATCCCTTATCATTTAGCTACAATATAGCAGGTCAGCAACTGGAAGCAGTTAATTCCATAAATTATCTAGGAGTACGCATTAGGAGTGATTTAAAATGGAATGATCATATAAAGTTGATCGTCGTTAAAGCAGATGCCAGACTGAGATTCATTGGAAGAATCCTAAGGAAATGCAATCCGAAAACAAAGGAAGTAGGTTACAGTACGCTTGTTCGCCCACTGCTTGAGTACTGCTGAGCAGTGTTGGATCCGTACCAGATGGGTTGATGGAGGAGATAGAGAAGATCTAACGGAGAGCAGCGCACTTCGTTACAGGATCATTTAGTAATCGCGAAAGCGTTACGGAGATGATAGATAAACTCCAGTGGAAGACTCTGTAGGAGAGACGCTCAGTATCTCGGTACGGGCTTTTATTGAAGTTTCTAGAACATACCTTCACCGAGGAGTCAAGCAGTATATTGCTCCCTCCTACTTATATCTCGCGAAGAGACCATGAGGATAAAATTAGAGAGATTAGAGCCCACACAGAGGCATACCGACAATCCTTCTTTCCACGAACAATACGAGACTGGAATAGAAGGGAGAACCGATAGAGGTACTCAAGGTACCCTCCGCCACACACCGTCAGGTGGCTTGCGGAGTATGGATGTAGATGTAGATGTATTATGGTTCAGAAACTTTTTTGTCTCAAAAGTTTCCTTATTCCACTCAGTTTCGTAATTACCGCGTATAATGCCTGCAGAAGGCACAATCGCTTCACTGTTATCCTCATCTCTTGTCATTTTCATCAATACTGTTATCAGTCATCTCTCTTCCAACTTCAGTATCAGTACAAGTAACAATAGCATCTTCAATACCTGGAGCACCAAGAGTCTTTCTTACTTGGGATTCATTTGCCTGTAGAATCTTCTTCACTGAAATCTATAGCATCATCTTCATAAAGATCAACATTCGACAATCACTTTCTAAAATAATCTCCATTCCCTTCATAGCTTAATCTGTTGTATTCAAATTTACAGAGCTTTCGTATATCATCCACGAGAATCAAGAGTTGAGATTCACTGTAGCAAAGGTTAACACGATAATGAATGGTTCGTAATGCTGTGCAACAGTAGACAGCAACAATTAGAATGCATCGCTGTATGGATTTTGTATATGCCCAATGCTGAGTGTTACCACTCGTGACTGTATGACAATAAAATGACCGGGTTACCGCTGTAATATTTTTATAGAAGAAAGTATTGTTTTTTTATTTGGGCACAAGGGTTAGGAAACTAGCTAGGAGTCAACGGAACAAACACATAAATTCATGATACGGTTACTCGAGTTTTTCAAAATAATGATAAGTGATCTGAGAAATCTTGATCGTTTCGATTAATGGTTAGCAGCTGTCAACAACAACACCTCATTTTCATTCAGACACTGATTAGATTCAAAATACTGAGATGTCTAATTACATCCCGATGATTTTGTGTTCTTTCTGTTGAAATAGTCATTAACGTAGACTACTCCGAGATGACAAAAGTTGGGATAGGGATATGCACACTTACAGATAGTGTTAGCACCGCATACAGAAAGTATTAACAGACATGCTGCCATTTGTACTTAGATGATTCGCGTGAAAGTGTTTCCGGTGTGATTATGGCGGCACGACAGGAATTAAAAGATAATGAACGGGGAATGGTTCTTGGAGGTAGACGCATGGGACATTCCATTTTGGGAATCGTTAGCGAATTCAGTATTTCGAGATCCAAAGTGTCAAGATGTAACGAGAACACCAAATTTCAGCCATTACCTCTTGTAACACTTATATCGATTAGAAGTAGGTTTATGTTACTTTGTGTCTGTAATTATGAAGTGTTTATTCTTTGTTAGTTAAAGTCATTCATTTGTGACAGGAAGTTTAAAGTTTGTAACATATACAGGGTGAGTCATCTAACGTTACCGCTGGATATATTTCGTAAAGCACATCAAATACTGACGAATCGATTCCACAGACCAAACGTGAGGAGAGGGGCTAGTGTAATTGGTTAATACAAACCATAAAAAATGCACGGAAGTATGTTTTTAACACAAACCTACGTTTTTTTAAATGGAACCCCGTTAGTTTTGTTAGCACATCTGAACATATAAACAAATACGTGATCAGTGCCGTTTGTTGCATTGTAAAATGTTAATTACATCCGGAGATATTGCAACCTAAAGTTGACGCTTGAGTACCAAAGGGAACGGTGATGGACCTTAGGTGCAGAAGAGACTGGAACAGCACATTACGTCCACATGCTAACACCTTTTTATTGGTCTTTTTCACTGACGCACATGTACATTACCATGAGGCGTGAGGTAAACGTACACACGTGGTTTCCGTTTTCAATTACGAAGTGGAATAGAGTGTGTCCCACTGGAAACGCGTCGACGTATGTGGTATCAGCATGATGGTGCACCTGCACATTCCGCAATTAACACTAGGCTGACCCTTGACAGGATGTTCGACGGGCGTTTCATAGGAAGTGGAGGACGCATAAATTGGCCAGCCCGTTCTCCTGATCTTACACCTCTGGACTTCTTTCTGTGCGGTACGTTAAAGGAGAATGTGTACCGTGATGTGCCTACAACTCCAGACGATATAAAACAACGTATTGTGGCAGCCTGCGGCGACGTTACACCAGATGTACTGCGGCGTGTACGACATTCATTACGCCAGAGATTGCAATTGTGTGCAGCAAATGATGGCCACCACACTGAATTTCTATTGGCCTGACATGTAGCTAGGAGTCTGTACTGCTGTGTTTCTGCTCATTTATCAGGTGTTTGTTGTTTGTTTCCAGCAATGATTTTATGGATGTGGGAATTTTCTTACAACTTTAGGTTACAATATCTCCGGATGGAAATAACATTTTACAATGCAACAAAGGCACTGATTACGTATTTGTTTATATGTTCAGATGTGCTAACTAAACTAACGGGGTTCCATTTAAAAAAACGTAGGTTTGTGTTAAAAAACATACTTCCGTGCATTTTTTTATGGTTTGTATTAACCAATTACACTAGCCCCTCTCCTCACGTTCGCTCTGTGGAATCGATTCGTCAGTATTTGATGTGGTTTACGAAATATATCCAGCGGTAGGTGACTCACCCTGTATATGGAAAAGATAAATGATAGTTTAATGCTTAGGGCATTTATATTGCAAAATGTAAAAGATGTAGGGAAGTCCCTCCACAATGGAAGTGGCATGACGCGATGTAAAAGGTGGTTTCGGCGGTCGAACTGGGCGGCTCCTTGTCGTGAACGGTACACAGTCAGTGGCTAGCGGTTGTACGGTACACATCGACGGTGCCAAGGGAGGCAAGTGGGGGTAGCTTGGCATGGAACATTGTCTCGGATGTTGGTTTGGCTGTTGCTTGGTACTCTCGGCAATAAGGAATGGTTCTAACACATTAAAAACCCGTCACCAAGATGAAATTTTATAGGGCATTCAAACATCAAGACCCGCGAGTACGGTTAGCCGTCACGTCGCTTACCACCACAACTTCGCCACTGTTCCACCAACTTCATGCGTACAGATATGCATCAGAGTATGGACCAGTTAATTGTGTGAGCGATTTTAATAATAATCCAAATGTTATAAATCTGTGTTTGGGACCATATGTTCTATCCTGATCACGAACCTATGCTGGGTCCTCTCCTAAGTGTTTATAAAACCGAGTATCCTGTTTCAAATGAACTAGTGGTTATTTGTGTTTGTCAGATGTGCAAGAAATTATCAAAAGTTGAGGTTAGTTAGAATTTTGCTAAAGTACTCTCAGTTTATTGCAAAGTATCGTACTGCAAAAATTTAGTGCCAGACTGTGTAAATGTTACTGTCTAAAATATCTGCTTCACAGGTGATGAAAAAGGCATATAAGTTAAACTTATTTGAAACATAATTTAGCCTTGATTACTATCATGAATGACTTTTTTGAGTTAATTGGGCTCAGTGTTGAACAATTTGTCTTGAAAAGTAAAAACATAAGATATTCCAAATGAAGCTAAGAATTAACTTTCGTTGAATTTATTTTTGCTACTGAATTAATTATAGAGTTTGTCTAGTGATACAATATCAGTTTATAGGTCCCCGCCATATTCTTCTCATATTAGAAAGATAATTGGAATATAATTGCTGATAAGGGAAACAAATATAAGCAGAGGGATATAAACAGTGTATTTATGATATTATTTATCTTTATTTGTGTTATTTATATGTCAAGTAAGTCAGAAGCCCATCCTGGCCAATTTGAGTTCTGCACTTCTTGCAGGAACATATGAGTTCTGATCCAAGCAACAGTCTTGAGTGTAGTTCTTATCAGTGTGAGTTTGGTACAATTTTGCTTTCTATGATTACTAGTATGTGCATTATTGGTGATTGCTGCAACATACAGCTCAGAGTGCCCTGTGCCAGTTTGTATCCTATGTGCTGTTCAAAGGGAAATCTTAATGAAAGTCACTTCAACAACTGGTATTCAATTTCCTTAAACTTATATTTCCAAATCAATGTGCCTAATTGGGCTGGCGACCGTTCATTTTTTCATTCGTATATGAATATTACTGTTTTTATTAACCCCGCAAAGTTAAAGCCTGTTTAGTTTTTACTATTAATTGCTGTATATTAAAAATTACAGTCCGATACCCTTATGCGTTAGGCAAACACGCGGTCAAAATTCCAAAAATCCTTTCTGAGCGTAACATTAGCTTATGTCACGGTAGGCTAGTGTTGTACTCTCAGCACGGACAACGCTGTGGGCGAATTAATGATCATGAGCAGTGATATTTACGTAGAGTTTTCAGTATTAACAGACAAGCAACACAACTTATTGAATTTATCACGTTCTTTTATTCTTCTTTAGTGTACATTTTGATGATGAACCCATTCGTAAACATCATGATTTCTGTTAACGAAATAGATCATAATAGCGCATCAAGAAAATGTCTTGGAAAAAAGAAAAAAAAAAAGCGCCAAAGCACTGTGTAGGAACATGTTCATTATCCAGGTATGAAAGCACAAAGAGGCGCAGCAGAACGTCCACGCTTCTATAAGGTGGCGCTGTTCGTAGAACGACCATTACACCTGAAAAGAAGACACCGGGACGAAATGGAATGAACGGCAAATTGCTGCCATAAATCACGTAAGAGAGAAATTCCCCGTAACAGCCCAGTTCCCTCTTCCTTTTGTAAACGGCGTTCTTTTTGTCTTGAAAGTCCTCAAGTTAATCACAAAGATGGTTCCATATTACATAAATTTCTATTTTGTGTTCTAGGCACCAGTGTGGCACGTGTGCGACGGCTTGCTGTAGTCATGCAAGACACCAGCACCTGGTCGCTGCGAGACCATTCATAGTGAGACTGTAGAGCAAAACACTTCTGTGCTCCTTCCAAGTCACTGTCCATTCCGTTCAGTAGAACTGAGTCTCTCTTCACGTGCATTATGTGCTCTTTGCATACCATAATGTTATTCGTTTGGTGGAGCCGAAATGGCTAATGATTTTGCCTGCACTGTCACATGTAATAGTGTGATATGTGTTATGCAACACGTTTTTACTGATGTCTGAAGACAATCATTACCGTCGGATATTAATGACCCATTTACAAATAAACAATGTGATCCATAACTCGAATTATAACAAAGCAAATAATTTCCTGGATCCTGTTTCATGAGTATGTTATAATTTGTAAACTCGATCACTCTCTTCTTACATGTCTCGCAACGGCCTGCCCTGCAACATATGCTTATTTAGACTTCTGACGGGTGGTCAGGTTAACGTGACTGGGCAATGTTTGTAGATGTGCGCTACGAAATAATTCCATATACGTATACGTTGCTTCCCTGCCAAAGAAACGTAGTAATGTCAGCATCGAGAACAACACTCTTTAACGGTGGTATCAAGAGTGGGTTAGAGACGTTTGTAGAGACTGTACAATACAGTGTTTTGAAGTGGAATCGATAAGCTCGATCATCTGTGACATACGAGGGATTAAATGTCCGCTCACGTTTGTGCTGGGTACTGACCACTGGCGAGCAGACAGTAGCGGTCGCTACACGCCAAGGCGCCGCCATCAAGAGCACCACTTGCAGCCGTCGCGAGAGGAGTCGCCCAACTCACGTAAATTCATACGAAGTTCAGATACACACTGAAGAACCAAAGAAATTGATACACCTACCTACTATCGTGTAGAGCCCCAGCGAACACGCAGAACTGCCGCAACACGACGTGGCATGGACTGGACTAATGTCAGAAGTAGTGCTGTAAGGAATTGACACCATGAATCCTGCAGGGCTGTCCGTAAATCCGTAAGAATGCGAGGGGATGAAGATCACTTCTAAACAGCACGTTGCAAGGCATCCCAGATATGCTCAATAATGGTCATGTGTGGGGAGTCTGGTGGCCAGCGGACGTGTTTAAACTGGGAAGGGTGTTGCTGGAGCCACTCTGTAGCAATTCTGGACGTGTGGTGTGTCGCATTTTCATGCTGGAATTGCCAAAGTCCGTCGGAATGCACACTGGACATGAGTGGATGCATGTGATGAGACGGGATGCTCACGTACGTGTCACCTGTCAGAGTGTTATCTACACGTATCAGGGGTCCCATATCACTCCAGTTGCACACGCCCCATACCTTTACAGAGCCTCCACAGTGCTGACATGCAGGGTCCGTGGATTCACGAGGTTGTCTCCATACCCGCAACCGTCCATCCGCTAAATAAAATTTGAAACGAGCCTCGTTCTACCAAGCAACGTGTTTCCAGTCATAAACAGTCCGTAAAGCTTTGAGTCATGCATTCATCAAGGGTACACGTGTGGGCCTTGGGCTCCGAAAGCCTAGTCAAATGGTTCAAATGGCTCTGAGCACTATGGGACTTAACATCTTAGGTCATCAGTCCCCTAGAACTTAGAACTACTTAAACCTAACTAACCTATGGACGTCACACACATCCATGCCCGAGGCAGGATTCGAACCTGCGACCGTAGCAGTCCCACGGTTCCGGACTGAAGCGCCTAGAACCGCACGGCCACCGCGGCCGGCCCAAAGCCTAGTCGATGATGTTGGTTCGCATGCGGTCACTTGTTGATGGTCCAACAATTTTAATGGCCAGTAGTGTATGTTGTATGAACATGGGTCTGGAGACGCTTTGTTTCCATTTTGCAACTCTTTTTCTACAACTCATTAATCATGGGAAACACGAACACAGCTCACCGCCTTACCAGATACAACTCTTTCTCACAGCAGATCTGCAATATGCCCTTTATGGGCACTGATACATGCGTCAATCCGCCGTCTTAGTTAGTCTCGGATGCACTGACGTAGCCCTGAAGTATTGGATATGGTCTCCCAGCCTTCCATAATACGGGCACGGAGACTGTAAAAATCTTGTGCTGAAGTTCCATCCACGAGAGCTTTCAAATGACCCCACAAATAAAAGTACATTCAGCTAGGTGCGGAGAGCGTGGAGACCAGACAACAGGTCCATCTCTACAGATCCATCTGTCAACGAATCTGTTGGAAGCCGAAATACATTAACAATAAAATCAGGAGGTGCTCCTTCGTGCATGAAGTGAATGTATTATCGCACAGCTAAAGGCACATCTGCTAACAGATTAGGTAGAACATTCTCTACGAAATGCCTGGCTGGAAGAAAGAGAGTCCCTACCAAAAAGTCACCAAGAATGCCGGCACAAGCAGTGACACAAAATCTTTGTTGGTGATTTACTTCAACACTTGCGTGAGGATTGACGTCTGCCCATATATGCTAATTGCGAAAATTTACTATCTGAAATCGTTGAAACTACGAATCATCTGTGAAGAGCACCGTTGCGCCAAAATTATGGTTGACACATTGTTGAATAAATCATTCGCAGAAGAGTATAATTTCCAAGAATGATCGTCTATCGAAGTCGCGGGGTCCAAACGACACATATCGAACGTGCGATTGTAAATCGACCATGCGAGTCTCGTGGCGGGCGTTATGAGTATGTTTACGGTGGTAAGTACAGCAACGAGAAAAGAAGAGTATTAAAAAAATACTTGTAATTTCAAAGGAGACGACTTATCTTACTCGTCGTCGGTGTCGTGTTGTGTACGCTACAGGTACAATCCCTTTTTGCTACAGCCTGGGTAAACTTTACCAATATCATGCAAGAATATCGGTAGTGTGTCACATGCGTTAACCTCTCCCTGCAAACGCAGGTTGTGGAAATGGAGGTACTGAAATAAGTACAGTTCGTCTCTTTGTCCTGGAAGCCATTCTCTTTTAATGGAAGACTTTGTAACATCCACGAGATAAATTTTAGCTACGGTGCGACGAGAGGAAATTATGCCTGTAACAGTTACAAACATTATCTATTCGACATATAAAAAAACAGTGAAAACGATGATAAATATTAATTATTTAAATAATATTTTATGATGGAATTGGACATATCGATGTGTATCATACAAAGACAATGATAATTGTAAATTCCTTTCATGATCTGCGTTTGTCTTCCTTTGTTTTTACCTATTGTTGGTGGGGTTTTGTAGGTTGCGGACGCATATCGAACTGAGGTCTGTTAAGAAATTGTAATTATTTGTTAATTATTACTTGAGAATAGAGTTCATTATTATTATAAATATGAGTGAATAATTATTTGCAGCTTTAATTCCTCTCTCAGTAAGCATTATCTGTGTTAATTATTTCTTTCCGCTGCAAGGAGCGCAGCCATTCATGATAGCGATTTGTATCGCGTTTTTGTCTGTGTTTTCCTTACAAAAAATCAAATGTTTGCTTGATGAAGTCTAAATAGTGCACAATACGAAAGTAAAGTTTAATAAGCATTTCAAATAGTTATCTTATTTGCTCTAACAATAGAAAGTCTCTATCAAGTGTCTGCCGCCATCTTAACAACTATCTCAGCGGAAAATTCAAATTACGCAACTCTGCAGACATAAATGCCGAAAGTAATACAAATGCGTAAAAATAAATGTGCACCGGTGGTTACGAACTTATTTTAATGAAAATAATTCGAATGAAATTGGTTCTTTAAAAACAGTGCTCATAGCACGATCGTTACAACAAACTTTTCTAGCTGATGTATGGAGCCGAAATTAATTACGCACGTGTTGCGAAGAATATTGTTTCAGGTAACATACGTCACTGCTGTGCGCGTCTGATATTCGGTGGTTTTAATGATCATTTTGCTGAAGATAACTGTTTCCATCATAATCCATAGTTGTTTAGAATCTGTTGTATGAACTGTGATTTAGTGACACTTACACAACTTACAGACAACACTTTAACACGACGTTAACTTGAAGTTCTTTAGCAACTTGACCAAATCTTTAGCCGGGAGAAAAATTATTTAGTAATTACTCAATGTAATAAAATAAGATTATCATTTTCATTTACAAATTAGTTAAATACCAAACCACTGAATAACACAGCGAACGCCACAACTTGACAGATTTCACGAACTCTTGGTCGAATCCTTCAGCTTTCAGAGTCTTGCAGGACTGAAACCCGTCTGTAATGACTTAAGTAGCAGACAGTCGGGAGTGCTTTATCAGACCCACAAAAGTGACCTTGTCTTTGGACAATACTCTCGCAACGAAACACTTCCGGGACTCTCTTTCTATTCCACCGAATACCCAAATATGATCGATTTCACTCTTTCAAGGTCGTCCTCTCTGGTTCTTCCGTCTGGCTATATGAGATTCGTCCACTTCCACAAGTTTGCTCGCTCCACCAATTAGTACACTGTCGTTTGTCACTACCACATAACAGACTTCTCTGCAAAAACCGAAATAGTCACGAACGGTATTAGCAGATAACTCTGTTTCCGATGCTGTTGCTTGCAACGTGTAGCCTCGAATCCAGCAAGATAGAAGAATTACGCTGGTCTCGATGGATAACTTGGAAGAGTCGAACCACGTATTCTTCCTGATGCCCGTTCGTTTTCCGCACTGTCCGCCATGAAATTGAAACGGTATTTCAGCATCGAAACCCCTCTTGCGAAGTTTTTCACACTTCGCAACACCACAGTCTACAAAGACCCTCCGTGCCGTGGGGGCGGTATTCTCGATCGATTCTCGATCGTTGGGCCTCCGAGTGGTGTTTCTTTCTCCGTTGCGGGGCGCCGTCTCTGCCCGGTGGCGTGTGCGCGGGAATCATGTTTGGGCGCGAGCGGCACAAGCATTGCCTTTTGCGTCGGACGGTGGGTGCCTCCGCGCTGTCGCTGGTGTTACTTGCTGCTCCCCGGGTCGGTGGTTGGAGTCGTCACCTGATTACCAGCTTTCCTGCCCTGTCTGACTGCGCCTCGCTGAGGTCCGGGTGACGATACTTGTGCTGGATCATCTTTCTCGCGGCGATTTCCCTGGACCGCGCCATGGCAGGAGCTTGCGGCTGTGCTGCTCCCGGATATAGTTTACAGGGGAGTACTTTTCCGTCCTCGGAAGTTTGGTGCTGTTTGTGTGTTTCAGCGTGCTATGGCTAAAGGTGAACACAGACTACTCTGACTAGACGTGTTCCCACGTCACGGCAGGAAGCGTGGGACCACGTCAGACATGGAGCTGTGTTCACATTGGCCTGACCTATAGCAGCATGAAACAACTACTTCGTCTGCATTGTATTTTCCGACAGTTTGTTTTGAACCTGCAAGCATGAATGTATGGTTCAAATGGCTCTGAGCACTATGGGACTCAACTGCTGTGGTCATAAGTCCCCTAGAACTTAGAACTACTTAAACCTAACTAACCTAAGGACAGCACACAACACCCAGCCATCACGAGGCAGAGAAAATCCCTGACCGCGCCGAGAATCGAACCCGGGAACCCGGGCGTGGGAAGCGAGAACGCTACCGCACGACCACGAGATGCGGGCAAACATGAATGTACTGCGTCTTTTTGACATGCTGGAAGAAGAAGAAGAAATGGCTTCTCTGTGTATTGCATCCATTTGCTCGTCTAGAGAATGGGTGCATCCTTTCAATATGGGGCGAGACGAATTCGGAGAGTTCCAAAATTTAATGCCTCAACTAATAGAAGATGAAGAGCGGTTTAAGTGGTATTACAGAAAGACAAAAACTGAATTCTACCATCTCCTGAGATTGGTTGGTCCGATAGTAGAAAAACGCTCCACTCAACTTAGGGAAAGCATCCCGGCGGAGATACGACTTGCAGTTTGCTTGTGCTAAGTGATAATACTTTATTGCATTATATATCTGGGACGGAAAAAAATTATCACAGAGACATTTTGGAATTTTTATTGATTTTCTTTTCACAAAGTGCGTTTTATTATACATCAGAAAGGTAATTACAAATTAGAAAAGTTTTCTTGCTGTTTCTCTCGCCAAGTGTAGGACAACGAAGAGAAGGTATACAACTACCGTCATTCAAGAGGCTCGACAGACTGTAGAAAATTGCGTTCGGAATTCTAGCCGGGCGCTGGGAAATATTTCTAAAGCCTATTGAAACTAAACCAGAAACTGCCGATCTAATAGTTTCAGCTTCCACCTGTCTACACAACATGCTTCGGAATATATCAACAAATATTTCCCCTTTCGAGGAACAAATCAGAATGGAAAGTGAACACATTCATGGTATAGCCAACCTCGAACCCATTCGTAGAAACTTCGTGAGAGAAGCGGCCATCACCAGAGATAAGTTCAAAAAGTACTTCGTTTCTGATTATGGTTCAGCAAGTTGTCCTTGGCAATGGCACCCCATTCGAAAGGGTAGAGTTGCTCCATGACACGTCCAGTATTATTTACTTAATACGCGTATTCGTTATAACCGACCGTTTTAAGTTCAATTGGGTGTTATTTTTAATTACAATTCAGATAATCCAATTTATATAATAGATATGTGTTATATTCATATCTGGTTTTACTTGTTATGGATTGATACTTTTTTCCTATCAATATAAAATATAAAGCCTATTGAACTGTAATAAGTTGCAAAAAAAAAGAACTAATAAAAATATGGAAAAAGTAACTGTTTTCACTAACCCGTAATGCCGAGTTTTTCTCCTATTTCGTCCCAAGCCTCTTTCCTTGAATGCTGGTTACTATATTCCCGGTTTGTAGGGTCATACGGCACCGGATTTGACCGAACGTATTCAGTCAACATCTCCTCCATCTTTAAATAATAACTGCAAACGGTAGAGGAGAAATCACTTCACACTTCTGACGCCTTCCCACGACTGACGAAAATCTAGAACTTTAAATATTCTTCCCACGCGTCATAAGGCGTGTAGCGTCAGATTGCATCATCCTACGCATTCCCACGTCACGTCAGCTCAATATAAACATAAGCGCAGAAAACCCTGTGTTGGATTTTTATATCACGCGCGTTATGACGTGAGCCCACGTGTTTCCACGTCACGTCAGAGTAGTCTGTATTCGCCCTAAGAAGATTATCTTCGTTGTTATGATTGTCTCGAAATCGTGGGCAAACCCCAGTGTTCGTGTTTCTCGGCATTCTGTGGGGTAATGTACCTTACTTAGTGTGTTTTTCTTGGCGTTTTATTGTGCCGTTGCAGATCTTTGTTTAACCTTTTCCCTCCTTACTATTACGCAGAGTGCCTTTGGAACCTGTGGCCTGTAATTTCGCTTGTGCCAAGTTCCGGGGTTTTGGGGGAAAATTGATTAAATTATGTTTTGGAATTTATGGGATTCTGTGTGTTTGTCTGGGGTTTTTGCTGGCCTGTGCCCGTACGATTTCCCGTTTCCTCGCCCGGGCGTCGTACGTAAAGTTTAAGGTGAGTGAATTTTTGTAGTTCCCGTCCAGTGGTTCGGTGGGCCCCGTGACGATTTTTTTTTTTCACCCTGCCTCTATCTCCCTACGTAAAGTTTAAGGTGAGTGAATTTTTGTAGTTCCTGTGCAGTGGTTCGGTGGGCCCCGTCACGATTTTTTTTTCTTTTCTTTTTCACCTTGCCTCTATCTCCCTGGTTTAAGGTTGGCTCCTCTGTGGCCGTGCGCGAGTGTGTATGTGGGTGACGGTGATCGTTTCCTGACTTGTTTACCGTTTCTTGCCGACTTCTCTGCATAGACTGTCGGAAGTTCCATGCGGCTTTTCGTGGATGATGCTGTAGTAAACAGAGAAGTTGCAGCATTAGAAAATTGCAGTGAAATGCAGGAAGATCTGCAGCGGATAGGCACTTGGTGCAGGGAGTGGCAACTGACCCTTAACATAGACAAATGTAATCTATTGCGAATACATAGAAAGAAGGATCCTTTATTATATGATTACATGACAGCGGAACAGACACTGGTAGCAGTTACTTCTGTAAAATATCTGGGAGTATACGTGCGGAACGATTTGAAGTGGAATGATCATATAAAATTAATTGTTGGTAAGGCGGGTACCAGGTTGAGATTCATTGGAAGAGTCCTTAGAAAATGTAGTCCATCAACAAAGGAGGTGGCTACAAAACTCTCGTTCGACCTACAGTTGAGTATTTCTCATCAGTGTGGGATCCGTACCAGGTTGGGTTGACGCAGGAGATAGAGAAGATCCAAAGAAGAGCGGCGCTTTTCGTCATAGGATTATTTGGTAAGCGTGATAGCGTTACGGAGATATTTAGCAAACTCGAGTGGCAGACTCTGGAAGAGAGGCGCACTGCATCGCGGTGTAGCTTGCTGTCGAGGTTTCGAGAGGGTGCGTTTCTGGATGAGGTATCGAATATATTGCCTCTCCCTACTTATACCTCCCGAGGAGATCACGAATGTAAAATTAGAGAGATTCGAGCGCGCACGGAGGCTTTCCGGCAGTCGTTTTGCCCGCGAACCATACGCGACTGGAACAGGAAAAGGAGGTAATGACAGTGGCACATAAAGTGCCCTCCGCCACACACCGTTGGGTGGCTTGCGGAGTATAAATGTAGATGTAGATGTAGATCTGTAATTTGGTCTATGCCGTGTTATAGTTGCTTCAAGTTGGTTCGCATCCTCACCTTGGTAATGACATCTGCGCACCTATAAGATTGAATAATGTTTTGAACTATTGTAAGCTGGCGGTTGTCACCGTGTGTGTTAAATTTTAACTTGTATTTGAGTTTTGGTGTAATTGTATTTTGTTAACTGAGTTAATTTTATCTTGCCTACTGCTACGATGTCAGAAATGTTGAAATCTAGCCTTGGGCTCCTTGTGAATTTTTATGTTGGTAACTGATGCAGCATTTTAGTGTAATGATTTATCTTTTACGTTTTGGGGAAATTTTATATTGGCAAATCCTTGGGGTTAAATTGTGCCACTTGTGTCTATAGTTAAATTGTGCATCTTGTGTCTATGATCTATGGAAATGTTGGGGTGGATTGCACTTTCTCATTAGGCCTATCACTTATTGATTTACTAAAGGCATTAAGGGATATTTGTTGAAAGTTTTAAAAAAAATTAACTACCATAAATTTAATCTTACCTGCGAATCCATATTTTTGGAGAGCTGTTATTTAAATTTCATTGTCTAATGTTCGCTCCAATAAAGCCACCCTGTTAAAGAAAAAATTTTGGTGCTACCATTTGTTTGCCTCTTGTTCCCCTACCACGGCTCACCTTCTTTCGTTGCCCGCTAGTACTCCATATTTGCGGCAAAAAGTCAAACAATTTTCTACGCTGGATAAGCTGGGAATTAGATTTTTCCATGTGAGACAAGCCAAAGAAACGTCAGGAACACCAGACATCACACTCACTATCGACATAAATCGTCTGCGTTTCCCAAACAACTTACAAATAATTCGTGGAGGAACGTAATTTAGAGCAACTAAAGGAACGACGAAAAACAGATAAAAATGACGATCACAAATGATTGACCATAACGCCCGCCACGAGACTCGCATGCTCGATTTATAATCGCACGTTCGATATATGTCGTTTGGATCCCGTGACTTCGACAGGTTATCATTCTTGGAAATAACCCAGAAGAGTACCCGCGTAGCAAACTCAGCTGCTGATTGTACCTGCACACGCTGTACGTGGTGTGGATACAGCTGGTCCGCATGTAACGGTAGCCAGACAACCATGTTGACAACATTCAGTGCTGCAGCCACACGTCTTGTACTGACATTACGTTCGTGGTCAATTACATGAAGAACTGCCACCTCCCATTGCGGTGTCGTCCTTTTACGCCCCCACCGGTAGCGTGTATCAGGCTGAAATGCGCCGTGTACCGTAACTCGACGATCAGTGGCTCAAACGCTTTCTTGTCGGGGCGCCTTCGTCCTGGAAATCTCTCCCGGTACAAACGTTGAGCGCGAGCGCATCGCCGACAGCTAATCCATACATCAGATGGGCATCTGGCATCTCTGCATTTGTGTACACTGACACCGCACGAGCCAAGTCTGTGATTAACTCTACGTAGTGATCTGTGCGCTTGCAACGGTCGCACTGATAGCTGGAACATTTGATGTTACTTGTAAACAAGAAATGACGTGCGGTGCATGGTAACAGTGCATGAAAAACAATACACTGGCGGTGTGAAACGTAACCAGACGTCACCAAGAGTATATCTTCCCCATGGGTCTAATGTTCTGTTCATGTGTGTTTATCATGATTAATGAGTTGGAGGAAAGAAGTTGCAACATTTATGACACGTCTGTAGCATCTACCAATATACAGGGTGTTACAAAAAGGTACGGCCAAACTTTCAGGAAACATTCCTCACACACGAAGAAAGAAAATATGTTATGTGGACATGTGTCCGGAAACGCTTACTTTCCATGTTAGAGCTCCTTTTATTACTTCTCTTCAAATCACATTAATCATGGAATGGAAGCACACAGCAACAGAACGTACCAGCGAGTCTTCAAACACTTTGTTACAGGAAATGTTCAAAATATCCTACGTTAGCGAGGATACATGCATCCACCCTCCGTCGCATGGAATCCCTGATGCGCTGATGCAGCCCTGGAGAATGGCGTATTGTATCACAGCCGTCCACAATACGAGCACGAAGAGTCTCTACATTTGGTACCGGGCTTGCGTAGACAAGAGCTTTCAAATGCCCCCATAAAAGAAAGTCAAGAGGGTTGAGGTCAGGAGAGCGTGGAGGTCATGGAATTGGTCCGCCTCTACCAATCCATCGGTCACCGAATCTGTTGTTGAGAAGCGTACGAACACTTCGACTGAAATGTGCAGGAGCTCCATCGTGCATGAACTACATGTTGTGTCGTACTTGTAAAGGCACATGTTCTAGCAGCACAGGTAGAGTATCCCGTGTGAAATCATGATAACGTGCTCCATTGAGCGTAGGTGGAAGAAACTAAAATGAGCTCTAACGTGGAAGTTAAGCGTTTCCGGACACATCTCCACATAACATCTTTTCTTTATTTGTGTGTGAGGAATGTTTCCTGAAAGTTTGGCCGTACCTTTTTGTAACACCCTGTATAAGCCCGCAGCTCGTGGTCGTGCCGTAGCGTTCTCGCTTCCCACGCCCGGGTTCCCGGGTTCGATTCCCGGCGGGGCCAGGGATTTTCTCTGCCTCGTGATGACTGGATGTTGTGTGATGTCCTTAGGTTAGTTAGGTTTAAGTAGTTCTAAGTTCTAGGGGCCTCATGACCATAGATGTTAAGTCCCATAGTGCTCAGAGCTATTTGAACCAATATATAAAAAAACAAGTGCGAATTTCGCATTGGAAAAGGAGTAAAGCAGGGCGATCCTATATCCCCGAAGTTATATATAGCAGTTCTCGAGATGGTTATGTCCAAAATTATTTGAAAAAAAAGAAGAATAAGGATAAATGGTAAAAGGCTCCCAAACTGAGATTTGCTGATGATACAGTGGTCCTAGCTAACAGTAAGATGCAAATACAGTCCTCTATAAAAGACTTAATGGATCGCTGTCAGGAAGTTGGACTTAAAATAAATCACTCTAAAACGAAGGTTATGCATAATAAGTGGGTAGCTGCAGGTCAAGTAACACTGATCGGCAACATCCTAAACAATGTTACAGAATACGTTTATCTTGGGCAATTAGTTGACAGAAAAGGGGATTTGAAACCTGAATTTTTTCGTCAGATTAAACTGGGTTGGAGGGCTTACGGAAGGAATGCAACAGTTTTCAAATCTAACATGCCAGTCTACTTGAAGAAGACAGTTTTAGATCAGTGTGTCCTACCGGTTTTAACGTACGGGTGTGAAATTTGGACTTCTCGCGTCCGTCGGCCGTCGTAATTTAATATATTAATATTGTTATTATTATTTTTTGATTGTTGCCGACTTACGTGGTGGGCCTTAATTAAAAATGATATTTCGTTTAATTTTGATTTACGATTAAATGCTTTCCTCCTTTTTAACAATATTAATCTCAAATTATTTGTTACGTTAATGAATGTTAGACTCGCTGAATCTTAAAACATGAGCAGATAAGCTGAACAATGTAATAAACTTTTCACATTAATTTCCTCGGTTAGTCAGCTCACTTTAAGGCAAAAGATCTTTAGCTATTAATTACAATTGCGGCCCACACACGCGCGAGAGTATTTTTTCTTACCTCCGTTAACCATTGCCACGTAGTCGGAGTCCTCGCTCTGGCTGTCGGCTATGGTACTGAAAATTAGAATCTTAAAGCTACGTATTTCTGCAACTTCGTGCGGCTGTGAAGAAAAATGAATATTATGTTAATAGCGGGCGAGTATTTCGCTTCCGCTAATTTTTCATAAGTTAATATCGCCACGTAATGGCGTCGTTGGCTGCATCGGCCGCTGCGATTGTTGAACTGTAAATTACTTGAATGCAGGTTAATTCAAGGAAGGCGGACATGAAATCGGGATCACCTCTTACAAATTAAAAGTGCACAATAATATTAAATTAATATATTATCTGCTTAACTCATACAAATATGCTTACATTTGCCAGCACTCGAAAGATGTCCGTCTACACGCAATCAAGACAAGAGAAGAAGTGAAGATGACTAAAAAATTGACACCTCTTTAGATCATTTTGTCATAAATTATTTCTTTGCAATCGAAACTTTAACTTTAAATGAATTTTTCAAAAAGAAACTTAGAACTGCTCAGAGAGCTATGGAAAGGTCAATGTTAGGTCTCACTAAGAAAGATCGACAGAAAATTGAAGACATACGAGCAATAACAGGGGTAAAAGATATTATAGAACGGGTTAAGACTCTAAAATGGCAGTGGGCAGGACATATTGCACGGACGAAGGATGGAAGATGGACAAAATCAGTTTTATAGTGGAGTCCAGGAGAAAACCGAAGATCGCCAGGTAGACCATCTGATCGCTGGGATAAGGAACTCAGGAAAGTTGCGGGCTTCAACTGTCAGAAGACAGCAGCGGACAGAGATGCATGGAAACACCTCTTTAAATGTATTTAATAACTTAAAGAGACTACATCTTGTATAGATTGAATTAGATGAACAATAAATAAATAAATGAACAGGAAACAAAGAGTTTCCGCACCCCATTTTCATATAACATAATTTCTTCGTCTACATGTGAGAAATGTGCCCTTCAGTTTGTGCCGTACATTTTTGTCACACCCTGTAGTTATGAAGGTACACGCGTAACCCTATGTGGACAGAAGAGTTAATAGTCTTTTCCATTTCAGGTTGTCTCCCCTGTATTTCATGCTTATTGTTTTTTATTGTGGTCTTCAGCCAGAAGATGGGCTTCGTGCAGCTCTCAAAGCCAGTGTATGCTATGCTAGGTTCTTCATCTTTAATATTTTAACCCGCGCACTAAGTTATTGTTTTGGTCTCCCAGTACGATTTATACGCGCCATATTTCAAACAGAGGATTCCTTGATTCCACAGGATACGTCACATCAAACGATCCCGTCTTTTAGTCAAGTTGTTCCATAGTCTTCTTTTTTCCCCATTCCATTCAGTACTTAACCCATTAGCTACTTGATTTATCGATCTAATCTTCGATATTACCGAATTTCATATGATTCCTCTCATCTGAACTGCTTGCAATTGACCTTTCACTTTCGTTCAAGGCTACATTCCATATAAAAACGTACAAAAAGGACTTCCTAACATTTAAATTTAAATCTTATGTCAACGAAATGCTTTTCTTGGTGTTGTCGGTCTGCATTTTATATCCTCTCTACTTCTGCCATTATCATTTATTTTGTAGCCTCAATAGCAAAACTTAACTACAACAGTCATTTTGTAAATATACATTGAGTTGACAAAAGTCAGCGACAGCAATATGCATGTTTACAGATGGCGCAAGTACCGCATACACAAGGTATAAAAGGACGAGGCATCGACTGAGTTGTCATATGTACGTGGTTATGGCCGCATGACGAGAATTAACAGACTTTGGAAGTGGAATGGTAGCAGTATTCCGAGAACCATAGTCCCAGAGTGTGCCGAGAATAGTCGTGTCACGAACTACCTCTCACAACAGACAACTAAATGACCGACGTCCTTCACTTAACGACCGTGAGCTGCACCATCTGTGTCGAGTTGTCAGTATTACCAGAAAAGGGACACTGCGTAAAATAACCACAGAAAGCAATGTGGGACGTACGACGAACATATTCGTCAGGACAATCCGAAGTAATTCGGCGTTAATGGGCTATGGCAGCAGACGACCGAAGCGACTGCCTTTGCTACCAGCATGACAACACCTGCAACGCCTCTCCTGGCCTCGTGACCATATCGGTTGGACCCTAGACGACTGGAAAACTGGCATCTGGTCAGATGAGTCGTAATTTCAGGTGGTAAGAAGTGATTTTAGGGTTTCGGTGTGGAGCACATCACGCGATGCCATGAACCAAAATTGTCAACGAGACATTGTGCAAGCTGGTCGTGGTTCGATAATGGTGCGCACTTTGTTTATATGGAATGGACTAGATCCTTTGTTCCAACTGAACCGATCTTTGGCTGCAAATGGTTATGTACGGCTACCTGCAGACCATTTACAGCCATTCATGGACATCATGTTCCAAAACAAAGATGAAATGACTATCCGCCATGTCACTAGGCCACAATTGTTCGCGATTGGTTTCAAGAACTTTCTAAACAATTCCTGCGGATAATTTGGCCACGCAGATCGCCTGACATGAGTCTCATAGAACGGTCATGGGATCTAATCGAGAGATCAGTTCGTGCACAGAATCATGCTCTGGCAATTCTATCGCAATTATGGACAGTTATAGAGACAGCATGGCTGAATGTTTCTGCCAAGGACTTCCAACGACTTTTTGAATCCATGCCAAGTCGAATTGCTGCACTACGTCGGGTAAAAGAGACCCGATACGATATTACGAGTTTTCCAATGACTTTGTCACTTCAGTGTAATATCAAATTAGAATCATACCATACACAAGGTTTGCATCTAGATTTTCCCTTCAGTTAACTCCTCTGGACGTAATTTAATATTTTGTTTCACATTCCTGTATCCTATGTCCATGGTTGTCTAGCTGGTAGAGTGTTAGACATCGGCTCTGGAGGTCCCGAGTTCAATGTCAGATGACAATAGGGGCTTCTTCTTGTTCCAGTTCCTTCACTACGATCCCACGTCCACTCAGCATGCTGTCAAATAAGTGTGGGTTTCTTTCCCTTAAGTAAAATCCCCACCTCCCAGGGCTGCGGGATGTAAGTTTTGGGCTCTGCCTGCAGTCAAGCTAATATCGCGGGTTTGCGCAACAGACTTTGGTTCATTAATATCTCCTGACAGGCTATTCCCTTAACTGCGTGGAATGTCACAGCAGATTTACACTGCTCGAGATTTTGCCAGTCATTTGACGAGTCAAGGAGAACAGATATGAGAAACATTTGTAATCACAATGAAATGAACACCCTTAGCTGCTTACAGGCGTTGACATACGTCAACGGGGACAAATGAAAATGTGTGCCCCGACCGGGACTCGAACCCGGGATCTCCTGCTTATATGGCAGACGCTCTATCCATCTGAGCCACCGAGGACACAGAGGATAGAGCGACTGCAGGGATTTATCTCTGGCACGCCTCCCGCGAAACCCATATTCTCAACGTATTTTCCCGCGCGGCGCGTTACCGATTCTCGTAATAGTTTGGGCACTGTTTGTGCATTCCCACAGAAGAAGAGGATGGTCAAGTGGCCGGTGAGCCTTAGCTACATATTTACTAAGATGGTATCTGTTCTTTCGGACATGTCCGAAAGAACAGACACCATCTTAGTAAACATTTGTAATCAACTGAAAAAGTACAAAATTATGCATTTCTTGAATGATATACACCCTAGACACCTTCATGTTCCAGGTGGCGGTGGTGGTATTTAATTGGTGTGACTGGTATCATCTGGACAAATCAGCTGCCCATGAAGCCTTGTTCTGAAATGTTTTACTACTTTATAAGTATAAAATCTTAATGTATACCTAACTAATGCTTCCAAATAAAGTATGAAGTGCTCATTGTTGCTCAGGCTTGATGGTATATAGTCTGCCCCTGTCTCATTCACTGTCTACAAATGAACAGTTCTCCCTACACTAGCAAATAACACACTGATCAGATACAAATTTGCGTCTATTGTTCATATAGTTAATAAGTCGTTGTAAAGGTTTCAACGAAAGGATATCAATGGTAAAATTCGTTGGTGGCATTGCTAAACTACTAAACAAAGCTAAACTCCGTCCGAGCAGACCTCGCAAGACCCAGTGCTACTGACCGACCGCCGTTCCATACTCAATGAATGCGAATATGGAGGGCCTGTGGTCATCACACCGCTCTCCCAGCCGTAGTCAGTTTTCGTAACCAGAGCCGCTACCTCTCGGTCAAATAGCTCCTCAATTGGCCCTACAAGTGCTGAGTACAAGCGTTTTGAAAGGGGAAAGTACCGTGTGCACCCAGCTTGCCAACAGCCCTCGGTAGATCTGGACAGTCACCCATCAAAGCGCTAGCCATGCGTGACAGCAATATCTTCGATGATCTGACGGGAACTAGCGTTACCGCCGCGGTGGTTACCAAACGACATGTAAACACAGTGGGGAGCAGACAAACAGGAGCTAACAGGCAGTAGTGACAAGCACAAATAAAGAAACGCATTATCCATACTATTGGCCGGCCGAAGTGGCCGTGCGGTTCTAGGCGCTGCAGTCTGGAACCGCGAGACCGCTACGGTCGCAGGTTCGAATCCTGCCTCGTGCATAGATGTGTGTGATGTCCTTAGGTTAGTTAGTTTTAACTAGTTCTAACTTCTAGGGGACTAATGACCTCAGCAGTTGAGTCCCATAGTGCTCAGAGCCAAAAACCAGAAAAGAAAAGAGTACAGTCTAAGGATCCTGAAAAGCAAGTGAACCAATAAGGTAAAAAAAAAACTGAGGTGGTACTCCACAGATATGCTGTGGAAAAGAGTACGAGGGGAAAACACAGAACAGCAAAAGGGAACAATAATCGAACGTGTCAAGAAATAAAATACCAATTTCGCCGACGGTTTATTGGAAGAATTTCATGAAAGTGTAGTTGATTTGGAGCCTGCATACAGGACGCTAGTGCGACCTATTATTGAGTAGTGCTCGAGTGTTTGGGATCTGCACCCGGTCGAATTGAAAGAAGACATCGAAGCAATTTAGAGCGAGCTGCTAGATTTGTTACCAGCAGGTTTGGTAAGTATGCAAGTGTTACAGACATGGTTCTGGAGCTCAGGTGGGAATCCCTGGAGGGAAGAAGACATTTATTTCGAAGAACACTGCTGAGAAAATTAGGAGACACGGAATTTGAAGCTGACTGCAAAACGATCCTACTGCCACCACCCTACATTTCTCGTATATACGAGAAATTAAGGCCCATACTGAGGTATATAGACGGTCGTATTCCCCTTGCTCTATCTGCGAATGGAAATGGAAAGGAAACGATTATACATGATGCAGGGTACGCTTCGCCACGCAGCGTACAGTGGCTTGCGGAGTGTGTATGTATGTGAGGAGTAGGGGCATCCATGACGGGCTAAATTTTTGGGAAATGCAAGGACCGGAATGTACACACTCCAGTCACGTCAATGTGAGCACTGCCCGCCCACAGACGGAAAGTGATAGAACTAACACGGGAGGATACATAAAATGTGTCGGTAGGAAGTGGAAAACAGTTTAGTTGTTATCAAACTGTGGAAACGCAGCGGTTTATCTGAGTTCCAAAAGGGCATGATCATTGGCTTTCAGGCTAAGGGTGGATGCTTATCTGAAACAGCTAAGCTTGTAACAGTTCCCGTGGCACCATGCTTAAAGTACAGCGTGCACAGCAATGTGGAGCTATCCAAAAGCAGCGCTGAAGCAACTGTGGTGCACAATGAGCCATAGATGTCAGGGGTGAAAGACGGCTGCGGAGATGTGTACAGGCAAATACATTACTGGCCATTAAAATCGCTACACCACGAAGATGACGTGCTATAGACGAGAAATTTAACCGACAGCAAGAAGATGCTGTGATATGCAAATAATTAGATTTTCACAGCATTCACACAAGGTTGGCGCCGTTGGTGACACCTACAACGTGCTGACATGAGGAAAGTTTCCAACCGATTTCTCATACACAAACAGCAGTTGACCGGCTTTGCCTGGTTAAACGTTGTTGTGATGCCTCGTGTAAGGAAGAGAAATGTGTACCATCACGTTTCCGACTTTGATAAAGATCGGATTGTAGCCTATCGCGATGAAGTTTATCGTATCGCGACATTGCTGCTCGCGTTGGTCGAGATCCAATGACTGTTAGCAGAATATGCAATCGGTGGGTTAAGGAGGGTAACACGGAACGCCGTGCTGGATCCCGACGGCCTGGTATCACTAGCAGTCGAGATGACAGGCATCTTATCCGCATGGCTGTAACGGATCGTGCAGCCACGTCTCGATCCCTGAGCCAACAGATGGGGACGTTTGAAAGACAAAAACCATCTGCACGAACAGTTCGACTACGTTTGCAACAGCATGGGTTATCAGCTCAGAGACCATGGCTGCGGTTACAAATGGCTCTGAGCACTATGGGACTCAACATCTTAGGTCATAAGCCCCCTAGAACTCAGAACTACTTAAACCTAACTAACCTAAGACATCACACACACCCATGCCCGAGGCAGGATTCGAACCTGCGACCGTAGCAGTCCCGCGGTTCCGGACTGCAGCGCCAGAACCGCACGGCCACCGCGGCCGGCGCTGCGGTTACCCTTGACGCTGCATCACAGACAGGAGCGCCTGCGATGGTGTACTCAACGACGAACCTGGGTACACGAATTGCAAAACGTCATTTTTTCGTATGAATCCAGGTTCTGTTTACAGCACCATGATGGTCGCATCCGTGTTTGGCGACATCGCGGTGAATGCACATTGGAAGCGTGTATTCGTCATCGCCATACTGGCGTATCACCTGGCGTAATGGTATGGGGTGCCATTGGTTACACTTCTCGGTCGCCTCTTGTTCGGATTGACGGCACTTTAACAGTGGACGTTACATTTCAGATGTGTTACGCCCGTGGCTCTACCCTTCATTCGATCCCTGCGAAACCCTACATTTCAGCAGGATAACGCACGATCGCATGTTGCAGGTCCTGTACGGACCTTCCTGGGTACAGAAAATGATCGACTGCTGCCCTGGTCAATACATTCTCCAGATCTCTCACCAACTGAAAACGTCTGGTCAATGGTGACCGAGCAACTGGCTCGTCACAATACGCCAGTCACTAATCTTGATGAACTGTGGTATCGTGTTGAAGCTGCATGGGCAGCTGTACCTGTACACGCCATCCAAGCACTGTTTGACTCAATGCCCAGGCGCATCAAAGCCGTTATTACGGCCAGAGGTGGTTGTTCTGGGTACTGATTTCTCAGGATCTATGCACCCAAACTGCATGAAAATGTAATCACATGTCAGTTCCAGCATAATATATTTGTCCAATGAATATCCGTTTATCACCTGCATTTCTTCTTGGTGTAGCAATTTTAATGGCCTGTAGTGTAGAAGCAAACAGGTAAAGATGCAGAAACCGATCAATTGGAGAGGCTATATCTTCTGTTTTTTTGTATCAAAACATTATCTCTACCACAAAGCAACTCATTAATTTAGCTTTGGCTTTGTGTATATACAGTTTACATGTATAAAAGAAAAAGAATGAAAACAGAAAAATAATATGGTCCATTACAACGTGCAACTGACAGCCAAGGTGAACCAAACGATTACCAACAGTGCCTCTTCAAGGACCGTTCATCGAACGTTGCTGCATGTGGCCTCTTGCTGCAGCTGCCTGCTTCATGCGTGCATGCTGACTGCTGTTCATAGGAGACGGAGACTGGAATTCGCACACCAGTGCTGCGCGGGACTAGCGGAGCGGTCTTGGGCGCTGCAGTCATAGACTATGCGGCTGATCCCAGCGGAGGTTCGAGTCCTCCATCGGGCATGGGTGTGTGTGTTTGTCCTTAGGATAATTTAGGTTAAGTAGTGTGTAAGCTTAGGGACTGATGACCTTAGCAGTTAAGTCCCATAAGATTTCACACACATTTGAACATTTTTTTGCACACCAGTACCCCAACTGGACGTCCACTGAATGGCAACAGGTGGCCTTGTGAGATGTTATGTTCCATTGGACAGATGGTCGATGGCGCAGATGGCGTGAAACGTCTGAAACCGAACAAGGAGGGAGCGTTAAGGTCTGGGGATGTTTTCGTCGCATTCCCTGGGTGATCTCGTCATTCTAGAAGGCAAAATGGCTCAATAGAAGTGTGCACCTACCTTTGGAGACTATGTCCACCTCCTACATGTAGTCTGTTTTTCGTCGGCACGATGGCATGTACCAGCAAGACAATGCGACGTGTCACAGCTCGTATGTCCGCGCGTAATTCGAAGAGTACCAGCAGGAGTGTACCGTAATCACCTGGCTACCAAACTGCCCGGGTTAAAATCGAACCGACTGTGAGGTTATTCAGTCTTTTGAAAGGTACGTGTTTGGAAGAACGAGCCAAAATGCTCTCTGTAGATTCTTATTTCAAATGGCTCTGAGCACTATGGGACTTAACTTCTGAGGTCATCAGTCCCCTAGAACTTAGAACTACTTAAACCTAACTAACCTAAGGACACCACGCACATCCATGCTCGAGGCAGGATTCGAACCTGCGACCGTAGCGGCCGCGCGGTTCCAGACTGTAACGCCTAGAACCGCTTGGACACCCCGGCCGGCAGATTCTTAGTACGATAACGTGAAACATCATGCAGAAAGTCTCGTTTTTCATTCACAATGGGGCCCAAACAGAAAACATCCAAAGCACTTTCGCGAGATTAATTAATGTGAGCCGTAATAACGTCCAGACCTTGTTGAAATATTACGTAAGTTCCTCCACAACAGCAGGAAGCTGTCATACGACATGTTTCAGAAATCAAAGAGAAGTTCCCGCCACCATCTAGTCTTCACATTCAAATACCCACACTGCCTATACTCTCCACCAACGAAGAACAAAATACCGTGTTTTCATTTTCCGGGGAAAGAGCGCTGATACTGGATGCCTGCGCCTATTCTCGTAAGTGCTCCATAGAGGTAAGGAAATATCACTAAGCCGGCCGCCGTTGCCGAGCGGTCCTAGGCGCTTCAGTCTGGAACCGCGGGACAGCTATGGTCGCAGGTTCGAATCCTGCCTCGGGCATGGATGTGTGTGATGTGGTTTAAGTAGTTCTAAGTTCTAGGGGACTCATGACCTCAGATGTTAAGTCCCATAGTGCTCAGAGCCATTTCAACCATTTTTGAAATATCACTAAGAACAGAAGTAAAATAGTTATGTGTAACAACACACACAGAAAAGTTGCCATAAAATACATATAAAGTCAGATAAAAGCAAAAACAGCAGATGTGTACTTGTAACTAACAGAAAAATGTGTGACATTCTTTCACGTTAAAACTTCAGACAGGCGAAGAAATCAGTGTAAATACAAAACTTTTACATTATGAAAAATATATTTTAACATAATATCATGCAACATTACTGATACCAACCACGAGGCAGTGAGCATTCCAATTTGTTGCTTTATGTTATCCCCAGGCAGTCGCCAATGCTACAACCAACAGTTCGTGCACTGACCGCGGGCTCCCGCCGCTATAAGCCACACGCAGTAGCACAGGTTGGCCATTATTGAACTATATGGGAAAAAAACATAAGTTAGTTACAGACTACGGCGTGCACACACTTTACTCAACATGTAAATGCCATTACAGATATTCAGATTTAGGTTATGACATGTTCGATATGCCTGCCTTTTGTGGCGCAGACGAATAGCAAAATTCTGCATGACCAGCTGATGTGTCCGAACATCGATGCTGTCGATGACTTCCCGAATGGCTGTTTTCAGCTCAGTAATGGTTTTGGGGTTATTGCTGTACACTTTGTCTTTAATATAACCCCACAAAGAAGTTGTAACCTCCCAACAGAAAAAAAATATAATTATATAACTGAGCTGGGTGTCACGATTAATCAAGGAAAACCCCCAGTTGGGAAACGGGGCGAAAATTTGTTGGTTACTGTCGAGTTGCAATTTACAATTTCTTTATTGATTACTTCAACCATTAAAATTCATTTCTTTATCACTTGACCAGGAACAGATCCAAAAAGCTTGTAGGCATAAACCGACTTTGATAAAACATTTTATAACAAATCAAAATTTTCCAAGTAATTAAATTAAAAACTTTACTTTACCGTTAATAGCCAATCCAGTTTACTTTGATAAAGCATTTAATAACAAAATTAAAACTTTCCAAGTAATGAAACAAAGAAACCACCAATTTGCTTATAATTTCGCTACCGAACATGTAGGGAGCCAACTTCTTTTAAACTTTGGCACAACAAGATATTAAATTACAAGGGCTCGCTAACAGGGAGGCAGAACTAGCATTTTCAAAGGATGTCAAGTAGATTAAAACAGTCAAAGTAAAGATACAGTCATTCACCTTTTACAATAACTAACAATTTTAAGGCCACGTGATTTTAAAAAATCACCAATGAAAGGCAAACTTATCCTTTTTAAACAGTGGCCAAAAACAATCAGACTAAAATACAACCACTTAACATTTTACAATAACTAACAACTATAATACCATTTCGTGGCACCAAAATGTCCTGGGATAGAAATAATTAACCGACCGGTTGTAACGGCGGCCACAATTGTCTCTCGAAGGATGCTCAGGCTAGAAGCGGACTAACAGACCCACGACTCCTCACATTCAGCAATCACATCGACGTCACGCGAGGCCAGGGGAGGAGGAGGAATCAAATCAGGAACCATAATATCTGCCCAAAAATACACTTCCTCCCAGGCAGTACTAAAAAGAAGCCGAAAGATCACTGTCTATAATTACAAGACGGCAGGGACAGGAAATTCGAACGCAAGAGGCCACAAGGCAGAAAAAATGTAATCTAAAACAATAATCACTGCCCAAAAATACACTTCCTACTGGGCAGTAATAATAAGAAGCGGAAAAGATCACTGTCTATAAATACACCGGCGACACGGACAGGAAACCCGAACGCAGGAGGCCACAAGGCAGAAAATATGAGGTGCGGCTAGAAAAAAACCGTACTGATGCTGGAAAAAACATTTATTTACAATTTCATGTTATCTCCTTCAATGTACTCTCCTCCTCGGTCTCTACACCGCTCCATACGAATTTTCCACTGTTCATAGCAATGATGCAGATCATTTTCGGTAAGTCCATACATTACTTCCGTCGCTTTTTCTTTTACTGCTTCAACAGTCTCAAATCTAGTTCCTTTCAAAGCTGACTTGACTTTAGGGAAAAGAAAAAAGTCACAGGGGGCCAAATCAGGTGAGCAGGGTGGATGATCTAAGATGGGAATGTTGTGTTTTGCCAAAAACGTCTTCACTGACAACGCACTGTGAGCTGGGGCATTGTCTTGGTGAAGGATCCATGACTTTTTTCTCCACAAATCGTTCCGTTTTCTCCGTACTCGCTCACGTAGGATAGCCAGGACGCTAATGTAGTAATGCTGATTCACTGTTTGTCCATCTGGTACCCAATCAATGTGCACAATCCCTTTGATGTCAAAAAAAACAACCATCATTGCCTTGAATTTCGATTTTGACATTCGTGCTTTTTTTTTGTCGTGGAGAACCAGGAGTTTTCCAATGCATCGATTGGCGTTTAGTTTCGGGATCGTAAGTAAAAAACCACGATTCATCGCAAGTAATAACATTTTGTAAGAAGGTGGGATCACTTTCAATGTTTTCCAGGATGTCAGAACAAATCATTCTTCGGCGTTCCTTCTGTTCAATTGTGAGACACTTTGGAACCGTTTTTGAACACACTTTGTTCATGTTGAAACTTTCATGAAGAATCTGCCTAACACTTTCCTTGTCAACTCCTGTTAACTCAGACACTGCTCTGATTGTTAAACGGCGATCTTGTCGAACAAGTTTACCGATTTTTTCAATGTTTGCATCAGTTTTTGCTGACAATGGTCTGCCAGTGCGAGTGTCATCACTGGTGTCTTCGCGGCCATCTTTAAATCGTTTAAACCACTCAAACACTTGTGTTCGCGATAAACAATCATCGCCGTACACTTGTTGTAACATTACAAACGTTTCACTTGCAGATTTTCCTAGTCTGAAACAAAATTTGATGTTAACACGCTGTTCTTTCTGTACACTCAACATTTTCCGACGCACAGACAAAACGTCAACTACTTAAAACAGACGCCACGGGCAGACCGAGTGCAGGAGGCAGATGAAACTCGAGCAGTAGGCGGAGCGAGAGTCACGTGACAGGCCACGCGACTTTCAGCCTTATTGCATTCGTTTTATTGTTTCACCAGTACTAGTCCGGTTTTTTTCTAGCCACACCTCGTACGCTGGTTGCACAAACCAAAATTCTTCATTTAACTTCTAAACCTTTAACCAACTTAACGTGCAGTTTATCAGAGACACAGCAGGTGAACTCCGATGCAAAGGTTCCTCACACCCGACCGTGTCCACGTCGCCAGCGTACCCAACTGGGCACAGTCACGCAGCCACGCGCTCTGTCACCGGAGCCCTCGTCTTCTCTGCACCCACGGCGGCGAAATACCACTCCTCAGGTTAGGCGTGTTACTAGTCCATCATTCCTCCCTCCAGACGGAAAATGTAAAGACATCCGTTGCCGCTCCCACCAAGTAGTGACTCGGAACCACAGGCGTCCCACTTGTCTCGCACCGCCAGAATAGACCACGCGGCTTCTCGGGATAACAGCCAACTCACCACCGCCACGCCACGCCGCGGTCTCGTCGTACGACATTCTCTAATTCCCGATTTTAAAAACCGACCGACCGACTCGTCACCACTAGGCAACCAACCGGCCATCCTCCCAAAGTATTCCCTTACACAAGGCTAACAGGAAGCAACGACTCGAAGATCGTTAAGACCAGACACGCCACGAGAGGGGAATCTCAACAGAATCGTACGCAGCATAACGATAAATATGAAAGAATCAATTAACGATGGAATGGAAGGACTCAGAACAATCTTTACAGCGCGATATATGTTGAGAGCCGACACACGCCTCAATAACATTCACATTCAATTTAACCTTCCAACAGTATATTATTCCGTAACTTTGCAATAATAACGTATGACTAATCTGTCAATAAAATTGTGGCTCACTTATAACCTTTCAGTAATAGACTGTGAACTTAAACTGCTAAATTTTGGACGTCAGCCGTGCTGCGTCATGGCCCTGAAAGATCATTCTGAACAAATTGAAAATTCGTACCTCAATAAGGTCGTCGGATAACGCATATATAGGGTTATTACAAATGATTGAAGCGATTTCACAGCTCTACAATAACTTTATTATTTGAGATATTTTCACAATGCTTTGCACACACATATAAAAACTCAAAAAGTTTTTTTAGGCATTCACAAATGTTCGATATGTGCCCCTTTAGTGATTCGGCAGACATCAAGCCGATAATCAAGTTCCTCTCACACTCGGCGCAGCATGTCCCCATCAATGAGTTCGAAAGCATCGTTGATGCGAGCTCGCAGTTCTGGCACGTTTCTTGGTAGAGGAGGTTTAAACACTGAATCTTTCACATAACCCCACAGAAAGAAATCGCATGGGGTTAAGTCGGGAGAGCGTGGAGGCCATGGCATGAATTGCTGATCATGATCTACACCACGGCCGATCCATCGGTTTTCCAATCTCCTGTTTAAGAAATGCCGAACATCATGATGGAAGTGCGGTGGAGCACCATCCTGTTGAAAGATGAAGTCGGCGCTGTCGGTCTCCAGTTGTGGCATGAGCCAATTTTCCAGTATGTCCAGATACACGTGTCCTGTAACGTTTTTTCCGCAGAAGAAAAAGGGGCCGTAAACTTTAAACCGTGAGATTGCACAAAACACGTTAACTTTTTGTGAATTGCGAATTGCTGCACGAATGCGTGAGGATTCTCTACCGCCCAGATTCGCGCATTGTGTCTGTTCACTTCACCATTAAGAAAAAATGTTGCTTCATCACTGAAAACAAGTTTCGCACTGAACCCGTCCTCTTCCATGAGCTGTTGCAACCGCGCCGAAAATTCAAAGCATTTGACTTTGTCATCGGGTGTCAGGGCTTGTAGCAATTGTAAACGGTAAGGCTTCTGCTTTAGCCTTTTCCGTAAGATTTTCCAAACCGTCGGCTGTGGTACGTTTAGCTCCCTGCTTGCTTTATTCGTCGACTTCCGCGGGCTACGCGTGAAACTTGGCCGCACGCGTTCAACCGTTTCTTCGCTCACTGCAGGCCGACCCGTTGATTTCCCCTTACAGAGGCATCCAGAAGCTTTAAACTGCGCATACCATCGCCGAATGGAGTTAGCAGTTGATGGATCTTTGTTGAACTTCGTCCTGAAGTGTCGTTGCACTGTTATGACTGACTGATGTGAGTGCATTTCAAGCACGACATACGCTTTCTCGGTTCCTGTCGCCATTTTGTCTCACTGCGCTCTCGACCGCTCTGGCGGCAGAAACCAGAAGTGCGGCTTCAGCCGAACAAAACTTTATGAGTTTTTCTACGTATCTGTAGTTTGTCGTGACAATATGTCAATGAATGGAGCTACAGTGAATTTATGAAATCGCTCCAATAATTTTCTGGCACAGCCCAGTGCAATGCTGGCCGATAGATTTGTCATGTATAAAAGGAAACAACTGATTTTTCTTTACAATAATCGGGATGACCATGGATTGGAGAAATTAGTAAATTCTTTAAATTGAGATGAATGATTGTCAAAAGTTAATTTTTATGAGAAAGATAATTATTAAGAGATTTTTTTAAAAACATTTATATGGGACTTGATATAACAATAGTACATATGCGCGAGGCTGCTTTTACTTTGTACTACATCGCTCAGGCACCGCCATCGCTCCCCACGACCAGCCCAGCCAACTCCATACACCAGACTGCTGGCTACTACTTACACCTACTGCCACACAGTTCTTACTGCAGTCAACACTGCTCTCTGGTCTGAGATTCTTTTATAGCTTGCATATCGCAAACAGCACGTGAGCAATCCATCAAAATTACATTAGCTCGAGTGCGCTAGCAATAAATTCCTTAGTCATGGACCTCTTAAAGTGTCGCATGTGTTAAGATCCGGAGAATATGGCGGCCAATCGATGCCCACGCCAATGGCCTCTGGGTACCTCTGGGTACACCAGAGCCTGAAAGAGGTCCCTAAAATGCTTCTCCAGGACATCAAACACCTTCCTGCTTCAACGCGGTCGAGCTCTGCCTTGCATGAGCCACATGTTGTCGAAATCAGGGTCACTTTAGATAATGAGGATGAAATCATCTTCCAAAGCCTTCAAGCACCGTTCGGCAGACACAGCGCCATCGAGGAATATCGCACCGATTATTCCGTGACTGGACATTGTACACCAAACGGTCACCCGTTGAGGGTGAAAAGACTTCCCGATCGCAAATGTGACAAACCCATCCAAATGAAAGCGGCCTTCGTCGCTAAACCAACTACACAGTACATACTAATTCCCATCATGCCCCGCTGCCAACCTGTAGTTTGGTCGCCCTAACACAAACCGATAAGAAGTTATGACGATTTTACTTCATACAGTTCAGTACTGTCACCCGATATGTTATACGGATAGTCAAGCAGTTTCTTAGCAGAGCACCAGCAGCAAGCTCCTCTTATCTTCCGTGTTGCCCTTGTAGTTCGATTTCCTTATCGGCCTGAGTGCCCGAACGGCGGTCTTCGCAAACATTCCGGTAGCACGCTGGCCACCTCACAGCTTGTGTTATCACACGCTACGATTACTATTATCTTTGGTGACAAACACACACACAAGTGAGTCGGCTTCCGGGCAAATTTGACGTTCAGCATAATCTTTCTCCTTTAAATCGCTGGGGTTCTCCAACAGACGCTAAAAATAATTTCATTGATTGTATTTTTATACATTAATTTTATTGGTTTTCATCAAAAACTTTATTTTTATTCTTCAGTCAGGCCAAGACCCAACATTTTCCTGGATAATTTTTGTTAGGGGCATCGTCCGTCGCTTGACATAAGCCCACAGGAACATATTTTAATTGGTCAAGTGATGAATGTTAATTGTGATTTTAACACAGGTCAGTCCCATTTTGTCAGCTGTTCCACTTTACATGAGACTGTGCTCATCTGCCGGCCGGTGTGACCGTGCGGTTCTAAGCGCGTCAGTTTGGAACCGCGTGACCGCTACGGTCGAAGGTTCGAATCCTGCCTCGGGCATGGATGTGTGTGATGTCCTTAGGTTAGTTAGGTTTAAGTAGTTCTAAGTTCTAGGGGACTGATGACCTCAGTAGTTAAGTCCCATAGTGCTCAGAGCTATTTGAACCATTTTTTTTGTCCTCATCTCCATTTTTCAGGTTAGTCATTGCTTCACTAATTTTTAGTCAAGGGCCCGTTTCTGACTCCTTATTCCATTCCTTCGGTTTCATAGACTGAACGTTCATCAGTGATAATGGTTTTACCAACTGTAGAAGGCTAAAAACTTTGCCTAGACACGCCATCCGTTACTCTGCGGCATTCTGGAACAGCTCGCTATGCCAAATGACGCAGAATTTTAAGTAACCATCTTTTGATATGAAATTTCAAATCTTATATACAAATAGGTCCATTATTTGTGGGGTGTATGTGATCCACACGTTGTTTCTTAACTAGATGCACAATATTTTGGTTTCCTGTTTAAATTTATTCAATCAGTACTTCGGAGTGTCCCGGTAACTTCATTTCCCCGTCATTCAAGTAGTAACACATAAAAAAATTTATGCACACATATACACTGAAGATGCACTTAAAAGTTCCTAAATATTGTGAGAGTCTTACGACGGTACTGTGCTCTACACATTGAAGTTCGAATAGTTTGGATCGAGCCCCCACGTCCGATGGCACGAATATACATAATTGAGTGTCCAAGAGATGTGGCTGGTCAACTAAACACGCACTTAGTTGCAGCCTGGCTGTGACGTCATCCGAGGCAGCGCCGAGTTCCACGATGGTAGGCCTGAGCTCACTCGCTCGCTCAACTCAGCTGACAAAAAGCGTTTCTGAACCTATTAACCCGCAACTGTGTGTGTACATACTAACGAGAATTGCATCTTCTACTGCGTCTGCTATTATGAAGTCTTACTGATTACTAGTCGTACAACAAAATTTAAGATTAATTATCGACAAAAATGTTGTAGCGGCTTGTTCATAACGTTTACTCTATGCGTAACAGTCCTCATTTCATACAAGATGTGGTGTCTTAAGCAACCGATAATCATTCTGGCATGATTTTAATTTTGTTGTACCCGAGTACAGCCGTAACCAAAAATATTAGCAGGCATATGGACTTCCTATCATAACATCATAACAGAGGACTCCAGTAGAAGACGAAATTCTCTTTTGTACGTACTCACGCAGTTGCGAGTTAACAGGTGTAGAAACGCATTTTGTCTGCTGAGTCGAGCGAGCGAGCTCAGGCCTACCTTAAGCCCGTCTCACACGGAGCAAGGTTCGCCGCAAGTTGGCGAGATGGCGTGCATGCCTGCCGGCTTGCAGGGAAGGAGCCGGCTATCTTCCATGTCGAAGCTCTCCCACGGTGCAAGATCGGCAGCTAGTTGTGTTGTGATAGGCTGCATGTTGTATCGAACGAAGATGGCTGCTTCAGGTACAGATGTTCAGAGCAAACTGGCGTTATTAGCTGTTTTGGTGCTAAACGATGCAGAAATGCATGCTAATGAGAGAAGAAGAAAGAAAGAATGGACGAAAAACTGTATTAAGAGGAGAAACGCTGGAAAAAGGTGTGCTCTCCATGCATCATAAAGAGTTGAGGTTAATTCGCATAATACCTACGTTTGTTTGAAAAGTATCACCATTTCATTACTGTTTGATTTTATAAATATACCAACAATGACTGTTATATACGACTTTATTTTATAGGATAGAAGATCGTACATCCTTCGCAAATTTCATACGAATGGATGTATTAGTATTTGCAACTCTTTCGAGTGTATCTGCACGCAAGTGTTTATTATAATAGTTTGCGCTTTTCACGACGTACAGACTCTGTTCTTCCCTATAAGTACATATCAATGTTTCAATCGCTTCCTTGGACCACTGCGGTGCCATTATTTAATAATTATAAGAACTTCCTACCGCACCTCACAACGGCAGAAAAGCGACTATCAACAAAGGCTTCCCGCCCAAGCTTTCCGCGTCTGACGTCACAAACGAAACGCCTCATGACTGGCCAACGCAGGTAGCACGCAGGGAACCTTGCAAGAAAAATAGCACCGGACCTATCCTGGAAATCTTACAAGGTTCCCAGCAAGGTAGCCCGCTAGCAGACGACGGAGCCCGCAAGGTAGCCGCCGCGCAAGCCAGCAAGGAAACTTACAGTGAATCTTGCTCCGTGTGAGACGGGCTTTAGTGACGTACGCGCCGCGGCCTGTCTTTCTCGTGGGCTTGGGGCAGCGCGCAAGCTGGCGTTTGGCTAACGTTAACAGAGTGGCAGCTGGGTGCAAAGTGTGTATGCCTTTCAGGCCGTATTTATATATGGGAGCAGCAGGCGGCCGAACGGAACACCTGCAAACATCCACTCTATGTCCAGGAAATTGGAAATTTGTGGTAAGATCCTATTTCACCTACATCTACATCCATACTCCGCAGGCCACCTGACGGTGTGTGGCGGAGGGTACCTTGAGTACTTCTATCGGTTCTCCCTTATATTCCAGTCTCGTATTGTTCGTGGAAAGAAGGATTGTCGGTATGCCTCTGTGTGGGCTCTAATCTCACTGATTTTATCCTCATGGTCTCTTCGCGAGATATACGAAGGAGGGAGCAATATAGTGCTTGACTCCTCGGTGGAGGTATGTTCTCGAGACTTCGACAAAAACCCGTACCGAGCTACTGAGCACCTCTCCTGCAGACTCTTCCACTGGAGTTTGTCAATCATCTCCGTAACGCTTTCGCGATTACTAAATGGTCCTGTAACGGAGCGCGCTGCTCTCCGTTGGATCTTCTCAATCTCTTCTATGAACCCTATCTGGTACGGATCCCACACTGCTGAGCAGTATTCAAGCAGTGGGCGAACAAGCGTACTGTATCCTACTTCCTTTGTTTTCGGATTGCATTTCGTAACTGGGTCCTATGGGACCAAACTGCTCCGGTCATCGGTCCCTAGGCTTAATCTAACTTAAACTAACTTAAGCTAAGGATAACACACACCCATTCTCGAGGGAGGACTCGAACCTTTGACGGGGGGAGCCATGCGAACCGTGGCTCCCAAGCACAGGTAGGTACTGCCACTTTCTCAGACACACATTATTACAAATAAGGAGGTTTTTCAAAATGGCTCTAAGCACTATGGGACTTAAAATCTGAGGTCTTCAGTCCCCTACACTTAGAACTACTTAAGCCTAACTAACCTAAGGATATCACACACATCCATGCCCGAGGGAGGATTCGAACCTGCGAGCGCAGCAGCAGCGCGGTTCAGGACTGAAGGGCCTAGAACCGCTCGGCCACAACGGCCGGCAAGGAAGTTTTTGTTAAAAATTTAGTTTTCAGCAAATTACTTGAAAACTGTTAGAGGTAGCTTAATGGGGTTATATAGTTAATGGTTTTATATCGAACTGAAGCTTCAACGAATTTTCGTGTTTCTGAGTCTAATATTTAGCGCCTTCAATTTTTCGTAAAAACGCCGATTTTGACCAATATATTGCTCGATCAAGCTGAAGCTTGTAACAGCTGATTGTGGCATACATTTACACATCTTGAAATGTTTTTGGCTTTCTAGCTTTATTGCTTAGAGCCACATGTTTTTTAATTTAAACCATGTACTTAGGAAACATATTCTACTGATCACTTAGTTTTTACCGTCTAAACGTTACTAGACTGAAGCGTGTATTGACAAAGTCTGGGAAAGCTACTGTAATTTCTAATTTCATCCTTAGATCGTGGCGCAATACTTTGTATGCTACGCACAGGCGCCTTATGATGACGTTGGCGCTAGTAGCAGTGAAGTGGAGTTAAGTATCTGCACACTTGGTCGCCTGTGTGTTCCTCAAATGATACAGCGCATGTTTCCCAACTCATCTCAGTTCTAAAATAATAGCAATGACCATAGCTACAACACTTGAAGAAATGATGATTTTCATAATTCTGGGTTAAATCTGACTTTGGTCGTTTACCAAACAGATATTCAATCGGCACTTAAAAACAAATTAAAATAATTTCTGAATGACAACTACTTCTACTTAATAGCTGACATTTTAATGTGAAGTAATAATCGTGAGAGAAAAAAACATAAAAATAAAAAAGTATATCATGGGAAGGAAATTTCTATTAAATTGACACCTTCCTCGTCATTATGAAATGTATTGTTGAGCAGTGAATTTCGAGCTAGTCTGCACAAGGGCAGTGGAGGGGATATCTGCGACAAGCAGAGCCAACTAACTCGTATAACCAGCACAATGATCGCAGTAACGCGACGATATTTTCTAGCTCACGATGAGTTTATTAATCATGACCTATTTGGTGACATTAGTTCATAATTTCCTGATCAAATTTAATTCATTATTTATGACCTACTTGTTGTTGTTGTTGTTGTGGTCTTCAGTCCTGAGACTGGTTTGATGCAGCTCTCCATGCTACTCTATCCTGTGCAAGCTTTTTCATCTCCCAGTACCTACTGCAATCTACATCCTTCTGAATCTGCTTAGTGTATTCATCTCTTGGTCTCCCTCTACGATTTTTACCCTCCACGCTGCCCTCCAATACTAAATTGGTGATCCCTTGATGCCTCAGAACATGTCCTACCAACCGATCCCTTCTTCTGGTCAAGTTGTGCCAAAAACTTCTCTTCTCCCCAATCCTATTCAATACTTCCTCATTAGTTATGTGATCAACCCATCTAATCTTCAGCATTCTTCTGTAGCACCACATTTCGAAAGCTTCTATTCTCTTCTTGTCCAAACTATTTATCGTCCATGTTTCACTTCCATACATGGCTACACTCCATACGAATATTTTCAGAAATGACTTCCTGACACTTAAATCAATACTGGATGTTAACAAATTTCTCTTCTTCAGAAACGCTTTCCTTGCCATTGCCAGCCTACATTTTATATCCTCTCTACTTCGACCATCATCAGTTATTTTGCTCCCCAAATACCAAAACTCCTTTACTACTTTAAGTGTCTCACTTCCTAAGCATCATCCGACTTAATTCGACTACATTCCATTATCCTCGTTTTGCTTTTGTTGATATTCATCTTATACCCTCCTTTCAAGACACTGTCCATTCCGTTCAACTGCTCTTCCAAGTCATTTGCTGTCTTTGACAGAATTACAATGTCATCGGTGAACCTCAAAATTATTATTTCTTCTCCATGGATTTTAATACCTACTCCAAATTTTTCTTTTGTTTCCTTTACTGATTGCTCAATATACAGATTGAATAGCATCGGGGAGAGGCTACAATCCTGTCTCACTCCCTTCCCAACCACTGCTTCGTGTCCCTCGACTCTTATAACTGCCATCTGGTTTTTGTACAAATTGTAAATAGCCGTTCGCTCCCTGTATTTTACCCCTGCCACCTTCAGAATTTGAAAGAGAGTATTCCAGTCAACATTGTCAAAAGCTTTCTCTAAGTCTACAAATGCTATAAACGTAGGTTTGCCTTTCCTTAATCTTTCTTCTAAGATAAGTCGTAAGGTCAGTATTGCCTCACGTGTTCCAGTGTTTCTACGGAATCCAAACTGATCTTCCCCGAGGTTGGCTTCTACTAGTTTTTCCATTCGTCTGTAAAGAATTCGTGTTAGTATTTTGCAGCTGTGACTTATTAAGCTGATAGTTCGGTAATTTTCACATCTGTCAACACCTGCTTTCTTTGGGATTGGAATTATTATATTCTTCTTGAAGTCTGAGGGTATTTCGCCTGTTTCATACATCTTGCTCACCAGATGGTAGAGTTTTGTCAGGACTGGCTCTCCCACGGCCGTCAGTAGTTCCAATGGAATATTGTCTACTCCGGGGGCCTTGTTTCGACTCAGGTCTTTCAGTGCTCTGTCAAACTCTTCACGCAGTATCATATCTCCCATTTCATCTTCATCTACATCCTCTTCCATTTCCATAATGTTGTCCTCAAGTACATCGCCCTTGTATAGACCCTGTATATACTCCTTCCACCTTTCTGCTTTCCCTTCTTTGCTTAGAACTGGGTTTCCATCTGAGCTCCTGATATTCATACAAGTCGTTCTCTTATCTCCAAAGGTCTCTTTAATTTTCCTGTAGGCGGTATCTATCTTACCCCTAGTGAGATAGGCCTCTACATCCTTACATTTGTCCTCTAGCCATCCCTGCTTAGCCATTTTGCACTTCCTGTCGATCTCATTTTTGAGACGTTTGTATTCCTTTTTGCCTGTTTCACTTACTGCATTTTTATATTTTCTCCTTTCATCAATTAAATTCAATATTTCTTCTGTTACCCAAGGATTTCTACTAGCCCTCGTCTTTTTACCTACTTGATCCTCTGCTGCCTTCACTACTTCATCCCTCAAAGCTACCCATTCTTCTTCTACTGTATTTATTTCCCCCATTCCTGTCAATTGCTCCCTTACGCTCTCCCTGAATCTCTGTACAACCTCTGGTTCTTTTAGTTTATCCAGGTCCCATCTCCTTAAATTCCCACCTTTTTGCAGTTTCTTCAGTTTTAACCTACAGGTCATAACCAATAGATTGTGGTCAGAGTCCACATCTGCCCCTGGAAATGTCTTACAATTTAAAATCTGGTTCCTAAATCTCTGTCTTACCATTATATAATCTATCTGATACCTTTTAGTATCTCCAGGGTTCTTCCATGTATACAACCTTCTTTCATGATTCTTAAACCAAGTGTTAGTTATGATTATGTTGTGCTCTGTGCAAAATTCTACCAGGCGGCTTCCTCTTTCATTTCTGTCCCCCAATCCATATTCACCTACTATGTTTCCTTCTCTCCCTTTTCCTACACTCGAATTCCAGTCACCCATGACTATTAAATTTTCGTCTCCCTTCACAATCTGAATAATTTCTTTTATTTCATCATACATTTCTTCAATTTCTTCGTCATCTGCAGAGCTAGTTGGCATATAAACTTGTACTACTGTAGTAGGCGTGGGCTTCGTATCTATCTTGGCCACAATAATGCGTTCACTATGCTGTTTGTAGTAGCTTACCCGCATTCCTATTTTCCTATTCATTATTAAACCTACTCCTGCATTACCCCTGTTTGATTTTGTGTTTATAACCCTGTAGTCACCTGACCAGAAGTCTTGTTCCTCCTGCCACCGAACTTCACTAATTCCCACTATATCTAACTTCAACCTATCCATTTCCCTTTTTAAATTTTCTAACCTACCTGCCCGATTAAGGGATCTGACATTCCACGCTCCGATCCGTAGAACGCCAGTTTTCTTTCTCCTGATAACGACATCCTCTTGAGTAGTCCCCGCCCGGAGATCCGAATGGGGGACTATTTTACCTCCGGAATATTTTACCCAAGAGGACGCCATCATCATGTAATCATACAGTAAAGCTGCATGCCCTCGGGAAAAATTACGGCTGTAGTTTCCCCTTGCTTTCAGCCGTTCGCAGTACCAGCACAGCAAGGCCGTTTTGGTTATTGTTACAAGGCCAGATCAGTCAATCATCCAGACTGTTGCCCTTGCAACTACTGAAAAGGCTGCTGCCCCTCTTCAGGAACCACACGTTTGTCTGGCCTCTCAACAGATACCCCTCCATTGTGGTTGCACCTACGGTACGGCTATCTGTATCGCTGAGGCACGCAAGCCTCCCCACCAACGGCAAGGTCCATGGTTCATGGGGGGGATGACCTACTTAGTAACTTGAAACCCAAACTACGCTGTGGAAGAGATTATATATCAATATATATGTTCAAAATAAATTTCTGACTGCGAGAGCTACAGTTGTAGCGGGAGACCAAAGCGTGACGACAACAAGCATCCGAGGAAGACTGACGAGTACGCTGTTACCAACTTCACCTCACTTATTTACTATCTGTTAGTCTTTGAGTAGACCCCATGCAGCCATACACCTAAATTAATCACAATTACATACATCTGGCATAGGTAACAAAGCCAAAGTGATAAAACAAGCACTGAAGGTAATGACTTAAAATAAAAACAACAACAATATATTGATGTACACAAAGTTATTTAGTTTACGTGAGTTGTCTCATGTGTCTCTCTTCGTTCCCGGTAGAAATGAGTAAAGTTCGTTACACACTGAAAAGTGGTGTGGTTTGTAACAACGTTGCAACAGAGGTTGGTAATTAATATTCCTTACTGGCAACATTACTTAGCAACTTTGAAGTGAGTTTTCACGGGCTGATACACCCATAAAATATGTGGTTTGTGTTTTCCACTTCGACGCAATAACAAAGTGGTAATGATGCGATACGTCTGGTTGTAGCACACAGGGGCGGTTCTAGAAGTCGGTCAAGGCTTGGCTAATGGCGAAGGGGGGGGGGGGGGAGGGGGAGGGGATTTGGGGAAATGGAATATCGCTTAACAAAAGGAGAGTTGGGGTCCCCCACCGACAAAGTAAAATTTAGTGTTGCGTAGAGTAGTTTTTGGTAACTGGGAGTTCAGGGTAAAAACGTGTCTACAGTATATGTGTGCCCGTCAGGTGTTTGGCGATTTCGAAGTTTTTGTCGTGGGTCAGCAATTTAAGTGTTGGTAGGCATACCCGGCATATTTAGCTTTCTTGATTATTGTAAGTGGTAATCGTACATTAATATGTATCCAATGTATATTAATAAATAATAAGATACCCATTTTAATTTAAATGATATTTGTTGGTTTAGTCAGTAAGCTATTTGCCTCTCTTATTCTTTTGTTAAAATGTGTTTCAAATACATTGCAACTTATATTGCTACACAATTATAAGAAAAATGATTGAATCTGTTGAAGTAAAATATTCGCTGATTTCTGGGATCACTTTATCCAGTGTAATATGATACCTCATTGGGGGGACTATAGCCCCCATAGCCCTCCCCCCCCCTTACCCCTCCCGTGGTAGCACTGGTGTTATTTGGACGTAACGTCACAAGGGCAACAGGAATTCCACAGTTAAATGCAGTGGAGAGAGCGGATAGCTGAAAGAGTACATTGAAGGCTTCTGTGTGTGTGTGTGTGTGTGTGTGTGTGTGTGTGTGTGTATGTGAGGGTGGGGGGGGTGTAAGACATGTCTGATGACTTGATAGAAGATGAAACAGGAGTCCATGGGGAGGAGATAGGGGATCCAGTACTAGTCAGAATTTGAATAAGAGCTTAGGAAAACTCAAAGACAAATAAGGTAGAAGGGACAGATAACATTCCATAGCACCCTGTCTTCAGGTCACGAGTGGCCTACCGGGACCATACGACTGGCGGGCCATCCTCAGTGGAGGAAGCGGATAGGAGGGGCGTGGAGTCAGCACACCGATCTCCCGGTCGTAAGATGGTATTCTTGACCGAAGCCGCTACTATTCGGTCGATTAGCTCCTCAATTGGCATCACTAGGCTGAGTGCACCCCGAAAAATGGCAACAGCGCATGGCGGCCTGGATGGTCACCCATCCAAGTGCCTGCCACGCCCGACAGCGCCTAACTTCGGTGATGTCACGGGAACCGGTGTATCCACTGCGGCAAGGCCGTTGCCTAATAGTCTATAGGAATTTCTAAAATCATTGGGGGAAATGGCAACAAAAAGATTGTGCACGCCGGAGTGTTGAACGTATGAGACTGCCGATATACCACCAGACTTTCGGAAAAACTTCAGCTACACAATTTCCAAAATTGCAAGTGCCGACAAGTGTGAGAATTATCGTGCAATCAGCTTAACAGTTCATTCGTCCAATTCGCTGACAAGATCAGTGTACAGGAAAAAGGAAAAGAAAATTGAGGATGTGCTAGAAGACGATCAGTTTCGATTTAAGAAAGGTAAAGGCACCAGGGAGGCAGTTTTGACGTTGCGGTTGATAACGGAAGCACGACTGGAGAAAAATGAAGAAACGTTCAATTTCTCTACCGATAAAGAGAGTTCGACAATGCAGAGTGGTAAAAGATGTTAGAAATCCTGAGAAAAATGTAGATAAGCTACAGGAAATGAGGGGTAAGAGGGAACAACGAGAGTTGAAGGCGAAGAACGAAATGCACAGACTAAGAAAGGTATAAGTAGGGATGTAGTATTTCGTCACTCCTATTCCATCTGTGCTTCGAATAAGCAATGACGCAAATAAAAGAAAGGTTCAAGAATGGGATTAAAATTCAAGGTGAAAGGATATCAGTGTTAACATTCGCTGATGGCGCAGGTGTCTTCAGTGAAAGTAAAGAAGAATTACAAATTGAAAGGGACAGTATGATAGGACATCTGTTAAGACATCAGAAAATAATTTTCATTGTTTTGGAGGGATATATAAAGGGTAATAACTGTAGACGAAGTCACACATTGGGATACTTACGGCAGATGGCTGAGGACGTACGTTAACAAGTGGTACTCTGAGATGAAAGAGGTTTTCAAAGGAGAGGAGCCGGCCGAAGTGGCTGGCCGTGCGGTTCTAGGCCCTGCAGTCTGGAACCGCAAGACCGCTACGGTCGCAGGTTCGAATCCTGCCTCGGGCATGGATGTGTGTGTTGTCCTTAGGTTAGTTAGGTTTAACTAGTTCTAAGTTCTAGGGGACTAATGACCTCAGAAGTTGAGTCCCATACTGCCCAGAGCCATTTGATTTTGAAAGGAGAGGAATTCGTGGCGGGTCTCGTCAAACCAGTGAGAACAGTGACGAAAAAAAAAAGAAATCTCCGGGTCACCTCTCCTTTAGCAAGAGACTCAAGTGATCTATTGGCTGAGGTCGTTCTTGTGCCATTTGATCCAATACATAGAGAGAATACGGCCGTTCCTCTGCAGTTGCTTTGCATATGCTATTATCGCGTGAGTGTCGGGTGGATTTGTTTCCCTGGATGAAAATATTTAAAGAGAGAGGACGCAGATTGAGTTTCCAAGTAGACCTATGTTTTCCACTGCTGTCGTATGATAGAGCTTATGGGCTTCGAAGATGGCCCTAAATTCTGCCGTCATTACTGTAACCTCCTTCGGCAGCTTGAGCTTGCACAGGAGAATTCCTATAGGAACATGCTGTTCCCTCTGGTTCCTTGAGTCATCAGTGTAGGATATCTGCGCCTGTGGGTGTTTGGCTCGGAGCTCGCTCATTGTTTGAAATAACTGAAGAAATTATCAGGTCAGATAGCACGTCAGTTTCAACGGAAGTGCGTAAGCAACTTCGTTCAAACATGAGCAGCCGTCGTGCAGAGATGGTTAATCGATTTCCCGGCGCCGCCTCTATACAGCACTCCGTTTGCAGGCCACAAGTGACCCATCGGGACCATCCGACCACCGTCCTCAAGTTGTGGATGCGGATAGGAGGGGCGTGGGGTCAGCACACCGCTTTCCCGGTCGTTATGTTGGTTTTCTTTGACCGGAGCCGCTAATATTCGGTCGAGTAGCTCCTCAATTGGCATCACGAGGCTGAGTGCACCCCGAAAAATGGCAACAGCTCATGGCGGCTGGATGGTCACCCATCCAAGTGCCGGCCACGCTCGACAGCGCTTAACTTCGATGATCTCACGGGAACCGGTGTGTCCGCTGTGGCAAGGCAGTTGCCGCCTCTGTACAGGGGGAACGATAGTAAAACCGACAAAGAGCGGGGACGGTTTCCTGACGAAGTGGAGGAGAAAAGGTCCTATGGTCATGTGTCCGGAAATGCGACATTGCCACGTTTGGCGCTTACCATTTGTCGTATGTTCCTTGTGTACTGCAAGCTTTGTGATGTATACAGAGTACTGAAAGCAGCAGAATGGTCCGGTATTCATATCGGGAACAAGCCGAGACGGTGTTTGTGTGCGGACGTAATTCCACATCCGTTTCTGCTGTTTAATGCCACAGTCGATACAACCATTCATAGTACTTAATTTTTAACTGACACTTTATTTACAATACCGGCCATTAAAATTGCTACACCAAGAAGAAAAGCAGATAATAAACGGGTATTCATTGGACAAATATATTATACTAGAACTGACATGTGATTACATTTTCACGCAATTTGGGTGCATAGATCCTGAGAAATCAGTACCCAGAACAACCACCTCTGGTCGTAATAACGGCCTTGATACGCATGGGCATTGAGTCAAACAGAGCTTGGATGGCGTGTACAGGTAAAGCTGCCCATGCAGCTTCAACACGATACCACAGTTCATCAAGAGTAGCGACTGGCGTATTGTAATGAGCCAGTTGCTTGGCCACCATTGACCTGACGTTTTCAGTTGGTGAGAGATCTGGAGAATGTGCTGGCCAGGGCAGCAGTCGAACATTTTATGTATCCAGAAAGGCCAAAACAGGACCTGCGACATGCGGTCGTGCATTATCCTGCTGAAATGTAGGGTTTCGCAGGGATCGAATGAAGGGTAGAGCCACGGGACGTAACACATCTGAAATGTGACGTCCACTCTTCAAAGTGCCATCAATGCGAACAAGAAATAACCGAGACGTGTAACCAATGGCACCCCCTTCCATCATGCCAGGTGATACGCCAGTATGGCGATCACGAATAAATGGATCAAATGGCTCTGAGCACTATGGGACTCAACTGCTGTGGTCATCAGTCCCCTAGAACTTAGAACTACTTAAACCTAACTAACCTAAGGACAGCACACAACACCCAGCCATCACGAGGCAGAGAAAATCCCTGACCCCGCCGGGAATCGAACCCGGGAACCCGGGCGTGGGAAGCGAGAACACTACCGCACGACCACGAGATGCGGGGATCACGAATACACGCTTCCAATGTCGTTCACCGCGATGTCGCCAAACACAGATCCGACCATCATGATGCTGTAAATAGAACCTGGATTAATCCTAAAAAATGACGTTTTGCCATTCGTGCACCTAGGTTCGTCATTTAGTACACCATCGCAGGCGCTCCTGTCGGTGATGCAGCGTCAAGGGTAACCGCAGCCATGGTCTCCGAGCTGACAGTCCATGCTGCTGCAAACGTCGTCGAACTATTCGTGCAGATGGTTGTTGTCTTGCAAACGTCCCCATATGTTGACTCAAGGATCGAGACGTGGCTGCAAGATACGTTACAGCCATCCGGATAAGATGCCTGTCATCTCGACCGCTAGTGATACGAGGCCGTTGGCATCCAGCACGGCGTTCCGTATTACCCTCCTGAACCCACCGATTCCATATTCTGCTAACAGTCATTGGATCTCGAACAACGCGAGCAGCAATGTCACGGTACGATAAACCGCAATCGCGATAGGCCACAATCCGACCTTTATCAAAGTCGGAAACGTGATGGTACGCATTTCTCCTCCTTACACGACGCATCACAACGTTTCACCAGGCAACGCTGGTCAACTGCTGTTTGTCTATGAGAAATCGGTTGGAAACTTTCCTCGTGTCAGCACGTTGTAGGTGTCGCAACCGGCGCCAACCTTGTGTGAATGCTCTGAAAAGCTAATCATTTACATATAACAGCATCTTCTTCCTGTCGGTAAAATTTCGCGTCTGTAGCACGTCATCTTCGTGTTGTAGCAATTTTAATGGCCAGTAGTGTAGTTACTGGATTTCCTTTAGAACCGGGGCGAAGACTATGGTTTCATTCAACCTGTTCACTGCGTAAGACAGCTTTGCTGTAGGCCTATATGTTGTACTGCATACCCTGTCGTTTCTCGGCTTTGTAGTTGCCGGGGGGATTTGTGTTCCTGACCTGACGTGGGGCCGCTGCATTACTTTATTGTAATATCCAAGTTATCGTATACCTAACCATTACTTTCAACGTAAATTATTAATAGTTAATGTTCTCGTGGATTGTAATTTCTTTTTTAAAAACCTTTAAACAATATCTAATGTTTCACTTCTGGTGTTTCACATTTAATGTCTTTTGTTAAGGGTGGAAACACAAGCGATTCAAATGGCCCTAAGCACTATGGTACTTAACATCTGAGGTTATCGGTCCCCTAGACTTAGAACTACTTAAACCTAACTAACCTAAGGGCATCACACACATACATGCCCGAGGCAGGATTCGAACCTACGACATTAGCAGCCACGTGGTTCCGGACTGAAGCGCCTAGAACCGCTCGGCCACAGCGGCCGGCATGAAAACACAAGTTTGATCTTTAATGTACGCTTTTTTTAGTTGAGCCTTGTATTATTGATTAATAAATGGATTAATAAATTTGGTAACAAATTATGTTCAGTAGTTTTCCTCAGCCCTTCGTCTAGGACCCGTTGGTTAATGTTCCTGTCAGACACAATTTCTTGCTGCCTGCGTCATCCCACACTAGTAAATTCTAGTGTTTTGACTCGACTGATTGTTTCATTAGTCTCTTTCGAGAGTACAACGTCCTCTCTATGTCTGGTTAAAACTTTTTCACTGATTTCTCCCTTCGTCCTCGTGTAGCTTTCAATGTCGAAATGATGTCCATGCAGCATCATCGTACTGAATTAGCCTGTTTGCTCCATTAGTGGGTCCGGTGCCGTAGTCGTGTAGACTTTTCGCCGATGTGCCCAGGGTACACCACCTGGGACAGGGGTTCGCATCCTGTCTGAGCCTATTATCGCTACATGTAGTCAGAGACTTACTGGTATACCCCTTCCCCTCCCTCTCCCCCTCCCCCCTCCCTCCCTTCTCCATTGTCATCAACATTATTCTCTAACTGAACTTCAGTTCTTTGGACTCTGTAGGTGTTTTATTAAACCACAAAGTACTGAGTGAATAAGACAATACAATGTACTGCTCAACTGTTTGCATTGAGGACAGACACTTGTTACAAAACGTGCTTTCTCTGCAATACTCCTCCTCCTAGTGCTTCACACATACCCTGAACTCCCGTGCAAAAAAATGGTTCAGATGGCTCTGAGCACTATGGGACTTAACATCTGAGGTCATCAGTCTCCTAAACTTAGAACTACTTAAACCTAACTAACCTAAGGACATCGCACGCATCCATGCCCGAGGCAGGATTCGAACCTGCGACCGCAGCAGCAGCGCGGTTCCGGACTGAAGCACCTCCCATGCAGAATTAACAAAGTTACAATGTGTAAACTACACTTATTGTTTCTAAATCGCTTGATTTCAGGACTCGTTTCCTCTGAAGTGGAAGAAACTGCAAGACTTCAGGCTTGTAGTCTTTTGTATCTGATCACTGCCACCAGTAATAATAAAAACAATAATAATAATAGTACTGTGTAGGGCCCACAGCAACGTAGCAGCCACTATACAGTTACTGTTGTGTTATGCTGTCAATTACTTAGTTTATCTGTTACCAAGTGAATAATGAAACAATTACTGATCCTTTGCAGTCACCACATACTATTCAAAAAAGACATTCTCACGAAATATTTATGCATATATGATGTGTATGTATTTCACTCTCGTGGATGGATGGCACAAAGTCGTATGTGTCTTATAGGTGGAGCATGTGAGGAAGTTGTTGTTCATACGTTTGTTTCACAAACCACATTGTGTCATAAAAATGGCTCTGAGCACTATGGGACTTAACTTCCAAGGTCATCAGTCCCCTAGAACTTAGAACTACTTAAACCTAACTAACCTAAGGACATCACACACATCCATGCCCGAGGCAGGATTCGAACCTGCGGCCGGAGCGGTCGCGCGGTTCCAGACTGTAGCGCCTAGAACCGCTCGGCTATCCCAGCTGGCCATTGTTTTATACATTAAAAAAATCTAATCACTGGTAACTTACGTAACCAGTACTACAGTCTTATGGCAAGTGATAATATTAATTATCTTTATAAATAATTTAGTTTTGTGAATGAAACGCAATCGAACCCTTTTAGCTCTCAGGAAATTTCATTTTGCCCCTCAAGGGATAATTACCTCCAGGTTTGGAACCACTGATCTAGGAGGTAGTCTATACATCGCACCCGCTTTCCTTAGTGTAGTAGAATCGTTTAAAACCTGTTTCCCGTTCTCCTGATGTCTTCTGTACGTTGAAACTTTCTTCTATTATAAATTCTGTGTGTAGGCTGTGCCTGGATTTTTGTATCTTTGAATCTCTTTCTATTTTAATTGGCTGATGGGCCAGAATTTATTAAGTGGACAGTAAGTGAAAGCCGCGCGGGATTAGCCGAGCGGTCTCAGGCGCTGCAATCATGGACTGCGCGGCTGGTCCCGGCGGAAGTTCGAGTCCTCCCTCGGCCATGGGTATGTGTGTTTGTCCTTAGGATAATTTAGGTTAAGTAGTGTGTAAGTTTAGGGACTGACGACCTTAGCAGTTTAGTCCCATAAGATTTCACACACATTAATTAAAAAGTAATTGTGCTGTGGGGGCTGTTGCTTCTTAGAGCTCTGAGGAGTTTTGATTAGCTTGTTTTAAAGTTGCTGCATGTTTATGCTAAGTATACTAACTGGCAAGTGTTGAATGTAAATTCGTATATGCCTGATCTGATCTGTGGGTGTTTCCTGTGTTCTGGGAATTTTCTGTGTTTGTTGTCTACCCCATTTTCTATTTGAAGCCCTGTTTATTTAAAATGTTGCCTATTCTGTGATCAGTAATATTTTTATACGTGCGTATTTGTCATTTTGTTTAGTATGTGGGTTGTTGCTCTGGTTGGTCTTGCGTATGGTCATTATTTGTTTGTTGGGTACTTCTGTATTTTGCAAGGTCTTACGTAGGTGTAGTCTGTCCCCTCATTTTCCAATTACATATTTGTTGGTTTAGGTTCTCTGTCATTTGGGTATCAATACATAGTAGAAGATGGATACGAAAGAGTGCAAATCACGCTAGTGCCATTGGCAGATCTGCCAGCAGCGTATGACACCGTCAACCACAAGAAGCTGATTAGAATTGTACAGTCAGTCACTAAAGGCTACCGTTTACCACAGTTCATCCAATGTTTGCTCCAAATGAGTTTTAAGAGCTTTTTCTATTTTTTTTCGACTGTGCAAACTTATAAGAGCCGATGGAGGACGTTAAAAATGGTCTCCCACAGGTCAGTGTCTTGGCGCCCGAGCTGTTCAACGCATGTACTATTTATCCAGATGACACAGCAATGGCAGCTTAAGACAAAACCTCTGCGGACGAGGAGATGAAGCTGATAAGCAGCTGATGGTTTTGTTATGTGTCTGACTATCTTGTTCTCTAAGTTTTTCGTGGACTGTTTACTAAGAGGCCACTACTCGGTGATCCCGTTGGCAGGCATTCACGTTGGGAATAAAATGTTTGGTTGAACACAAAGCAGTTTATTGCCATTATGTTCTTGAGTGTTGTTCCTATTTCATCAATGTGTCTGTCTAGCATGTTACCTGTTACCTTATTGCTTTAGTCTTTGTGTAATAATGTTGAGTGTTTCATCTGTTGGAATGCAAGTGATGTAGCTTCAAATGATGTAAGGCTTTCTGTGTCTGGTATGTCTATGTTCCTGATTCTGTCCTTAATTCCCTAGAGTTATTCAGGATCCTGTTGTGTTCAAAAGTTTAGGCACTATATTGGGAAAGTGACAAGTGTTGTTGCGGGGGCTGCTGTGGGAGTCAGCATCGGCACAAACAAGGAAGAAGAGAAGTCGCTATGGCCGGTGGCAGAAATAAAAAATGATCTGTTTTGTAAACCCTGGTCGCCAGTTTCGTAAAGGCCTGCTGTAGAGGCCGAGTTGCCACTGTTGTTACGGTAGGCAGTGTTTGTGAGTTCGTGAAACGGCTTCTGCTGCAGTACACTCTCAAGAAAGTTTACGATTGGTCAATAAATAATAAAGTGACAATGAACATAAAGAAAACTAATGCCATGACTTTCAGTTTGACGAGAAAAAATGACAATGTTAAATTAAATGTGACACCTCTATAGACTGTGTAACAAATGTAAAATTCGTAGGAATGAATATTGATTCTCAGTTGAAGTGGTGTGAACACACCAAGGTACTTTCAAACAGAGTGTCATCAGCATGTTATGCAATTAGAACCCTATCATCGGTGTGTGACATGCAGTGTCTTTTAGTTACATATTATTCATATGTAGCTATGGCATTCTTTTTTAGGGAACAAATGCACAAAATATGAACACAATTTTCAAACTCCAGAAAAGAGCCATAAGAATGATAACCAAAAATGCTAGTCGAGCTCATTGTAAAGATCTGTTCAGAATACTGGGGATTTTAACTGCTCCATGTGAATACAATTACCAGTCAGTTGTACACATCAAAAGTAACATTGATAATTACTGCGCAAACATCTCTGTCAATGAGCATGCAACAACTCAACTTACATTTACCAAGAAAAAATAAACATAAAACTCAAAACAGCATTTTCTACCAAAGAATAAAACTGTATAATAAATTGCCAAAAGAGATTAAAGAAATTGCAAAAATACACTTATTAGAAAGGCAGCTAAAAAGTACCTATTATGAAGTACATTTAATACACTGAAGTATTACTTAGCTAAAACAGCGTAGGGGTCTCATAAAAAATGTTATACAAATAAATAATAATAATAAATATTATAAAATATCCAGCATTAAACACCACTTTATGATTTTTTCCTTCTCTTTTTCCTTTATAGAAATACTTAACCCCAAGCTATGCATAGCACAATACTAACACCTCTTCCTCTTTCTGACCTCAACGTCTCACTCATTATTGAGGGATGCTGATTCAGCTTTTCAGGGTAGCAAATGGAAAGTTGTGGTACAGACAATGACCCAGAGATCACCAGTGTGTGTGTGTGTGTGTGTGTGTGTGTGTGTGTGTGTGTTGTGAGTGAAGTATTATTAAACAACGTGTGTACAGTGTGTGCAGAGTGACTGATAGTGAGATATGAGTGAACAATGTGGCATTACGTTATTTAATAAGTTGTTTTTAAAAAAAGTGTTGTATACCAGGAGTAAATCTAAATATCTCTAACTAGAATTAAATATCTGTGTATACGAATTAGCTTATTTTAAATTGATCTAAATTTGTAAATACTTTGACGTGTCCTATATCACTGTAAAAAAGGACCTACAGGTGAATGAAGCTGCTACTACTATGTACTACTACTACTACACTGCTAAGACAATTTCCCCCTGCCACTATTACACAGCTATGCCACAGGATCAGGTAGCAGAAAAAGGGAACAAAGGCTCTACTACACTCCAACAAATCAGTAGTAAAGGCACACAAATGAGTTAAAAGGTTTACTTTGAAACACGTATGTTGTGTGGCGGCGATGGCGAGGCATTGCAGAGTCTCTGACCAGAGAGCTATTTATTGTTCCTTGTCTGCGCTTGACCGCGCGAGAGTTCTGTTGCGAGAGTGCAGTTCAGTTGTACGTAGGCAGTTGCGAGTTAGAGTTCGAGAGTAGTAGCGCATGCGAGATGAAATAGTCTGGGGTAGTAGCGCGCGAGGGATGGTCGCAGTTGTGTGTGAGGAGTCGGCGGGCGTCGACATGGGACTCTGGTCAAGATTCAGGACGAGGTATATTATTTTTAAATAAGGTAATGAAGCAGCATTGCGCTCAGTTAATAATGTATTGTAATTGTAACTAATTTGTTCAAGAATCGCCCCAATAATAATTTTGTTTTCAAACCAAGCACTTGAACAAAACAAACATTTTATTGAAAGAATATATGCCTTCCATTTCGTTTAAAGAAAAATTTACTTAAGTTCAAAATAAGAGCAGATGCAGTTTTTACTGAGGTAAGAATTCAAGTTTAATCCGGGCCTAAGATCGACATTTCGATCTATTTGCGTTTTCATTATCATTGAATTGTGTTACATTTTTTTGTGGGCAGCTTACATTTGGGTCAGATTGCTATTTGTCATTTAATTGTCATTGTCATTAAATTTATTTGCTGGGAGGTTACATTAAGCTCTATTCCCATTAACATTTTATTTAAAATTATTGCCTTTTCAAATTTCTCTGGGGAGGTTACACTTAGCTCTATGACTATTCACATTTCAAATATTATTATAAAATATCTCTGGGGAGGTTGCACTTGGCGACATCCAGTCCAGGATCGTATTTCGTTGAGAATCTTCTGAAACGTAGCCAGATATCTGCTCTTATTTGCTTAAATATAATTAGCATTTGGCGCAACGCTTTTACTAATTTGTGAATTTCTTTCCTCAGATCATCGGCAATTCGTTGCTCTGTTGTATTTGTGTTTGTTGCTTTTTGCTTTGTGCTTATTTGTTTTGTGAACAATTTTGACTATTGTAAAAATGCCGCGAAAGACTGTGAATAGTGTATCGCGAGGTATTATGAATGAAATTGTGACACTCAGTATAATGATGACAATCCTGCGTTCACTGACAATCAATGCGTTCCAACCACTCATGATGATTTTTATCTTAATGATGAACAAACGAACTCAATTGTCTCCTCTGTTAATTTGACGACAATTGATGACGCGGGGAGCCCTACTGTAATGAGCGCTGCCAAGCTTAACACATCCGGTTTGAAAAATTCGAGTAACGAACAGACAACTTTTTTTAATGAAAATCGACAGTGTACTGAAAGTACGACGGATTCATTTAATTCCGAAATAGTGTCTGACAGTATACGTTCGACTGACAAATCTTTTTGTAAACCACAGAATGACCAAATGGTCACACAAAACGTGACAATTGCATGTACTCCCTCACAGAGCACTGAGAATGCAACAGCTATTTTTGGTTTGGATCAGTTTATGGCAGTAATGCTAGAGTTTAAGAACGAATTTAGTGTAAATTCCAAACAACAGAGTGAAGATCTCAAACAGCTTAGTGACCAGGTCAAACAACAGAATGAAAAATTAGACAATGATAACGAAAAACTCAAACAATACTTTAATGAAAAATTGGACAACAATTCCAGACAGCTTAGTGAACAAATTAGAGACGTTGCTGCGCAATGTCATGATACTAAGGAACAGTTACGCGAGGAAATTGAGGCGTGTTCAAGAAAAAGTAGCGAAGAAATTAGATCTGTTGCGCAAGAAAACCGCTACGACAGAAACACTTAGAGACGAAATTAGCGGAGTCGCTAAACAATGCTCTGAAAAGGTTACACAATTATGCGACGAGTTTAAAGCAATGACAGCAGAACTTTCGCGCACAATGGGTGAAAAGATTGACGCGAAATTCGACCAACAGAACTCTCAAATTAACGAACGTCGTAGTCTTCACATACAAAACAGTGATACGCGTTTCCGCAAATTTATTCAGGATCAAAATAAAGTCAAACGTCAAGTCATGGAAACAATCACTGCACAGAGACAGGAAGACAAACGTAAATTGTTCGCGAAAGCGAAGACATACGTAGACAACAATATTGCTACAGTGTCCGACGAAATTAATTCCATCAAACAGTCGAACACAGAATTACGTGACGAAATTTCTGATCTTAAGTCAAAAACAGATATACACACAATAGATATTCAAACAGTGACCGACAGACTTGAACAATTAGAACTAACACAGGATTCCGATGTCGTCAAAGCTGACGTAAAAAAAACTGAACGAAACTACACGTAAGTTGCAAAAACAGATTAATGCCTCCGATTCTAAAACCGATGATCAGGTAAAAATACTGACTGAAAAATGTGATGAATTGGCCAGTCGTATTGATGTTATCGAAAGTACTAATGACAATAAATCAGACGATACTGCACCGATTTCGTTTAACCAAACACCTGAATTTCAAAATTTACAGCAGACAATTAATGAGATTGATTCATCTAATAACACCTTGCGTAGAAAATTGTCAAGTTTACAGCAAGAGGTAGCGGAGATAAAAAATATTTCAGTTAATAATACATCACAGCAGACGCCACTTTGCGAACATTTGTCAGACTCACGCCGTGCGTATTTAGGCAATCAACAGAGAGTATACGACTTAGATTCCGAACAACCACAGTTCAATAGATTCTCTTACAATCCTGAACCTGTTCCATCATACAGAGATGATAATTTCGATTACAAACATTTTCTGTCAGTGAGAAAGTTTAAAGTATTTAAAAACGATAGAACACAGATTCACCCACTGGATTGGATTCAACAATTTAGCTTTGCTTTTCCACCGACTTGGCCCGATACGCATAAACTTGAATTTATTTGCAGTTTTTTGGAAGGCGAACCGGCAACTCGTATGAGACCGATCGCGAGACAATGCTATTCGGTAGAAGAGTTTCAGAATGCTTTTCTATCAGCGTACTGGTCGAAGACGACACAGCGCGGAATTAAAGATCAACTAATTAGTTTGCCAAATTATGAGAACTCCAATTTTCCCAGTGTCACGCAATTTTTTGAGCATATGGTCCAACAAAACCAGTACTTAAGTGAACCGTACAGTGAATCTGCACTTATTCAATTATGCATCTCTAAATTACCACGGTCATTAAGAGTGTCACTTCTAACGGGTCAGCAAAAAGAAAATATTTCAGCATTCAGTGATCTGTTACAGCTCTTGGAAGTACAACAATCTGATTATTCTTTTGTAAACAAAAACTTATCGTATAATAACCAAGGTAAACAAACTTACAGTAATTATGATCAGGGACGTAATTTCAATAGGAAAAGTAACAGACGCTTTAGGAACGACAACTACCAGAACTTAAATCACAGACAAAATTCTGATTATCAATATCGTCAAAATTTTCAGCAACAGGAACCTCCTTTTAGTAACAATAGACGTTTTCCACCACAACAGCATGAAAGTCAAGCGGTTAGAATACCTAACCAACAATGTAATGCACAAGGTCAACCAAACTTTAATGTTTCGCCGCGTGAACGTATAGTCCTGGTACAACAAACAGTAACGCACGGCAGCAAAGAAACAACTACGTACAGAAATCACAGTATTTCAATTCCTATCGCAATGCACCGTATAGGAATGACTATCACGACAGACGTAAAAACGATGAGCACAATTATCAGCGTACATATAATAACAGTCGGTCTTACCAACAGCAAAATCATCCGCAAGAACATATTCTCATGAATGAACCTGACAGTAGGTATCATCCAGAGCGTAACACGTCTGGAAGAAGTAATAGAACTGTTCAAATAGTAGAAATGCCACAACATCCTCCTGAAAATAGTAACACGTCAGATAGAATTTGACTAGATACAGTAAAGATCGCATCTTCCAATAACACAAGCACTACTTTTGACACGCAAAATGTTGTTCACGAAAATGTTATTACTTTCGACGACATCCGAGACACTCTTTTACAGGAAAGACCATTTCACATCCTGTCATCGAAATTAAAATTGGTTCATCGAAATTTTCAGCAGTAATCGATTCCGGATCACCTATGTCAGTTATAAATGAGGAGACTTTCAACGAGTGCAACAAAGAGAATACTTATCCCACATTACCATTAGGCAAAACGAAAGTAAAAGGAGCAGTATCGAGGAAAGGAGTAGATGTTAAATTACAGACGCATTTATCATTTTGTGTTGCAGGTCACACATTTCACTCAAATTTTTGGATTGTTCCCTTATTGACAACAGACGTTATTTTAGGCACTAATTTTCTGGTACAACACGACGCAGTGGTTGATTTTCAAAATTCCTATTTAATGTTGAAGGATGAAAATATGCAATTGGCTTTAGAATTTCAGCACTCACTATCTGCGGAAGAACAAACAATTAACCGCACAGAGGTCATTTCCGCAACACGTAACATAGACTGTAATCCCACATTGTTCACGGATACGTACGTACATAACTATAACACTCCAGACGAAGCTGACTACGACGTAATGCAGATGATTTCTGATAAAGTTAAACAAAGTAGTGCAAATACAGACGACGAACGTACGCAACTACATAAAATTCTTTTACAGCAAGCTCCAGTTTTTGACAACATTCCTGGTACTATGTCCGGATTTATGTACGAATTTCAAGTCAAACAGCACGATACATTTAAAGCAAAGCATTATCCCATTTCATATATCTACAGAGAACAAGCTAAAAAAGAGTTGCAGGATATGCTTGACCAAGGAATTATAGAACCAGCAGTTAGTCCGTACATAAACCCGCTACATATTGTTAAGAAAAAGGATGGCTCACTTCGCCTCGTACTTGATTCACGTCACATCAATGACATTATTATTAATGAAACAGATCGACCACAGACATTAGAGGAACTGCTACAGAAATTTCATGGTACGGCTATTTATTCTACGTTAGATTTGAAATCGGGATTTTGGAAAATTCAGCTTCATCCGAATTGCAGAAAGTACACAGATTTTCTCTGTTTTGGTGACTGTTATCAATTTTGTAAATTACCGTTCGGCTTAACTATTTCTTCAGCAGCTTTTATTCGCAGTTTGAACACAATACTTCCGACAGAACTTAAAGACAGAATTACGACGTACGTAGACGACATTCTCATCGCAGAAGCTAACTGGACTGAACATAATCTGATTCTTGAACAACTGTTACAAACTTTTCATGCACAAGGACTCACAGTTAATCTCAGTAAATCGCATTTTGGTAAAACTTCTATAAAATTTCTTGGACACGTAATTTCAGCAGAAGGTATTGCACCTGATCCGGAAAAACTTCAAGCTCTACGTGATATTACTGTTCCTACGACAAAAAAGCAACTACGCAGTTTTTTGGGCTTAATTAACTTTTTTCGCAAATTTATTCATCATTCTGCTTTAGACACACCTAGATTATGCCATTTAACAGGTAAAAACAGTATTTGGTCTTGGGATAAGCAAGCACATTCTGAATTTGTGAACCTGAAACATGCTTTGTTGAATGCTCCACTTTTATCGCACCCAGATCTTACCAGAAATTTTTCCATTGCCACCGACAGTTCCAACACCGCTTTAAGGCGTACACATTTTTCAGGAAATTGAAGACGACGGCTCAACAGTAATTAAAAACATCACATTTGCAAGTCGCATTCTGTCGCCTGCTGAACGAAATTACTCCGTTACAGAATTGGAAACATTATGTGTTGTGTGGGCTTTTACGAGATTTCGGCACTTTCTTTATGGCAGACATACCACCGTTTACACAGATCACAGAGCTATACAATTTTTACTTTCGGGTAAATTCACTCACGACAGATTAAGCAGATGGAAACTTTATTTACAGGAATTTAATTTTACGATTGTTCACATTCCCAGCACACAAAATCTTATAGCAGACGCACTATCGCGTTCTCTCAGCAACAATCAGCAAGACGTAGCAACCAACTTCTGCAAAGCAAATTTCAGCGTCATGTACATTCAGCAAGTTGCATTTGAAAATTTTATTTCGTCGTCATTACAGGACATAGCAAAAGAGCAAAGTAAAGACAATGTGTGGAAAGAAATTAAACACCTTTGGCAAGATAAGAATAATGTTACGATTAGAAACTATTACACTGTACGCAATGACATTCTGTTTCGCCGCTCTCATCCTGAACAGCAACAACTGGTTATTATGCATTCCTGACGAACTGGTTAACAAATTAATCTGGTACACTCATTTAAGTTATGCACATTACGGAGCCAGAAAATGTTTTCTTATACTGAGACAGAACTGTTATTTTACCAACATGGAGAAACGTATTCAACGAGTTTTAGCGTCATGTAAAATTTGCCAGAAAGCTAAGTCAGACACCACTTCACATATTCCTCCATTATATCCCATTATACCTGTTAAATTACGACATATGGCCGCAGTAGACATTTTTGGTCCAATTCCGAGAACTAACAGAGGTTTTTGTTACATCTTTGTCGCTGTTCAACTCACTTCAAAATTTGTTACTTTCACTCCGTTACGAAAAGCTACTGCTAAAACTGTTTCGAAAGCATTTGTAAAACATTTTTATTTCATGTAGGGCATGTGTTGAAAGTAATTTCTGACAATGGATCACAATTTCGTTCTGCTACATGGACACGTATGTTACGAGCTAGAAACATTTCTCCGATCTATATATCCAAGTACCATGCTTCTTCGAACCCCTGTGAACGATTAATGAAAGAAATTGGTAAACTGTGTAGAATATACTGCCACAAAAGACATACTGATTGGGACACACACATATTCTCATTCCAAGATGTAATTAATTCCATTCCAAATGAATCCACAATGCTATCTCCGTCTGTTATACTGAAAAACGTTGAACCACCAAACAAAATTAAAGAATTAGTAACATTTCCTACATCTCGTCGATTACGACACCGCGAAATAATTGACATTGTGCTGAACAACATCAAACGTGCTGCAGAGCGCCGGAGAAGACAGCAAAAACAGGTTTGTACACGCCGAGACTTTCACGTGGGACAGAAGATATTAGTACGTACACACTATTTATCCAGCAGAATAAAAGGTAAGTGCAGTAAATTTGAACTTCTATATGCAGGTCCATATCGGATTCGCAGCATTCCTCACCCCAATGTTGTACACGTCGAAACTTTGAGAACCAGAAAATCGAAAGGAAACCAACACTTATCCAATATTAAACCCTTTATTGAATGAAACCACTTTATGATGTAACATGCTATGATGCCATTTACTTATTTTTATGATCACTTATGCAATTATTTTCACATGACTAATTATTGATGATTATCGTATTTTTTCTTGGCAAGTGCCCGGCAAGGTAAGGTTAGCAGGTCGCTTTCCTTGTCGTTACATATCAGACTGTGCACATTTTTTTCCAGAGACACTTACGTATTTTATGAATAATTATGCAATGTCATCTAATGACATGTTAATTTTGTTACATTTTTTCTCCATTAAAGTCTTTAATTCTAGCCTCTATTAACTACACTACATACAATCTGAATAAAACGAAAGTCACATTTTTTTGTCTTTCTTATGCATATACGATTGTTTCATGTTTTGTTGTATGCACTGTGAAATAGTTAAGGTATAACACACACCAGTTGACTTTGACATTTTTTGCCATATGATATCTCAACATCGTGACTGTTTTACATTTTTCTTTTTTTTGCTGCTGCATTGTGATATTCTCTGTACATTTTTGCCTTTGAACACTGTCTATGCTTTTGACATATTACGTTTTCTGTCATGTTATGCTGTATGCTTAATTATGTCACCATAAACCAGTCATTATTTAGTGGGTATATGATATAAATGCAAGGCATTAATCTTTGTTCATCAATTTCAGAATAAAATGATACATAAAGGACATAAATTAAACAAAAATGGGAATTTCACATACGGAATAAACGAATGAAGATGCAAAAACCTTATGAGGAAGAGTAAATGGATCAGAATTAACAAGCATTAACAAGAATATACTATGCACATCGTAGAATAGCAGTCTTAACTAATTTTTTCCTTCAGAATACAAGGCGATTGATGCAGGCTGTCAGACAGAATTACACATCTTAGTCTTAGTGATGAAATATGCTAGAGATAAGGAATAGTTGTGTAATGAATAATGAAGTGATTTTTTGCAGATGATAATGAATGCTGATGAAGAGTAATGACGAAGAATATGCTACTATGAATAATGAAGTTTTTCTTTACAGGTGATGATAATAATGAAGTTAAGATAATATGGATAATGAAGTTTTTCTTTACAGATGAGGATGATGTTGAAGTTTATGTATTTATGCTATGTAGTTATTTATGTATTTGTTGCAGTTTGCTTTGACAGTATGTTTTATATCGTATGGTATGATGACTGAAGGTTTTAGAAAGGACAGCTATGGAACACATTTTTTATACACATTTCACTACCTGTTAATTCGAAGTTCACTATTTTTCAGCATAGTATGCGTTTCTTCTTTCAGCTCAATAATCCATTTTGTATTTTTTTTTCAGGAGAAGCCTTTCATGATAGTTACTAAACTTGTTACTTATTAAGCCTATACTAGTACTTGCATTTTTGTTTTTTACCCACTTGTGTCACGACCTTGCTACAGCTGACTCATGACGAATGACGTTACACATTTTTCATTTACAGGAATAACCCAGAAGCAATTTTTTTTTCTTTTTCTCTTCTTGCTTTCCCTTATAATTACCCAAAGCAATGCATTGCTAACAAACAATCACTAGTTCCAAATAATGCTACCCATTTAAGAGAGTTCTGAATAATACTGAATGATGAACAATGTTTTATACTATTCAATACTTGCTGGCCACTGAGTGCCAATAATTAATGTAATTAAATGCATTATGTTATTAATTATGCCATTAATTAGCTCCTATTTTCAATGATGACTTTTCATGTTTTGGTAACTGGCCAATGAGTGCCAATAATTTGTATAACTCAATGGTTTATGTTAATGCTATGCCAATAATTGACTCTCCTTTTGAATGATGACTTCTGATGAACATTATTCTGTCATACTAAATATGCTTTGTAACTGGCCAAGGACTACCACTGTTTATTGTAATACGATTACCCATGATGCCAATAATTTAATTTTATGAACATTATTCCGTAATACTAAATACATGGTACAGAAATGTTCAATAACTGGGCTATGAATGCCGCAAACTACTAATGTAATCAAGACTAGTCTGTGACTTAATGTCCTTCACCTTCTGACCTAACTACCTGGAATTACTGTAATATCCATTTGTCCTGTCCATCCTCATGATCATGGAGCACTATATTTGGTTTTTGCACTAATTCTACGTTGGTGTGCCTTGTAAGAGCGTGGTGTTGACACGACATGCTGTCCACCACCGTGAGCGATGAAGACGTTATTATGGTCCCACTGTCTTGTGTACCTGATGTACTGCCAAAATGATAACAGGAAATATTACTACGACATTTCAGTGTCTTGGCTACGCTGATAAATACTTATGGGAAAAGAACTGCAAATTGTCTCACTTGGTGTTGTACTTCTGTGGAAAGATATGGACTTTCAGTGCAGCTGCATGCAACCTAAGTGCTACAACCATGATGCAATCCTTCCTATTCCTTCCCTAATTCTTGTAAAATGAAAAAGTCATATACAGTGCGTGTGCACTTCCTTTCTTTTGTTAATAAGATCAGTTATCCTGAAATTACTAAAGACTTCTATAGTGCATGTGCACTTTATTACACTCCTTGATTTGTTTGTTTGTTGTAGAAAAATACTAGAGAGTACTACAGTCCGTGTGCACTTTTGTCATTTGTCAATATAATTTGTACTCATTAGGTTTATTTGTCGTAAAAATATTAGAGAGTTTTTCAGTGCGTGTGCACTTTATGCCATTTGTACTCATTACGTATATATTTTGTGGTTTTCTGATATGTTGTACTACAATGCCTGTGTATTTTTGCCGTTTATTAGTATATTTTCTGATTTGCTGATATATCCTCAACTGCACTGCATATTCTCTTATGTCACTTGTCAAAATGATTTTTTTTTTACCTTTGCGTTTTTTTTTGTTATGAAAATGCTAAAGAGTTTTTTAGTGCATGTGCACTTATGTTATATGTTAATATGTTTTCTACTGAACTTCAGTGCCTGTGCACTTTTCTCATTTTTCAATATGATTTGTACTCATTCTGTATACTTTTTATGATTTCCTGATATGTTCAATACTTCAGTACGTATGCACTTATGTCATTTGTTACTCATTGTATATACATTTCGTCATTTGCTGATATGTTCTGAACTGCAGTGCATGTGCACTCATGTCACTTGTCAACATGATTTTTTGCCATTCTGTTCTGAAAATGCTAAAGAATTCTTCAGTGCGTGTGCACTTTGTTATCTATCAAATAATTTGTATATACATTTTCCTGATATGTTTTGTACTTATATTTTGTCTTTGTCTGAAATGTTTTGTATTCGGTGCATGTGCACCACATTTAATCCATGTACTACATCTGAATATTTTGTAAATTGTAAAAATTAATTAATTAAAGAAAAATTTTGCCGCGCCTGGCAAGTCCAAATGACTCACCATCGCTGCCAAATTTTTGCCCCCCCAGTGGAGGGTTATGAAACACGTATGTTGTGTGGCGGCGATGGCGAGGCATTGCAGAGTCTCTGACCAGAGAGCTATTTATTGTTCCTTGTCTGCGCTTGACCGCGCGAGAGTTCTGTTGCGAGAGTGCAGTTCAGTTGTACGTAGGCAGTTGCGAGTTAGAGTTCGAGAGTAGTAGCGCATGCGAGATGAAATAGTCTGGGGTAGTAGCGCGCGAGAGATAGTCGGAGTTGTGTGTGAGGAGTCGGCGGGCGTCGACATGGGACTCTGGTCAAGATTCGGGACGAGGTATATTATTTTTAAATAAGGTAATGAAGCAGCATTGCGCTCAGTTAATAATGTATTGTAATTGTAATTAATTTGTTCAAGAATCGCCCCAATAATAATTTTGTTTTCAAACCAAGCACTTGAACAAAACAAACATTTTATTGAAAGAATATTTGCCTTCCATTTCGTTTAAAGAAAAATTTACTCAAGTTCAAAATATATTTGCGATGCATTTCCTCCAAGCTATGGCGAAAAATAAGAGCAGATGCAGTTTTTGCTGAGGTAAGAATTCAAGTTTAATCAGGGCCTAAGATAGACATTTCGATCTATTTGCGTTTTCATTATCATTGAATTGTGTTACATTTTTTTGTGGGCAGCTTACATTTCGGTCAGATTGCTATTTGTCATTTAATTGTCATTGTCATTAAATTTATTTGCTGGGAGGTTACATTAAGCTCTATTCCCATTAACGTTTTTTTTTAAATTATTGCCTTTTCAAATATCTCTGGGGAGGTTGCACTTAGCTCTATGTCTATTCTCATTTAAAATATTATTTTTCTGAATTTCCGTGGGGAGGTTACAACTTATCTTTGTGACTTGTCAGATATTGAGGTGTGCAATACTAAATGTAATATAACACAAAAAAGGTCCTCAACGTCTAAGCGCAAATAACCGTACGTAAATTTCACAGTACATAGGAAGTGCAACTAACAACTGTCTGTTCACTTCTAAGAGTTCACTTAACGACGTTCCCTGTCTGTCAGCCCTGGACGATTTCCTCTAACCAAGTTGGCGAGAGCGCTCTTCTATTTTCCGAGTAGGCTTCTGTCCGTTGTCGTCCGGTCATTGGCGGATTGTACTCGGCCGGCAATTAGCCGAGGCGAAGTCGGTATCTTCATCCTCAGAGGCGCTAGTGGCGGTGATTGAACTCGCGCAAGTGGCGAGCTACTATGGCACCGGCACCAGCTCGCATTTTTGCGCCTGTGGTGCTTTTGCCCGGGCTGTGTCTTGTTCGGACGACACAGAAATCTGCACATACACTTCTAGTTTAACAGAATATTTTATTCCTAAAAAGGAAAGAAACATAACTACTCGTTATGAAGTGGCTTGATTTGCTTCCTGTGCCTCCTACATTCGATTTCATGTACTCTCTATTATTACGTTCAGGAATGGGCTAAGTATTGTCTTCGTATTAAACAGTACTGACGCTCTCGAGGCCTGCGACCGAATTGGGGCTATGGGCAGCTGTTTCAATCACCGTAAACAACAGGCGCTGAACTTCGTCTTCCGGGAGGTGTGGCGCTGTCCGCTCTTCCCATTGGCGCGCAAATCAGCACCTTCTTCATGCCGTTTTGCGGTGCTGCGCTGATCGGTGCGCAGTCGATGCTTTAGGACTGTACAAGTGTTATTTTCGAACGAAGTTCTGCAAAATATGTGTAGCATTTGTGTCCTCAGCAACTCATGGGAACGCAGATGAAAAAGTACACTACTCGCCATTAAAATTGCTACACCACGAAGATGACGTGCTACAGACGTGAAATTTGACCGACAGGAAGAAGATGCTGTGATATGCAAATGATTAGCTTTTCAGAGCATTCACACATGGTTGTCGCCGGTGGCGACACCTACAACGTGCTGACATGAGGAAAGTTTCCAAACGATTTCTCATACACAAACACCAGTTGACCGGCGTTGCCTGGTGAAACGTTGTTGTTATGCCTCGTGTAAGGAGGAGATGCATACCATCACGTTTCCGAATTTTGATAAAGGTCGAATTGTAGCCTATCGCGATTGCGGTTTATCGTATCGCGACATTGCTGCTCGCGTTAGTCGAGATCCAATGACTGATAGCAGAATATGGAATTTGTGGGTTCAGGAGGATAATACGGAACGCCATGCTGGATCCAACGGCCTCGTATCACTACCACTCGAGATGACAGGCATCTTATCCGCATGGCTGTAACGGTTCGTGCAGCCACGTCTCGATCCCTGAGTCAACAGATGGGGACGTTTGCAAGAAAACAACCATCTCCACGAACAGTTCGACGACGTTCACAGCAGCATGGTCTATAAGCTGGGCTGGGCTCGCCTGCGATGGTGTACTCAACGACGAACCTGGGTGCACGAATGGCAAAACGTCATTTTTTCGGATGAATCCAGGTTCTGTTTACAGCATCATGATGGTCACATCCGTGTTTGGCGCCATCGAGGTAAACGCACATTGGAAGCGCGTATTCGTCATCGCCATACTGCGTATCACCCGGCGTGATGGTATGGGGTGCGATTGGTTACACGTCTCGGTCACCTCTTGTTCGCATTGACGGCACTTTGAACAGTGGACGTTACATTTCAGATGTGTTACGACCCGTGGCTCTACCCTTCATTCGATCCCTGCGAAACCCTACATTTCAGCAGGTTATTGCACGACCGCATGTTGCAGGTCCTGTACGGGCCTTTCTGGATACAGAAAATGTTCGAGTGCTGCCCTGGCTAGCACATTCTCGAGATCTCTCACCAATTGAAAACATCTGGTCAATGGTGGCCGAACAACTGGCTCGTCACAATACACCAGTCACTACTCTTGATGAACTGTGGTATCGTGTAGAAGCTGCATGGGCAGCTGTACCTGTACACGCCATCCAAGCTCTGTTTGACTCAATGCCCAGGCGTATCAAGGCCGTTATTACAGCCAGAGGTGGCTGTTCTGGGTACTGAGTTCTCAGGATCTACGCACCCAAATTGTGTGAAAATGTAATCACATGTCAGTTCTAGTATAATATATTTGTCCAACGAATACCCGTTTATCATCTGCATTTCTTCTTGGTGTAGCAATTTTAATGGCCAGTAGTGTTTTTGCCGCAGCCAAACGTAAGTAATCAAAAATAAAGGGGCGCAATGTCTTCACACACCAAATTCCGCTTAGTGATAAAGCTTTAATTCACAAACCAGAATCAATTTAACATCATTTAGTTGCAGATGACAAGCTACCAGTAACTGACAATGTATAGTGGATGCTGCAGAACACTACGATGCAAAATTATTGTGATAACAACAGCAACCAATATCAGTTAAATTAAATTGCTATGAAATCTACCTTCATTAACAGTATTTCACTATCAAATCTGTTTAGGCCCAATTTTCGCAGATTAGTTGTCACTTAAAACTGGTAATTGCACAAAGACGCTGAAACATGTTTGGTCTATATGAAAAAAAACATTGTTTTGCATAAATGGCGGAGCTTAGATCCCATAAAAACTCTCTACAATGTGGGGACGGCCCAGTACGAGAACACTTTAACACAGAAGCGATCTACTAGTTTTCGCCTCCCCACAATACCACCCCCTGTCCCATTCCTTCCTCCCTCATATATTGGTTACTGTTCCTTACGGTTTTCGTATGACATTTAAAAGTACAACTAAATCCAGTGAGCGTGGAGAAAGGATTTTTCGCTGCTAATTATGGGGCAGATTTAGCTATAGGGGTCCCTTTGACACTCTAGTCAGCTTTGCCCCCCCCCCCCCCCACACACAAGTGGCCGCTCATCACTTGGGCCTCAAACCAGGACTGAGTAACCGTAACACACAGACACATTTGTCATCTCTCAAATGGTTCACACTACTTTATTATGAATGTAGCATTAACATTTTTGCTCGTTTTCGTAAACACTGCTGACCTTAAATGAATTCACCGCATACAGACCTACAATGACTAGATTTCATAAGGAGTATCACTCACTGTAATTGAAGAAGTGTCAAGATGATCTCTCCAATGGCAAAAGATTCCGGAATAGTCCCCCATTCGGATCTCCAGGAGGGAACTGCCAAGGGGGAGGTAACCATGAGAAATAGATTGAATAATCAATGGAACGATAACGTTCTGCGAGTCGGGGCGTTGAATGTTAGAAGCTTGAACGTGGTAGGGAAACTAGAAAATCTGAAAGGGGAAATGCAAAGGCTCAGTCTAGATATAGTAGAGGTCAGTGAAGTGAAGTTGAAAGAAGACAAGGATTACTAGTCACATGAGTATAGGGTAATATTATTAGCAGCAGAAAGTGATATAACGTAAGTAGGATTCGTTATGAATAGGAATGTAGGGCACAGAGTGTCACTGTGAACAGTTCAGTGATAGGGTTGTTCTCATCAGAATCAACAGAAATCCAACACCGAAAACGATAGTTGAGGTACACATGCTGACGTCGCAAGCTGAAGATGAAGAGTTGAGAAAGAGTATGAGAATATTGAAAGAGGAATACAGTATATAAAGGGATATGAAAATCTAATAGTCATGGGAGAAAAGAATGCAGTTGTAGGGGAAGGAGTAGAAGAAAAGGTTACAGGAGAATATGGGCTTGGGACAAGGAATGATAGAGGAGAAAGACTAATTGAGTTCTGTAACAAGTTTCAGCTAGTAATACTCTGTTCAAGAATCACAAGAGGAGGAGGTATACTTGGAAAAGGCCGGGTGATACTGGAGGATTTCAGTTAGATTACATCATGGTCAGACAAAGATTCCGAAATCAGATACTGGTTTGTAAGGGGTACCCTGGAGCAGACATAGATTCAAATCACAATATAGTAGTGATGAAGAGTAGGCTGAAGTTTAAGAATGAATGGGCAAAGAAGTGGGTTTAGGATGTACTCAGGAATGAGGAGATACGGTTGAAGTTCTCTAAGGCTATGGAATAGCTCAGTAGGCACTACAGCTGAAGAATGAACAACTCTAAAAAGGGCCATCGCAGAAAGTACAAAGAAGGTGACTGCGAAGAAACCATGGGTAACCGAAGAAATACTTCAATTGATCGATGAAAGGAGAAAGTACAAAAATGTTCTGGGAAACTCAGGAATACAGAAATACAAGTCGCTAAGGAATGAAATAAATAGGAAGTACAGGGGAGCTAAGACGAAATGGCTGCAGGAAAAATGTGAAGACATCGAAAAAGAAATGACTGTAGCAAGGACAGACTCAGCATACAGGAAAGTCAAAACAACCTTCGGTGACATTAAAAGGAAGGGTGATAACATTAAGAGTAAAACGGGAGTTCTACTGTTAAATGCAGAGGAGAGGGCGGATAGGTGGAAAGAATACATTGAAAGCCTCTATGAGGGGAAAGATTTGTCTGATATGATAGAAAAAGAAACAGGAGTCAATTTAGAAGAGATAGGGGATCCAGTAGAAACAAAATTTGAAAGAACTTTGGAGGACTTAAGACCAAATAAAGTAGAAGGGATAGATAACATTCCATCAGAATTTCCAAAATCATTGGGGGAAGTGCAGCAAAACAACTATTCACGTTGGTATGTAGAATGTATGAGTCTAGCGACATACCATCTGACTTTCGGAGCCGGCCAGTGTGGCCGAGCGGTTCTAAGCGCTTCAGTCTCGAAACGTGCGGTCGCAGGTTCGAATCCTGCCTCGGGCATGGATGTATGTGATATTCTTAGGTTACTTAGGTTGAAGTAGTTCTAAGTTGTAACCCGTGGTCTAGGGGCAGCAGTGCGGCTCTCGCAGCCGAGCGAAGCAGACGTGCGGTGTGTGCTCTCCGCTGTCAGAGAGGGCCCGCGCGCCTTGTTTACTTTCTTCGGCCGACAGTAACGTGACGCCGTAGCGCTACAAGACCATGGCAAACCAATACAGAAGATCAACCATGAAATTCACATTTCGGAACGACTTTACCCGACCAAAGGCGCTCGAAGTCGAACGCTTTTTAAAAGAGGAAGCCAAGATCCCGGCTGCCGACATTGTCGGCATTCACTTTTCGATCGTCAGTAACACGGTCTATGTAAAGCTCATAAACGAAACTGCATGCGACAAGGTGCTTCGTGAGATGAAACAAGAACTCCGCTTCTGCCACGCAGATGGCAATGTTGGCAACGTCGAGGTCGGCCATGCCGCAATGGGACGGCGGACTATCCGCATATTCGAACTTCCATTTGAACTCCCGGCGGCAGAAGTTGTAGCGGCGCTCCGCCCCTACGGCACGGTACACGAACACGTGGCTGAAAAATGGACCCAGTTTAAGACGTATCCAGTACTCAATGGAGTACGCCAAGTGCGCATAGATCTCCAACGACACGTGCCATCCTATCTACAGATAGGAGGATGCCGGGCCATAGTTATTTATGACGGTCAGCCGAAGACGTGTTCCGGATGCGGCAAAGAAGGACACCTTCGTTCCGAGTGCCTCCAGCGTCAGATCACACAACTCCCACCGAAGGACGTTGCACCACCAGCGGCGAAGACTGTTCTACCCGTGACTTACGCGGCGGCGCTCACGACGTTCTCCACACAACAGACACGGCCGACCGCTTCAGCGGTACAAGAATCACATTCCACGGACAAAAATCTGGATGATCCGCCGAGCTGGCCAGTGGTGGAAAATAGTACTACGACTCTGGAGCTACCGAACGCGACAGACATTGACGCCGGCAAGATGGCAATTGATTCCCTTATTGTACCGACCGAAGCGTTTGTTCCGGCGGAGCGTGAGTCAGTGCCGTCTTCTGACAATGAAGGCCATGTACGGAAAAAGCGATCACCGAAACGCCGAAAGCGCCGTCGTCGGACCGTGTCGGAACACAGCGGTTCGCATTCGGCCGGGGAAGAACAACTGACCCCTCAAGAAGCCAGCCGCGAAGCTGAGGCTGTTTCCACTGACTCCAACCTTGCAGAACAGATAGAAAAACATGCAGCTTTCGAACATCAGCCCATTGACAGAAACAGTGAGCAGCGGGAAGGTACCGGTGCAGGCAGCGAAGTCGCCCGGTCCCTTACTACCAAACATTCCGAGGCTATGGAACATGAACAGACATCCGCGCCCGCTTCGTGGCCCGAGGACGTCGAGACACAAGATCCCGACCCGCGGCCAGCTGAGGCGCCGCCGGATCATGCAGCATAAGCAGCACAAGGAGGACCGCGTTTGGCGGGGGGTGACATCACTTCCGATGTTCGCTTCTCTCCAACTTCAACATGGATAACCTCGCCCAAACAACGCGTTGCCAGGCTTACCGCCTGGCGACAATGAATATCAACATGATCAGTTCTCCTGTCAAGATCCAACTTTTGAAAGAAACCATACGAGCCATGGGAGTTGACTTTGCTTTCCTACAAGAAGTGAAAACGACTGCACTCCCGCACTTTTACGGTTACGCCACACATGTGACGCCCGGTAGCCCTGCAGACACCGGAGTGGCAATATTAGTGCGTGAAGGTATTGAAGTTACCGGCGTCACGTTTCTTCCCTCCGCGCGAGGAATAGCATTTACGGCACTCAACACCCGATTCATTAATGTTTACGCGCCGTCGGGTACCACAAGACGTCACGACCGCGCCAGATTCTACTCCACAGATGTCGCTCCCCTTTTCCTTGGACGATACGACCACAGCGTCTTCGCCGGGATTTTAATTGCGTACTTCACCCCAAGGACCAAATCCCACATTACATGCCTTGTCCGGAACTGGGTGCGATGATCCAAGAACTTCACTTGTGCGACACGTGGGAAAAAGTCCACGGTAACCGCTCTGGCCACACTCATCTTACCAGTCATTCGGCCAGCCGACTTGACCGCATATATGTGTCACAAGATCTCACACAAGGTGTGGTGGACGCCGAATTATGGCCTCAAGCCTATTCCGATCACAGTGCCTATATCTGCACTATACACCTACGCCCCCAACAAGTCTGGCGCAGCAATGGCTTTTGGAAGCTCAACATAACTCATCTTCAGGACCTGGATTGCCGTCGGCAAGTTGCAGCAACGTGGACTGATTGTGAACGCCGCCATCCACGATACACCTCGACCCTGGAGTGGTTGCTCCTCTGTGCCAAACCAGCAATCCGTAGGACACTTTTGCGATATGGCAAGGACGTGACTGCGTGGCATCGACAGACCCTCAATTTTTACTACGCGGCACTCAGGGACCTCGACGCCTTACCCCCTTCCTCGGAGAGACAACGTGACCAAAGCAGAATCAAGGCTGACATACTATCATTGACGAAGCGTCGACTAGAAGGTGCAGTAGTCCGCTCGCGACGGCACGACCGAACGGTTGCAGAGGAACCCACTATGCACCACGTTGTGGCGGATAAGCGCCGACAACGTCAACATTTAATCACACAACTCAGGACACACGACGGTCGCTTATGTACGACCCAAGCAACCATAGTAAAGGCGGTGGAGGATCATTTCCGTCATCTTTACAAGGAATGAACCGTCATTGACGAGGCCACTGTTACAGCAGATAACACGTACTATCGACGAGGCTACCGTGAATGCACTAACAGAGGAAATCTCACTCGAAGAAGTCGAAGACGCCGTGGACAAAGGTGCGGCCAGTAAATCTCCTGGACCTGATGGATTGCCCATCGAATTCTACCGGACTTTCCGTGACATCATGATGCCTCGCTGGGTTATAATGTTCCGCGAACTTATGTCTCCAGACTGTGTTGTGCCGCCAGCATTTGTAGAAGGTCTCCTCATACCAGTACACAAGCCAGGTGGAGGGCTATCGATTAACGACTATCGGCCGCTTACAATGTTGAACGCCGATTACAAGATTTTCACCAGGAATTTGGCGAGCCGTATTAAGACGACTTTGCCGATGATCCTCGCTCCAGAACAGACGTCGCAGGGGGGAGAAGCCAACATACACATGGCCACCGGTGACTGCAGGGACTTAATAGCGATCGCTTCTGCGTGCCGTCTGAGAGCGGCGATCGTCTCCGTCGATTTCAACTGCGCCTTTGATAGAGTGCACCAAAACTTCCTCCTACGAGTGATGGACTGTATGGGATTCCCCCCGGGCCTCATCGACACCCTACGGCGTCTTTGGACCGCAGCCAGCTCACACGTCCAGGTCAATGGAAGGACGGTAGGACCAGTACCCATTAAGAGGTCTCTACGACAGGGTTGTCCCCTTTCTACCTACCTTTATGCAATCGCACTCGAGCCACTCCTAGGGGGCCTTAACCACCGCCTATCTGGTATCACGCTGCGGGACGTAACCTTTCGCTATAGGACATACGCTGACGACCTGCTACTGCTAGTTCGTTCCAATGACGAAGTTCAAAGCGTACTAACCTGGATTGAGCGATACGGACAGGCCGCAGGCAGTCTTCTGAACATCAACAAGTCGGCGGCGTTGGACATTGGGCGTGGTCTCGGACCGGAAGCCCTCGCTCCCCTCCCACCAGTTTCTGATCTGCGATATTTGGGCATCACGTTCAAGAAAGACGTACGTAAAACAGCTGCAGCAAACTACCGACGGTTATTACAGATCTTACGCGCAATGGTGCGACAGAACCTGCTCCGGGACTTGAATCAGCTACAACGTGTTGAATACCTGAACCTCCACGTAGCATCCAAATTCAACCACGTGGCACAGGTCCTCCCACTACCGCTGCAGATAGGTCGCCGGCTTCAGGCGGCCTTCAGTTACTACGTTTCCGCAGGTCATATCTTTAAAGTACGATACGACACTCTTACCCTCCCAGTGCACAAAGGAAGGCTGGGATTGGTCAACGTCAGGGCGAGAGGAGCTGCCCTTTACATGAGCAACATGAGGAAACGATGGAAAAGTCAATATACCTCTCTCACGGGTCGTTTACTACAGGTTCTGATGCCAGCCTCTAACGTCCCGCCGGTGTCGGTTGCGCACGTCGCACCACAGCTCTCCCATGAGTCGACCTTCATTCTTGATTACAGCTATGTCAGCTTGAACCTCTCCGCCACACGTCCACCGAAGACGAAAGATTTTTATACCAACCTTCTGCGGGCTGTTCACCACAACGTGGTGGAAAACAAGTACCCTACGGTTCACTGGCCAAGAGTGTGGAAAACGATACACCACCACTTTCTGTCATCCACGGTGCGTTCGAAGTGGTATCAGATCGCCAACAAAAAATATGCCACACGCCAGCAACTTTACACTATTGGACTGGCAGACTCCCCTTATTGCCCAGATTGTCACCTTTTGGATACCAATGAACATCGTTTTACTTGCGCATCATCGTCCGGAGTTTGGCGACTAACACAGAAGATACTGGCTTGTTACCTCCGGGTCACACCTGATATGATTGGCCCGCAGACCCTACTCTGTCCCGATGAAACTTACTTTCCGGCTGTAAAATATCATGCGCTTACATGGTTCAAGGGACTTACCGCCGCCTACATCTTTAGCGACGGAGAGAAAGAGCAGCTTGATTACTGGTGGTTCCTACAAAATGCTCACAATGCCCTCGAACGCACACCGAAATACCGTACGCTCTTCGCAAATTATTTACGCAGCGTTTTCGTTAACCCCCCACTCAGCTGGGGAGTGCCAGCCTGTGGTTAATGTGCTGTGCCGCATCACACTAACGGCTCAACGTTCTGCCTTGGCAGCCATGACCAAAGGAAGAGACAAGCTGCTGCAAGGATACTGATTTCCTTGAGGCACTAGCGAAGCAGAATGCCTCCGTTGCAGATGCCCTTCAAAGGCGCTATTGGAGATTTCAGATAACGATGGCAAGGCTCCAAGTGGAACCAGTTACATTATTGAAGAACCTTTTAGTTAGAATTACATCAGTGGTTTATATTTTTATTTTTTTGATTAATCTTTTATGCCACCTTTGTTGTTGTAACACTTACTTGTAACACTTAGTTACTAGAATTCTCATTTGTACACGCTCCCTAAATGTAATCATATAAAAAAAAGAAAAAGTGGCAACGAATAGCCCTAACCTTGATTCCCATACTTCCCCTGGTCTATAGGCAGCTCTCTGGGGTGGGTTTACTCAGGAGCCAACGCCTGAAGTGGATCAATTTTTTTTTGTTATGGGATGACAAGTGGCGGTGGCACTTAGGTTTTTTATTTTTTTATTTTTTATTTATAAAAAAAAGGGAGAGCGTCTTGGATTCATAATCAAAACGTCTTCGGTCCTGGGTTCGATCCCCGCTACTGTCTAAATTTTGATAAATAATTAGCATTGGCGGCCGAAGACTTCCGGCATAAGAAGTCAGCCTCATTCTGCCAACGGCCTTGTCAAAGAGGGCGGAGGAGCGGATAGAGGTTCAGGGCACTCCCTTGTCCTAAGGGTGGGAAATTGCCCCTAAAGGCGAAAGAATCAGCAATGATCAACGACATGAGGATGCAGAAGGCATTGGAAACCACTGCATTAAAGACACGTAACGTGTATCCATAGGACATGTGGCCAGTAATTGAAGAAGTGTCATGATGATCTCTCCATTGGCAAAATATTCCGGAATAGTCCCCCATTCGGATCTCCGGGAGGGGACTGCCAAAGGCGAGGTTACCATGAGAAAAAGACTGAATAATCAACCAAAGGATAACGTTCTACGAGTCGGGGCGTGGAATGTCAGAAGCTTGAACGTGGTAGGGAAACTAGAAAATCTGAAAAGGGAAATGCAAAGGCTCAATTTTGATATAGTAGGGGTCAGTGAAGTGAAGTGGAAGGAAGACAAGGATTTCTGGTCAGATGAGTATCGGGTAATATCAACAGCAGCAGAAAATGGTATAACAGGTGTAGGATTCGTTATGAATAGGAAGGTAGGGCAGAGGGTGTGTTACATTGAACAGTTCAATGACCGGGTTGTTCTAATCAGAATCGACAGCAGACCAACACCGACAACGATAGTTCAGGTATACATGCCGACGTCGCAAGCTGAATATGAACAGATAGAGAAAGTGTATGAGGATATTGTAAGGGTAATGCAGTATGTAAAGGGGGACGAAAATCTAACAGTCATGGGCGACTGGAATGCAGTTGTAGGGGAAGGAGTAGAAGAAAAGGTTACAGGAGAATATGTGCTTGGGACAAGGAAGGAAAGACGAGAAAGACTAATTGAGTTCTGTAACAAGTTTCAGCTAGTAATAGCGAATACCCTGTTCAAGAATCACAAGAGGAGGAGGTATACTTGGAAAAGGCCGGGAGATACGGGAAGATTTCAATTAGATTACATCATGGTCAGACAGAGATTCCGAAATCAGATACTGGATTGTAAGGCGTACCCAGGAGCAGATATAGACTCAGATCACAATATAGTAGTGATGAAGAGTAGGCTGAAGTTCAAGATATTAGTCAGGAAGAATCAATACGCAAAGAAGTGGGATACGGAAGTACTAAGGAATGACGAGATACGTTTGAAGTTCTCTAACGCTATAGATACATCAATAAGGAATAGCGCAGTAGGCAGTACAGTTGAAGAGGAATGGGTATCCCTAAAAAGGGCCATCACAGAAATTGGGAAGGAAAACGTAGGTACAAAGAAGGTAGCTGCGAAGAAACCATGGGTAACAGAAGAAATACTTCAGTTGATTGATGAAAGGAGGAAGTACAAACATGTTTCGGGAAAATCAGGAATACAGAAATGCAAGTGGCTGAGGAATGAAATAAATAGGAAGTGCAGGGAAGCTAAGACGAAATGGCTGCAGGAAAAACGTGAAGACATCGAAAAAGATATTATTGTCGGAAGGACAGACTCAGCATACAGGAAAGTCAAAACAACCTTTGGTGACATTAAAAGCAACGGTGGTAACATTAAGAGTGCAACGGGAATTCCACTGTTAAATGCAGAGGAGAGAGCAGATAGGTGGAAAGAATACATTGAAAGCCTCTATGAGGGTGAAGATTTGTCTGATGTGATAGAAGAAGAAACAGGAGTCGATTTAGAAGAGATAAGGGATCCAGTATTAGCATCGGAATTTAAAAGAGCTTTGGTGGACTTACGGTCAAATAACGCAGAAGGGATAGATAACATTCCATCAGAATTTCTAAAATCATTGGGGGAAGTGGCAACAAAACGACTATTCACGTTGGTGTGTAGAATATATGAGTCTGGTGATATGCCATCTGACTTTCGGAAAAGCATCATCCACACTATCCCGAAGACGGCAAGAGCTGACAAGTGAGAGAATTATCGCACAATCAGCTTAACAGCTCATGCATCGAAGCTGCTTACAAGAATAATATACAGAAGAATGGAAAAGAAAATTGAGAATGCGCTAGGTGACGATCAGTTTGGCTTTAGGAAAAGTAAAGGGACGAGAGAGGCAATTCTGACGTTACGGCTAATAATGGAAGCAAGGCTAAAGAAAAATCAAGACACTTTCATAGGATTTGTCGACCTGGAAAAAGCGTTCGACAATATAAAATGGTGCAAGCTGTTCGAGATTCTGAAAAAAGTAGGGGTAAGCTATAGGGAGAGACGGGTCATGTACAATATGTACAACAACCAAGAGGGAATAATAAGAGTGGATGATCGAGAACGAAGTGCTCGTATTAAGAAGGGTGTAATACAAGGCTGTAGCCTTTCGCCCTTACTCTTCAATCTGAACATCGAGGAAGCAATGATGGAAATAAAAGAAAGGTTCAGGAGTGGAATAAAAATACAAGGTGAAAGGATATCAATGATACGATTCCCTGATGACATTGCTATCCTGAGTGAAAGTGAAGAAGAATTAAATGATCTGCTGAACGGAATGAACAGTCTAATGAGTACACAGTATGGTTTGAGAGTAAATCGGAGAAAGACGAAGGTAATGAGAAGTAGTAGAAATGGGAACAGCGAGAAACTTAACATCAGGATTGATGGTCACGAAGTCAATGAAGTTAAGGAATTCTGCTACCTAGGCAGTAAAATAACCAATGACGGACGGAGCAACGACGACTTCAAAAGCAGACTCGCTATGGCAAAAAAGGCATTTCTGGCCAAGCGAAGTCTACTAATATCAAATACCGGCCTTAATTTGAGGAAGAAATTTCTGAGGATGTACGTCTGGAGTACAGCATTGTATGGTAATGAAATATGGACTGTGGGAAAACCGGAACAGAAGAGAATCGAAGCATTTGAGATGTGGTGCTACAGACGAATGTTGAAAATTACGTGGACTGATAAGGTAAGGAATGAGGAGGTTCTACGCAGGATCGGAGAGGAAAGGAATATGTGGAAAACACTGATAAGGAGACGGGACAGGATGATAGGACATCTGCTAAGACATGAGGGAATGACTTCCATGGTACTAGAGGGAGCGGTAGAGGGCGAAAACTGTAGAGGAAGACAGAGATTGGAATACGTCAAGCAAATAATTGAGGACGTAGGTTGCAAGTGCTACTCTGAGATGAAGAGGTTAGCACAGGAAAGGAATTCGTGGCGGGCCGCATCAAACCAGTCAGTAGACTGATGACCAAAAAAGAAGTTCTAAGTTCTAGGGGACTGATGACCTCAGATGTTAAGTCTCTTAGTGCTCAGAAGATGGCAAGGGCTGACAAGTGCGAGAATTACCGCACAATCAGCTTACCAGATCATGCATCCAAGTTGCTTACAAGAATAATATACAGAAGAATGAAAAAGAAAATTGAGGATGCGCTAGGTGACGATCAGTTTGGCTTTAGGAAAAGTAAAGGCACGAGAGGGGCAATTCTGACGTTGTGGTTGATGATGGATGGAAGACTAAAGAAAAATCAAGACATGTTCATAGGATTTGTCGACCTGGAAAAAGCGTTCGACAATTTAAAATGGTGCAAGATATTCAAAATTTTGAGAAAAGCAGGGATAAGCTATAGGGAGAGACGGGTCATATAGAACATGTACAACAGACAAGAGGGAATAATAAGAGCGGACGACCAAGAACGACGTACTCGTATTAAAAAGGGTGTAAGACAAGGATGTAGCCTTTCGCCCCTACTGTTGAATCTGCACATCGAGGAAGCAATGATGGAAATAAAAGCAAGGTTCAGGAGTGGAATTAAAATTCAAGGTGAAAGGATATCAATGAAATGATTCCCTGATGACATTGCTATCCTTAGTGAAAGTGAAGAAGAATTACATGATCTGCTGAACGGAATGAACAGCCTAATTAGTACAGAGTTTGGATTGAGAGTAAATCGAAGAAAGACGATGGGTATGAGAAGTAGTAGAAATTAAAACAGGTAGAAAAATTCAGGATTGATGGTCACGGCCTAGGCAGAAAAATAACCAATGACGGACGGAGCAAGAAGGGCATCAAAAGCAGACTAGCAATGGCGTTAAGGGAATTTCTGGCCAAGAGAAGTCTACTAATATCAAATGTCGGCCTTAATTTTAAGAAGGAATTTCTGAAAATGTACGTCTGGAGTACAGCATTGTACGCTAGTGAAACAGGGACTGTGGGAAAACCGAAACAGAAGAGAATCGATGGATTTGAGATGTGGTGCTACAGACGAATATTGAAAATTAGGTGGAGTGATAAGGTTAGGAATGAGGAGGTTCTGTGGAAAACACTGATAAGGAGAAAGAACAGGATGACAGGACATACGTTAATATATCCGGCAAATAATTGAAGACGTAGGTTGCAAGTGCGACTCTGAGATGAAGAGGTTAGCACAGGAGAGGAATTTTTGGCAGGCCGCGTCAAACCAGTCAGAAGACTAATGACAAAAAAAATCATTCATTACGTAAACTAGCATAGCCTCAGTCTTTACGCAGGTACAGGTGTTAGGTATATACCAATATTTGTCTGACCCTACAAATTTAGCCCATTATGGATCGCTCTAGTACTGTGAAACTGATTCCTTACTTCTTATCCTGTGTTCGATTATTCTTACAGCATTTAGTCACTGTTTCCCAAGTACTCTTTCCTCGTCTGTCTGCTGAGAGCACCTCATTTTTTTTAACTTGTCAGTTCACTTTATGTGCAACGTCGTTCTGCAACACTAAATCCCAATCATTTCTGTTACTTTCTTTTCCGTTAACCCCAAAGACCATGCATCACTTCCATATGATGCTGTGCTCCAGACGTGCATTATCACAGATATATAACTCAGAATAATGTCTGTGTTTGGCACTAGTAGAATTGTGTTGGCGAGGAAGCTCTCTTAGGTGGAACTTGTTATATCTGCTTGTGTTGGCGAGGAAGCTCTCTTAGGTGGAACTTGTTATATCTGCTTCTTTCGCCCTTAACGCGTTACACTCATTTACACACCAAAATGTCCTGTGCTGGCCGAGGCGCGACGAGAATACAGCACAGGTAAACAATACAGAACACATTTATTAACAAGTGAATAAACAAAAGCTCCTTCTTGGAGGAAGTTATTTAGAAGAACTGTTTGTAGCAGATCTTGGTAACCACTGAATTTACACAAGTTCGCAGCGGGAAACGGCGCCAATAATGGACTAATCAGATGTCTGAGATCATCTGAAATAACGCTGAAGTGGAACGGCTACAAGCTGAGATAATGGTGACGGCCAGCATCACAGGCCTCCGCGGTAGTTCCAATTTCCAGCGACACGTCGTAAGAACACAGGCATTGGAATGTAATATTTCATGCCAAGACAAGGCCGCCACAATAATTACGTCTCTCCCTGTGCGGGAATCACAGCATCTGTGCGAGGAAGCCAGGTATACGCAGGGTGACATATGGAAGTCCGAGTCGGTCCTGGCGGTGTACTCGGGTAGCCGATGCAATTAAGGCTACCGCTGGCGCAAAGCGGGAAATCTGGAGGTTGACACCTTTCACCCGTGACTTGAAGGTAAAGACAGGCTTGGGGCGGCTCTGCGTCGGTCTAATTACCGTGGCAACGCCAGGGTACAGCTGGATCAATTTGCGACCACGTGATCCGTGAAAGCAAACAGATCCGCGGGGCCAGTGATTTCTGGAGGCGACCATGCCGCACCTGTAACACCATAGCTCTAATGCTGTACTGATTTATTTTGCCTTTTATTTTGTTTAGTGTTACATCGTTGCGTTTCTGTAAATGTTGTTTGACTGAATCGATAACACAAAACTGTATGCTCCTTTCTTGGAAAAACTTTGATGTCATGGTTTGATTCTATGCAATGTAGTACATACGTCGCTTAAATTCTTTGTCTCATTTGGAGGGAACAAAACTTAATGTATATAATTGTAATTTTGTTTAGATAATTTTTTGTAGAAATACCAATATGTGCAAATGTTCTGTTTTAATTAATATTTTTGGCTGTTGTTATGTAATTGCTGATCCTCACTTAGGGTTCTTAGTTATTTTGTATGTAAAAGGTGTTATGGTTCCCCTCGGGAACGGAAGCATGCAGCTAACGCAAATTGTGGTTGGCCTAGGTAGAAAAGGTGGAATTGAGAGTCAGTCGGGGACGAACTACCAAACTGTCAACTGCTCATGTAAAAGTTGTGTATTGTGCTGGTGCCAAGAGAGGGTTTTCGTGCCACTTTCCAACGTCTCGGATGGACGGATAAAGACCTGGAACTATTCTGGAATTGGTACCTAACATCGCCACCAAGAAAAGACAGGGTCCAGCATTTCCACCTGCTAATACACCCACCGACATGCACTCGCCACCACGATGCGCAATCACTGAAAAAGGAACCAAGGAATTGTAAATATGTAAAGTGAAGGATCAGCTCTTTGGATGTTTTAGTTTGTGCAAATATAAGGTAACTTTATCCCTAGTCACAGAACCACTCAGGGTCCTTCCCATGCTAAAGTGATTATCGAATGTCCCTATTGAAAGAACATTAAAGGTCAGTGTTTTAGCAGAACTGAGTAATATAGCAAATAATACTTGCTGAAAATAATTTTTCTTTTAAAACTGCTTATTAAAATTTTGTTGCCAACTTCTAAAGTGAAAGTTCTCAAAACTGAGGCTTATAAAGTTTTGCTTAGTAAATGATCACAGTGCAGTCCGTTGAAAATCAACCAAAGGTGAGCTATTGTCTTATAACCACATCAAGTTGTGTTCTTCTGCAGTAAAAGTTGAGAACTAATGCTGTTGAAGGTTACATATTCATACTTGTTGAGGGCTTGTTTCTTTAGTGCATTGAAAGTATGTGTAGTATGCTCTGCTACGGTGTCCAAGATTAAGGGCCCCCCTCCATTGAAAGTAGATCAAATACACAAAGTTACTTAATTATAACAAGTTTCAATTACTCTTGCTATTCAAGTGAAATTCTGTACAAATTTGGGCTTCTCTTGCGGATTAAAAGTGCATATAGTGGTGTAATAGGATCAATAGTTTGTCCATTGTACTCATGCTAGATAACGATTCATAGAAAGACCTCTATCTATGAAAACAGTAATTTCTTTATTCAAAAGACAGTGAGAAGTAATTTGTTAGTGAACTCCATTTAATTTTCATTCTAAGCAGAAAGGTGTTTAGTAGTTAGAGACTTAATCTATACATAATAATTAATTTTGCTGTGAACCATATCCATATTTCATGTCAGATAGGAATATGTTTGAAAAGTAATACTGAACCTATGTCCAATTTACGATTCTGCAGTGAATAATAATACTAACATTATCGAGACCATTCAGTTTGACTAAGTCCTCAAAGTAATTGTGTGTTTCGTTATCTGTTGTCCTTATGCAAATAGTCTTGTTCTCCTATAACTGTTAGCACTTTCTTTAACGTCAACATCTGCTAGTGACAGAGTTCATTGCACTCTCTTATGATAAAGTATAGGTAATGTTCGTTCATATCTGTTTCTTGAACAGAAATGTTTGTCATTCTTATGCCTAATTAGGCTGGCGGCCGTTTTCTTTATTCTTTGAACAGTGTGGGTAGGTAAAATATTGTTTATTAGTGTTTAATTATTTACGTAATTCTGACTTTCACTTCCGATAAGTCACCTCCGTTAGGTATGTCACGGTCAACATAACAAAATTCCTTTCAGAGGGTAACACAGCTCTGCTTCTTTGTATTGTAATTGCTTTAGTAAAAATAATTTTATTATACGAACTGCTTCCAGCTTTAAGGTTATAGTATAACAGTAGCGGAAGGAAGTGTTGCACACCCTGTAACGCTCTCTGGCAGCACGCATCCGAAGTGAAAGTCAAAAGAACATTTCGATGTATAATGCTCACTGTAACAAATAATTTATATGTATTTCTGTTAGTCGAATTTCAAAAGGACACTTAATTTTGTGAGCAAAAAAAACAAAAGATAATTATGAATTTTGCTATTGTAAATGATTATTCAAAGAGTGTGAAATACTATCTGTGGCGGAGGATGTGAAAACCACCACAGAAGAAACGATATGTAATTAAAAATGACAAAGACGGTACAAGAATTAGTTGAGATATAAATAGGCAATATATTGTAATAGAATCGATTGTCATCTGCACGGACTGAATGGGAGAGGAACCCGTGACGTTGCATTAGGCTCTTAGGTAGTCTTCAATTGTCATAAGTCGATGATCGACGCTATTTGTAGCTGCGATTCTAAAAGGTGTGTAAAGATTTTAATTGTTTCTGTTAAAATATATTTATCTAGTAAAACATGTTTGTCACAATTACTGCAAAGTTCGAACCGAACATTACCCATTTTATTTAAGAAATTTCAACATTTTATTGGATATCGCTGGCGGTGCAGAGCTGCGCCGCGAGCAAGCAGTCTGCAACATCGGCAGATTTAAATATACGATCGCAATAACGACCACATCCTAAAAAGGGTACAGGTAGAGGTGAACGAAAATAATAAAGTGTTTCTTTTCACAGCATTCCAGACGCAGAATAAAAAGAGATAGTAGATTTTATCTTGTGCATTCACAGGTGCAACTTTTGTAAATTTTCATTCAAAAAAGTGATAAATTCTGAACATATCGTAAAGTGTATTTAAAAGTGGATAATTTTCATGAGAGCTTAGCAATACACAAAAAAAGAAAACATGTTCATATAGTAAAGAAAGTCTTATGCTTCAAAGCTAGTCGGCGTATATCCAGTTAAACAAAAATCCACAGCAACGTGAAAATGTTTGCTAAGTTCGATGGACAATGATATTTTCATTCTTGCCAAACAACTTTAGTAATTGAATAAGTGTAAAACTTGAATCATTATTTTGGAATATTCATTTTTATTAATCCGCAACGGAATATTTCTTACGTAAAGTAATTTATTTATTTAATCGTATGGCTAGGACCCCCCTTCGGGCAGACCGTTCGCCGGGTACCGGTCTTTCGATTTGACGCCACTTCGGCGACCTGCAGTCGATGGAGAATGAAAGGATGATGATGAGGACAGCACAACAGTCCCTGGGCGGAGAAAATTCCCCGACCCAGCCGGGAATCGAACCCGGGCCCAGAGAAATGACAATCCGTCACGCTTACCATTCACCTACTGGGGACGGACACGTAAAGTAATAATCACAGATGAAAAATTTATTGTAACCTTTCATTTCTCATGTCCATCCATGTATATGTTAAGTTCAATCTCAGCAGTTTCCCAATCAAATTAAACGCAAAAAGCAAAGAAAGTTTGAAAACAGACGGTCAACTCCAGAATAATTAAAAGAGACAGAATCGCATTTAAACCCTTTTGGTCTGGTGTTAACAGTCTCCGATCAGTCGTCTGCTGGCGTAGTCCCTGTGGTTTAGGCAACTCGCACGGCACTGATGTGAGAAGGTTTGCTAGTAGTCAGGGCGAATGGTCTGCAAACTGCACACACAGTCCATATTGTGTGTTCAGAAGGCCATTCCACTGAACATATATTTCTTCCAACTTTCGTGTGTAAAAAGATCGCTATCGAATTTTATCATTTATATCTTTTCAACAAAAAATTTATTTCCAAGTATGAACTTCATGAACAACAAACCCAAACTGCTTAATGGGTTCGTTTTTTACAGCAGATACACCTGTTCGTTGGTAGACACTGAATGAAACATGACCGACTCTTTGCCAGCAACGCGTATCTCACTGTTTTAAGCACCGAGAAGGCACTGACAATCCGACAAATCAGTAGTATGTGGTGGTGACTCTTTTAGTGAGGTCGAAAGAAGAACCCGCGCGGAGTGGCCGCACGGTGTAGGGCGCCATGTCACGGATTGGGAGGCCCCTTCCACCGAAGGCTCGAGTCCTCCCTCTGGCAGGGGTGTGTGTGTTGTTCCTAGCATAAGTTACTTTCAGTAGTGTGCAAGTCTAGAGACCTATGACCTTAGCAGTTTGGTCCCTTAGGAATTCACACACATTTGAACATTTTCCAAAGATGGTACGTTGTGACGGAGGATGTCTAAACCACACTGCCTGGAAAATGAGACATATGGGTTGAGAGGGTATAAAATCTTATTTCAGTGATTACAAAGACTTTGGAATTACGAGCCCACTTATCAGTGTGACTTTCCACTCCCTCTGGTCTGATATAGGTGTAAAAGGTGTCAGAAGGATTTGTATACTCTTTATAACTACTTCTTGGTACCCTAGGTACCGGCGCTGGTACAGAGTTGATATCCAAGCTGGTTCCACGCCTGTTCTGTAAGGGACAGGTCGGAGGGTCTTGCTGACGACAGCAGAACCAGAACTTCACGCAGACATATCATAGAAATCTGTGTCTCGTTTGGATAAGTACTTGTTGAAAAATGGTACCGTGATATTTTCGCATGAGGGGTGACATGAGGGGTAAGAAATGATCCTAAATCTTTGTGATGTACCGGTGTGCCATCACAGTTCCTGCAGTCACCACCAGCCGTAACCTCAAATCATACCTGATGGCTCCCCACAACGTGACGGCAGGACAAACGCTGCTACGTGTTGAAACATAGGAAGAGGGGGATCTCTCCCCACGATGCCGCTAACGAAGTCGCTAACACTGACTGATTCCTGAACAGAAGATGACGCCGCTCATCAGCAGTCTATAGTTCCACATCGCGTACTATTCGAAACGCGGCCGCATATGTTGTAGTGTCAACGGCAGCTTATGTGTGGGAAGTTAATTATCTAGTCCAGCTGCTGATACTCTCCGTCCAATGGGGCAGGATCACACAGAATATTGCAGGAGGGTGTATTCCCGTGCAATCCACCATGGGGCTAGTGGCACACCGAATGCTCCACAAATCTGGATATTGTACCTTTTCATCAGCTGGAGACACAGAGACGTACAATGTGGTCCCTTTCAAACTATGGTAGGTGCTGATAACGCTGTCTCACACGTTTACGCGACATCTCCGTGTCTTTCAAAGTGATCACTCGTAATCTGACGCTAATCATGCCCCTTAGGTGACCTCCACGGCCTGCTAACAGAGCTGAACGTGAACGTTACTACTCTGGTGACCGTTCTACCTGTCATAGAGAGTTGCAACTCTATTTACGTACCAGCCGGTGTTGTTTACACGTCCAAGTTACATTGACATCCGAGCATTTCCTCTCGGTGCTTCACTTTTTTGTCTAGCAGTGTACGTAAATTGGGGAATTTTGAGGCTTTGACGTCCCTAGCAGCAGAAAGTTTAAGGAAAAGGCCTTAGGACTAATACAGAGGGACACAGTGTTTCAGCCACCTTTCTGTGTTCAAAACAGTTACGCGAACCATGAACACAGTTCCAATGTAATGAGGCCTTATCACGTTGGACTGACCGAAGACATCGTCTGTGCATTAATATTGTACTGTGGGTTGTTTCGAAAGGTGGACATATATATAGATAGACTGGACATTTATTTGCGGATTGTTTCAGAATGAGTGGAAATTTCATGTTACCAGAGCGAAGTAGTCGCATTTGACATCTGTGGAACAGTCGACTTACGGCAGTGACAACAGCATCTCTGAACTTGTGTATCATTTGGTCAGTTGCAAAGCGGAGAGCAGTCGAGTGTTGGACATGGACTAAGCTGGCACATCTTTTAGCATAGTGAATATTTGCAGGAGGATTTTGCCGAGAAAAATTGTTGGAAATTATTAATTTGATGGAAGGTGTTACAGACGCTGCATTTATGGAACAGAGAGAACAGATTTGCATTATGGATATATTTTAAGATAGTAATTTTTGCTGGCGCGTACTGATAATGTGAACGATTCTTGCAACAGAACAGCCCACCACCACACATCAGTTAACGTCATTTTAGTTTAATTCACTTCAAATTGCATAATCTTAAAAGCATTTCCTTGTAAGATTTTTGTAAAGAAAGTAATGTTTTTGGTTTTCTGCGAGTTTTATGTTCTCGTGCAATAAGGGTTTAAAATACGGCATTGCCATTATAACGAACGGACTAGTATTTTCATTTCAAGTAAGAAGTTTTTTTTAGTATGAGAAAACCATCCGAATATTTCTCCCAGAAGTTTAGTTTCATTTTAGCATACTTCCAACTGCTGCAATTTCTTCATGCTGTGCTGTTGCTGCTGAGGGTCCTGTAATTTTTCAGGTAAGATTCTTTTCATATTATGCTGTTTCTTTCTTTTCTCAGATCACGTTTACATTACGCAAATTCTAAGCATTTTCTTTGTAATTCGCATTTTTAATAGGCCAGTGAACAGTGTTTGTTTAATAGTGTTGCTAAGCCTGCTATGTAGCTACTCAGAGGGGATTGTGCGGATTACAATACACAAATAATTGCTAGCATAGATTCATTCGTTTGCTCATTCACTCGTAGCGTTTCGTGTATCCCAAAAAGGAGAAACATCCATTGATGTGGAGCAAGTCAATGCATATCTAACAAAAGACAAGGAAATCATAGGAACTTAATCTGTATACTGCATAAACAGCAAACTATTATTATGTAAGTAGGAGGAGATCCCGGGTTCGAGTCCCGGCCGGGGCAAACATTTTCAGCTGTCCCCATTGCGGTATATCAACAACACCTGTCGGCAACTGAGGGTTTCGATTAATTATCATTTCTTTCTAGAGAAGCTGCATGGTCATCATTGGTATCTGTCCTTTCGGAACAGTTACTATCTTAATATAGTTAAAGCCTACCCGGCCACTCACCTTCTTCTGTGCGAACGCGCACACTTTGCCCGAACTCTTACGGGAATCGTCACCTTAGTTGGCGCGAGTAATGAGTGGATGGGCAAATATCCTTTAGGAACATTACGAATGTAGTTTGTGGACAGTTAAGAATGTGGGTCTCACGGGAAGCGTGCAAGAGATAAGTCCCTGCAGTCGCAATATCCTCTGTGCCCTCGATGGCTCAGATGGAGCCGGCACGGTAACTCAGAGTGTTCGGTCAGAGGGTTAGTTCATGAAACAACGACGAACTGAAACGAGTGTCGTGCGACGTCCGCCCAGAGCAGAAAAAAATGAAATTAATAAAAAAAAAAGATGGATAGAGCGTCTGCCCGGTTCGAGTCCCGGTCGGGGAACACATTTTTAGCTGTCCCCATTGAGGTATACCAACAACACCTGTCGGCAGCTGAGGGTTTCGATTAAGTATCACTTCTTTCTAGAGAAGCTGCATGGTCACCAATGGTATCTGTTCTTTCGGAACAGTTACTATCTTCATATATTATTATACTGTGTATTGATATTCATTCTTACGGCAGATAAATTTAATTGAGTAAATTAGATTGAAAGCTGCTAGTGGAAACAAAAATCTACTGCCTCCTCCATCATACTACGTAGCTGTTGTTTGTCTGCTATATGTCGCTTAATGTTACGTGATTACATTGGTATATTTATATAGAATATGAGTGCTATTTGTAGTACATTACTATTTGTCATATAGATTTACAACACTGGTACTTGTCATGTAGCCAACAGAAGATTTCAATCCGTACGTCATTTACTGGAGATGAATTCGCAAGGTAGAGATGTGCTTGTAGAAGATGGAAGCCTCAAGAACCATAAACAGGAAAGTGGAAAATTAGGTTTTAGCTAATCTAAAAACTTAGCGAAAGTGTTATTCAATTAAGCTTGAGCAAAACTGAGGACATCAGATTTTATTTGTAGCCATTTGTTAGGTACACATTAATATTTTATCATTTCTGAAACAGCAGAACGCATCGCAGCAAAGCTTTGTGGAGAGCTGATCTGGGCACGAGATAACGCTTACACCAACAGAGTATCACCGCCGCCTGGAACATAAAGGTTTTAAGCATTATTTAAATGAATAAAAGTGTCCGGAGATAGGAATGTGAAGCAAAAAATTAAATCAATTATTAGTACTTTCTCCGTCTTCAGCTCACTCGAAGTACTTAGAGCTCTTCGTCAGACACGTTGCAGTCTTACTTACGAAGCATATTACGTGAATCGATGTTTCCAGAATGACCACAGATGATGCTTCATTGGTAAAAGTGAAACGATTCTGGAGAAAAATAATCTTTAATTATCTGCAGTAAGCTTAAGACAGACAAATCAGTAATATTTTATTATAATAGATGCTCTGGAAGATGTTCACGCAAACAAGCATGTCAAAAAAGTATATTTAGTTAAGCGTAGTTAAGAGAAACTCTTTACGTAAACTTCGTGTATAGTGGAATTCTAATTTAAAAAATATTAAGTAAAAATATTAGGCGAGTTTTGTTGTTGAGCTGCAAAATGATGGAGAGTGGCAGAAGTGGAGAATATGTATAGTGCAGACTGGTAATACCATGAAAAGCATTTTTTGATATAGAATTTAAATTTAACTAACGTCTTTTCTGAAAGTATTTGCTTGTAGTGTAGTCTTGCACAGAATTGAAACGTGTGCGATAAGCAGCTCGGAGAAGAAGAAAATAGAAGCTTTTGAAATGTAATGCTAAAGAAGAATATTGAAGATTAGATGGATAAATGGAATAACTAATGAGGAGGAACTGAATCGAATGGGGAAAAAAAGAAAATTATGTCACAACTTCACTAATGTAAGAGATCGGTTGATAGGAAATTTCATGGGGCATCGATGAATCGTCAGGTTGATAACTGGGTTGTGAAGGGAGAGGTGTGGTGGACAAAAAGATCCAGTAAAATAAGAACGTTAAAATGGATATAGGTTATAGTAGTTCAGTGCAAAATTCAAGAGAGTGAATCTGAATAGAAAGAAGTTCTATAGAAACTAGCTAATGTCTGTTGATATTACTTTTGATAATGTTACACGAAGTTTTCGGGTAGTACTTTTGGATCTGAGGAATGTGGATCATCACACCGAAGTTCCCAAATATTTGTACTCTCTCTGTTCAAAAATTCATTGTCATCGATCATATCAGCTGCATGTGTGCCCTCCGTAACATTTTTTAAGGAATATGTTGCAGTATCTGTGTTGCTAAGAAGTACGATGCGGTGCATTTATCCGCCGGTCAAGACAGTGACTTTCAATTAAATTGTTCTTCCCTTTACGGGAATTACATAATGCGTATACCAGTACAGGTTGTGACGCAGGACGTATGACGTATGAGAGTTGGGATCTGGTCGTGTGTGGTGCCCGCATAGCTAAAGCAGTAAAGACGACAGCTACCGACAAGCCAGAAATCCGGTTTCGAGTCCCAGTCCAGCACAAATTTTGGTCGGCGTCCTTCCTTTATACACCTGATAGTTGCTCGAACTCGCAACTGCGAATACATCTCATGTATTTCTGAAAGAGATCACCGTACCATCACTGACAGAATATACGGCGTCCTTTTACCCCACGTTACTGTACATTTTAGACCGTTGAGCTACTCTGAAACCTCAAGGTTTCAGGCAACACATTCCATCATAATACAGCATCTGGAAAATACATCGTATCTTACGTAAGAACAAATTCAAAACTGGTGTAGATAGATGTTCATTATCCAAAAATATAAGCACGAAGACAAACACAGCGAAACGGTGGCGGGAGCCCAGGGAGCGACAGTTCTTACTACGAGCATTAAACGCCAGCATAAGCCAATGGGATACGCTGCTCACGCATAAACGTTACTGGGTCGCAATAGTATGACCGGCACATGGCTACCAGAGATCACGTAAGAGAAAAATTCACCGCATAGAAACATATAATATATTTGTTGTTTGTTTGAGCTTCGATTAGATTTCAGGATAATTTTCTTTAAAATTCGAAATGTTTTCAAGTGGCTCCTGTACAGAAACAGAAAATTTCGAAAAATATACACTACTGGCCATTAAAGAAGAAATGCAGATGATAAACGGGTATTCATTGGACAAATATATTATACTAGAACTGACATGTGATTACATTTTCACGCAATTTGGGTGCATAGATCCTGAGAAATCAGTACCCAGAACAACCACCTCTAGCCGTAATAATGGCCTTGATACGCCTGGGCATTGAGTCAAACAGAGCTTGGATGGCGTGTACAGACACAGCTGCCCATGCAGCATCGACACGATACCACAGTTCATCCAGAGTAGTGAGTGGCGTATTGTGACGAACCAGTTGCAAGGCCACCATTGACCACACGTTTTCAATTGGTGAGAGATCTGGAGAATGTGCTGGCCAGGGCATCAATCAACATTTCCTGTATCCAGAAAGGCCCGTACGGGACCTGCAACACGCGGTCGCGCATTATCCTGCTGAAATATAGGGTTTCGCAGGGATCGAATGAAGGTAAGAGCCACGGGTCGTAACACATCTGAAAAGTAACGTCCACTGTTCAAAGTGCCGTCAATGCGAACAAAAGGTGACCGAGACGTGTAACCCATGGCACCCCATACCATCACGCCAGGTGATACGCCAGTATGGCGATGACAAATAAAATGGTTCAAATGGCTCTGAGAACTATGGGACTTAACATCTTAGGTCATCAGTCCCCTAGAACATAGAACTACTTAAACCTAACTAACCTAAGGACATCACACACATCCATGCCCGAGGCAGGATTCGAACCTGCGACCGTAGCAGTCCCGCGGCTCCGGACTGCAGCGCCGAGAATGCACGGCCACCACGGCCGCCTACGATGACGAATACACGCTTCCAATGTCGTTCACCGCGATGTCGCCAAACACGGATGCGACCATCATGATGCTGTAAACAGAACCTTGATTCATCCGAAAAAATGACGTTTTGACATTCGTGCACCCAGGTTCGTCGTTGAGTACACCATCGCAGGCGCTCCTGTCTGTCATGCAGCGTCAAGGGTAACCACAGCCATGGTCTCCGAGCTGATAGTCCATGCTGCTGCAAACGTCGTCGAACTATTCGTGCAGATGGTTGTTGTCTTGCAAACGTCCCCATCTGTTGACTCAGGGATCGAGACGTGGCTACACGATCTGTTACAGCCATGCGGATAAGATGCCTGTCATCTCGACTGCTAGTAATACGATGCCGTTGCGATCCAGCACGGCGTTCCGTATTACCCTCCTGAACCCACGGATTCCATATTCTGCTGTCATTGGATCTCGACCAACGCGACCAGCAATGTCGCGATACGATAAACCGCTATAGCGATAGGCTACAATCCGACCTTTATCAAAGTCGGAAACGTGATGGTACGCATTTCTCCTCCTTACACGAGACATAACAACAACGTTTCACCAGGCAACGTCGGTAAACTGCTGTTCGTGAATGAAAAATTGGTTGGAAACTTACCTCATGTCAGCGCGTTGTAGGTGTCGCCACCGGCGCCAACCTTGTATGAATGCTCTGAAAAGCTGATCATTTGCATATCATAGCATCTTCCTCCTGTCGGTTAAATTTCGCGTCTGCAGCACGTCATCTTCGTGCTGTAGCAGTTTTAATGGCCAGTAGTGTATGTTATGCTGGAACGTGCTGATAAAAATCGCAATGTAACATGGGACAAACGGGTCTTACTATTCAGGTGGCCGATCAATTTTGTCATTATTACTAATATTATTAAGGAAAGTTGCTTCTCACAATACAGCGGAGGTGCTGTGTCGCGATAGGCACAACAAAAAGATTCACACAATTATATCTTTCGGCCATTAAGGCCTTTGTCAGCAACAGACACACATACACTCACGCACACACACACACACACACACACACACACACACACACACACACATACACATTCACGCAAACGCAACTTGCACACACGTCTGCGGTCTCAGATAACTGAGTGTGGTTTCAATTATCTGAGACAGCAGACTGCACCACTTTCATTACAATTACTTCCAAGTACAACATATCGTATCGAGAGTTTTCATAACAAATATGTCATTATGGGAACATAACGTGAAATAGGTCTACAGTGTAATACAAGAAAAAGAGCGGCACCGCAACGGAATTATCCAAATAGTATTGGAATCAGAAGATGTGATGTACGTGCACGGGCAAACAAATGATTACAGTTCCAGAAATTTTGGACGGTTTCGTCAAGAGCAAAAACTTCACGAATTGAGCAGGTCTGACCTTTATGTAAGCAGTTATTCGGCTTTTCATTGTCTGCTAGAGGTGCTAGACGTCCTCCTGAGGGATATCGTGCCAAATTCTGCCCAATTGGAGCGTTAGACACCAAATCCCTGAGCTGGTTGGAGGGGCCCTACCAAATATGCTCCAAAGTTTTTCAGTTCTGGCAACCTTTCCAGAGTAGGGCTGAGAAAGCATGAAGACAAACTGTAGAAAATCTTGCGTTGTGCGGGAGGTCATTATCTTGGAGAAATGTAAGCCCAGGATGGCTTACCATGAAGGGCAACAAAACGGCTCGTACGTCAGCGACGTACAGCTGTGCTGTAGGGCTGCCGCGGATGACAACCAAAGGGGTGTTGCTATGAAATGAAATGGCACCCCAGACCGTCAGGCCGTATGGCGGGACGTATGGTACGTGCCAGTAGGGTTGGTATCCCACCTCCGTGTGAGGCGTCTCCAGACACGTTGAGCCGTAGTAAAGTCAGCTTTGAAAAGCGCGCCGCAGCGCGTAGCGTGAAGCAGTCGCCCTCCTTTTCATGGCGGTGTCGCAATTGAAAGCTTCGGTGTCTCCCTCTAGCGGGAAAGGGGAAAAGTGGGCGGTTCGCTTGGGTTTAAGAGGTGGCTGTATGGGCTCTCGTGGAGTGTTGGCAGTCGGGGCATCAAGAAGCGACTTCTCTGCTGGTGCTAGAGGGACAGCACGCAGACCGCGGCATCAGCGTAAGCGACGCGAGCAGCGGCTCCGTGGTATGGGGCGTTAACTGCTCGTCGCGAAAGGAATCTTCCTGAGCATGGGTCCGCAAGGGCCTATTCTGCAGTTCGGCCGAATGCTGTCGATCGGAAAGGAGGTTCTGAAAATCGGCGCGCCTTCCTGCGTCCGTTGAAACGGCTGGCAGTGGGCGGCTCAGCAGAGCATTTGGAGGTGCTGCGTTGGTTCAGTCCTGGGAGTCGTAACGCACCAGAAGTTGAGTATTGATTGTTAACAGATTTTATGAAGTTTAATTGAATTCAATTTACTTATTCTTGTTAATTATATCAGCCGTATTTTTTGGGGGTTTCCCGCCATTCATTCTCGTCTGCCCATCCGCGGGTAGGTGGTAATATTAGAAGGGGTGGTCCGTTTGTCCCTTTTTGAGGACGAAAGGGGGGGGGGGGAGTCAGAGTAAATCTGTAGTTCGGATTGCTTCTTTCCCCTCCCAGCTTACCTACGGGTTTATTCGACTGTTAGCCTCTGCCATATCTGTGAAAGTCTAAGGCACCAAAGACTGTACTGTTTAAAATGCAAGGCACTAAGACCTGATCCATTCTCTCGCCTGCCATAACTAGTGTTACTAGACTCACGTGTAAAACGTGCTCTAGGAAAGAAAAAAATTCCTTTTGCCTCGTGGTAAGAACTAGTCAACTGCATAACGAATTCCTGCTCACTTGGAAGCTGTAATTTACATAAATCTGTGTTGATGTTGTTAATGTACGCCATAGTGGATTTTTTATATTGTTTCTAGTGAGCAAAAACTGTTGCGTGTTTTTCCAATTCAATACCTTTTAAGGCTTTTACTCAACGTGTTTTTGTGTTTTATACAGGTAGTTGGTTATTAGTGTGTTTTCTTGCCATGCAAAAGTTTGCCATTTCATTACGGGTAGAAATTGTGGCCTTGAAAGGAGAATGTTGTAAAAGTTCGCAAGTCCTACCTCGCGAGCGTGTAAGTTAACTGGCAGAAATTTGTAAAATTTGTTTTTTATATATTTTGGAAATGTTGATGTTATTAACTGTGAGTGTCCCCCGTGTGTATGACCCATGCGTTTTGGTTTTTCTATTTTGAGAACTTTTGTAAACAGGATTGTCTTTATATGTTGCAGACAAGTTAGATTCTGCGCCATTTAATGAATGGAGTGAAATTCACCTGTAATTTAGCTGAGCTTGAAATATTATAGAGCGTCGCGTTGTATACGTTAAATTGCTTGCCTGTACTTGCCTTCTACTGACGTGATATTTTTTATAATAATTTAATAATTGAAAAGTCCTTTCCTACCGTAAATTGTGACTTATTTGTTAAATGATTGTTGGTCTTTTTTTTAAAAAAAATATCGTAAAGTCTTGCACCAAATTTGAATAAAGAGTGTTATTGAAAATTGTGTGTAATTTCATCAGTTATTCCTTGGCACCTACTTCCACTTTAGATTTTGTGTATTGATTGAGATAAATAACCTTTGGTGAACCGGTAGTAATTTTACGGTTCACACGTACTCACACATCATCGGGACCCAGTTCGAAGCGGAACTCATCAGTGAGGACAATCCTACAGCAGTCAATGAGATTCCAGGCCGAAAACGTGTCTCTAGACACAGTGGACAGCAATGGGAATCCATCCCAACATCGCCCGCCATACGGTCTGATCACCAGTAGTGGTGAACTGGTGTAGCATTTCATTTCATAGCAGGACCCTTTTGGTTGCTACATGCAGCTTTCTTACAGGACAGCGGTACGTCGACAACACTGTACGCCCCGTTTTGACACCCTTGATAGCAACTCATCCTGGGCTTATATTTCAGCAAGGCAACGCCGGCACGCACGCGTTGAGGTTTTCTACGGCTTGTCTTCGAGCTTGCCAAGCCCTACCTTGGCCACTAAGGTCACCGGATTTCTCCACAGCTCGGGTCCTCCAACCAGCTCGCGATTTTGACGATCTAACGCGCCAATTGGACTGAATTTGGCACGACATCCCTCAGGAGGACGTCTTACAACTCTGTTAATCAATTCCAAATCCTTATAAATGCTTACATAAGGGCCAGAGGTGGACCAGTGCATTGTTGACGTTCTCAGTTTTCGAAGATTTCTCTTGAATAACTAATCCAGTTTTTCTGGAGTTTAATCATTTGCTTGTCTCAACATCAGATCTGTCGATTTACGTTCCATTCAGATAATTTATTTGTGGTGTCCTGTTTCCTAAGAATGTATACACAGCGCGTTGTTAGATGTAGGAGACTACCTGGTGGACCTGTGACCCGCCATGGTAGCCGAGAGTTCTGAAGCGCTGTTTCCTGGACTCAGATAGGCACGCAGGCCCCGAAAGACGAGGGCCGGTATGCCGGCCAGCCTGGAAGTGGTTTTTGGGTGGTTTTACACATCCCACTTGGTGAATACCGGCCTGGTCCCCAAGTTCCGCCTCAGTTACACAACTTGCAGACATCTGAAACACGTTCTCACTCTTCCACGGCTTACACTAGACGCAGACAGCTAGGATACACTAATTCCGTCCCGTGGGGTTCGGGGTGGTGACAGGAAGGGCATCCAGCCACCCTCTGCAACTAACACTGCCAAATCAATAGTAACAAGGCCGCAGGTATAAGGCCTCGAGTAAATGATGATGATGATGATGAGGACCTGGTGGACCCGCATTTTGACATTAAAAATGAATCATTAAATAAAACATAATAACTACATGGGGTGGAGTGACTATTGGTATAAAATAGAGATATCTGAGCCAGCACAGAACGACTTACTTGTTTCTTTTTTTCCATGTGCTTACCTAGAGTGGAGGTGTAAGGATACTGGTTGAAAGTCAGCCCTTGCAACCTCTATCAAATCCGCAGGTGTGAATTTTGGAGTAATTATGTCTATGCACCCCCCCCCCCCCTTCCATGAACCATGGACCTTGCCGTTGGTGGAGAGGCTTGCGAGCCTCAGCGATACAGATGGCCGTACCGTAGGTGCAACCACAACGGAGGGGTATCTGTTGAGAGGCCAGACAAACGTGTGCTTCCTGAAGAGGGGCAGCTGCCTTTTCAGTAGTTTTAGGGGCAACAGTCTCGATGATTGACTGATCTGGCCTTGTAACACTGACCAAGACAGCCTTGCTGTGCTGGTACTGCGAACGGCTGAAAGCAAGGGGAAACTACAGCCGTAATTTTTCCGAGGGCATACAGCTTTGCTGTATGGTTATATGATGATGGCGTCCTCTTGGGTAAAATATTCCGGAGGTAAAATAGTCCCCCATTCGGATCTCCGGGCGGGGACTACTCAAGAGGACATCATTATCAGGAGATAGCAAACTGGCGTTCTACGGATCGGAGCGTGGAATGTCAGATCCCTTAATCGGGCAGGTAGGTTAGAAAATTTAAAAAGGGAAATGGATAGGTTAAAGTTAGATATAGTGGGAATTAGTGAAGTTCGGTGGCAGGAGGAACAAGACTTTTGGTCAGGTGAATACAGGGTTACAAATACAAAATCAAATAGGAGTAATGCTGGAGTAGGCTTAATAATGAATAAAAAATAGGAGTGTGAGTAAACTACTATAAACAGCTTAGTGAACGTATTGTTGTGGCCAAGATAGACGCGAAGCACACGCCTACCACAGTAGTACAAGTTTATATGCCAACTAGCTCTGCAGATGATGAAGAAATTGATGAAATGTATGATGAGGTAAAAGAAATTATTCAGATAGTGACGGGAGACGAAAATTTAATAGTCATGGGTGACTGGAATTCGAGAGTAGGAAAAGGGAGAGAAGGAATCATAGTAGATGAATATGGATTGGGGCTAAGAAATGAAAGAGGAAGCCGCCTGGTAGAGTTTCGCACAGAGCATAACTTAATCATAGCTAACACTTGGTTCAAGAATCATGAAAGAAGGTTGTATACATCGAAGAATCCCGGAGATTCTAGAAAATATCAGATACATTATATAATGGTAAGACAGAGATTTAGGAACCAGGTTTTAAACTGTAAGACATTTCCAGCGGCAGATGTGGACTCTGACCACAGTCTATTGGTTATGAACTGTAGATTAAAACTTAAGAAACTGCAAAAAGGTGGGAATTTAATGAAATGGGACCTGGATAAACTGAAAGAACCAGAGGTTATACAGAGTTTCAGGGAGAGCATAAGGGGACAATTGACAGGAATGGGGGAAAGAAGTACAGTAGAAGAAGAATGGGTAGCTCTGAGGGATGAAGTAGTGAAGGCAGCAGACGATCAAGTAGGTAAAAAGACGAGGGCTAGTAGATATCCTTGGATAACAGAAGAAATATTGAATTTAATTGATGAAAGGAGAAAATATAAAAGTGCAGTAAATGAAGCAGGCAAAAAGGAATACAAACGTCTCAAAAATGAGATCGACAGGAAGTGCAAAATGGCTAAGCAGGCATGGCTAGAGGACAAATGTAAGGATGTAGAGGCTTATCTCACTAGGGGTAAGATAGATACTGCCAACAGGAAAATTAAAGAGACCTTTGGAGAAAAGAGAACCACTTGTATGAATATCAAGAGCTCAGATGGAAACCCAGTTCTAAGCACGGAAGGGAAAGCAGAAAGGTGGAAGGAGTGTATAGAGGGTCTATACAAGGCCGATGTTTCTTCAGGACTATATTATGGAAATGGAAGAGGATGTAGATGGAGATGAAATAGGAGATACGATACTGCGTGAAGAGTTTGACAGAGCACTGAAAGACCTGAGTCGAATCAAGGCCCCGGGAGTAGACAACATTCCATTAGAACAACTGACAGCCATGGGAGAGCGACTCCTGACAAAACTCTACCATCTGGTAAGCAAGATGTATGAGACAAGCGAAATAAACTCAGACTTCAAGAAGAATATAATAATTCCAATCCCAAAGAAAAAAATGTTTCAAATGGCTCTGAGCACCATGGGACTAAACATCTGTGGTCATCAGTCCCCTAGAACTTAGAACTACTTAAACCTATCTAACCTATGGACATTACACACATCCATGCCCGAGGCAGGATTCGAACCTGCGACCGTAGCAGTCGCGCGGTTCCGGACTGAGCGCCTAGAACCGCTAGACCACTGCGGCCGGCTTCCCAAAGAAAGCAGGTGTTGACAGATGTGAAAATTACCAACTATCAGTTTAATGAGTCACAGCTGCAAAATACTAACACGAATTCCTTATAGACGAATGGAAAAACTGGTAGAAACCGACCTCGGGGAAGATCAGTTTGGATTCCGTAAAAGTACTGGAACACGTGAGGCAATACTGACCTTACGACGTATCTTAGAAGAAAGATTAAGGAAAGGCAAACCTAGGTTTCTAGCATTTGTAGACTTAGAGAAAGCTTTTGACAATGTTGACTGGAATACTCTCTTTCAAATTCTAAAGGTGGCAGGGGTATAATACAGGGAGCGAAAGGATGTTAACAACTTGTACAGAAACCAGATGGCAGTTATAAGAGTCGAGGGGCATGAAAGGGAAGCAGTGGTTGGAAATGGAGTGAGACAGGGTTGTAGTCTCTGCCCGATGTTCTTCAATCTGTATATTGAGCAAGCAATAAAGGAAACAAAAGAAAAATTCGGATGCGGTATTAAAATCCATGGAGAAGAAATAAAAACTTTGAGGTTTGCCGATGACATTGTAATTCTGTCAGAGACAGCAAAGGACTTGGAAGAGCAGTTGAACGGAATGGACAGTGTCTTGAAAGGAGGATATAAGATGAACATCATCAAAAGCAAAACGAGGATAACGGAATGTAGTCGAATTAAGTCGGGTGATGCTGAGGGAATTAGATTAGGAAATGAGACACTTAAAGTAGTAAAGGAGTTTTGCTATTTGGGGAGCAAAATAACTGATGATGGTCGAAGTAGAGAAGATATAAAATGTAGACTGGCAATGGCAAGGAAAGCGTTTCTGAAGGAGAGAAATTTGTTAACATCGAGTATAGATTTAAGTGTCAGGAAGTCGTTTCTGAAAGTATTTGTATGGAGTGTAGCCATGTATGGAAGTGAAACATGGACGATAAATAGTTTGGACAAGAAGAGAATAAAAGCTTTCGAAGTGTGGTGCTACAGAAGAATGCTGAAGATTAGATGGGTAGATAAAATAAGTAATGATGAAGTATTGAATAGAATTGGGGAGGAGTTTGTGGCACAACTTGACAAAATGAAGGGACCGGTTGGTAGGACATGTTCTGAGCCATCAAGGGATCACAAATTTAGCATTGGAGGGCAGCGTGGAGGGTAAAAATCGTAGAGGGAGACCAAGAGATGAATACACTAAACAGATTCAGAAGGATGTAGGTTGCAATAAGTACTGGGAGATGAAGAAGCTTGCACAGGATAGGGTAGCATGGAGAGCTGAATCAAACCAGTCTCAGGACTGAAGACCACAACAACAAACATGTCTATGCAGATGTTGCTTCTCTTTTATTCAGACTCAGGAACACCATTGATTATTGTTACGAAATTTGAATCGCAAACTGCGAATCTAAATTGACTCCAGGCGTACTATTTAGCGTTGTGACATACGTAAATTTGTGCTGGTCTGGGACTCGAACCCAGAATTGCCGATTAGTGCGAGCGGTTATCTTAACTACTTTATTTTGTTGCTTTGACTACTTTTCTTTAAAATGTTGCCTTAAGGAAGCACAGAGGCCAACTTCAAACGTGTGAAGACTGGGTGCTCAGGGGTCGAAACCATAGGCCTCATAACATAACGATGCCTTATCCATGCTGCCGCTAACTGACCCCTCAGTATTTTTTCTTTTCAACTCGAAAATATGTGATATAGTTTTAATACAAATTGTTTATGTTGTAAAAGAGACATTGTAAACAATTTAAGTAACGTAAAATCACAGCAACGTGGAGTAATATTTAAGCCCAGTTACTTTGCTTTTCCGTCTTTCAACAGACGAGTGAATGGCTCAAAATGGCTCTGAGCAGTATGGGACTTAACATCTGAGGTCATCAGTCCCCTAGAACTTAGAACTACTTAAACCTAAGGACTTAACACACATCCATGCCAGAGGCAGGATTCGAACCTGCGACCGTATCGAGACGAGTGAACTCAAACCACCCAAGAACAAATAAGAAAATGGAAACTGCTGTAGTTACATTTCTTAGATAACAATACTGCCGACGGAAATAAAAATAACGATGTACAAGAAATGTGCTGCATGCCTTCCTACGCGCCTTTTCCATCTATGGCGAGTGTCGTTTTTTTTTTTTTTTTGGTCATCAGTCCTGTGGCTGGTTTGATGTGGCCTGTCAACGAATTCCCCTCCTGTGCCAACCTCTTCATCATAGAGTAGTACTTGCAACCTACGTCCTCAAGTATTTGCTGGATGTATTCCAATCTCTGCCTTCCTATGCAGTTTTTGCCCTTTACAACTCTCTCTGATGTCTTAAAAGATGCCCTGTCATACTGTCTCTTCTCCTTGCCAGTGTTTTCTACATATTCCTTTCCTCTTCCATGCTACGCAGAGTCTCCTCATTCCTCACCTTAACAGTCCACCTAATTTTCAACATTCGTCTGTTGCACCACGTCTCAAATGCTTCGATCTATTCTGGTTTTCCCAAAGTCCATGTTTCACTGCCGTACAATGCTGTGCCTCAAACGTACATTCTCAGAAATTTCTTCCTCAAATTAAGGCCTATGTTTGAGACTAGCAGACATCTCTTAGCCAGGTTGGTTCAAATGGCTCTGAGCACTATGGGACTTCACTTCTTAGCCAGGAACTGCCTTTTTGGCAGAGCTAGTGTGCTTTTAACGTCTTCCTTGCTCCGTCCGTTATCGGTTATTTGCTGCCTAGGTAACAGAATTCCTTAACTTCATCTACTTCATCTACTTCGTGACCATCAGTCCTCATGTTAAGTTTCTCGCTGTTCTCATTTTTGCTATTTCTCAATACCTTCGTCTTTCTTCGATTCACTGTCAATCCATTTTCTGTGCTCATTAGATTGTTCATTCCATTCAGCAGATCGTGTAATTCTCCTTCACTTTCACAGAGGATAGCAATGTCATCGTACCACAGATATTCTTTCACCTCGAATTTTAATTCCACTCCTGTAACTTTCTTGCCCGCATCTCGTGGTCGTGCGGTAGCGCTCTCGCTTCCCACGCCCGGGTTCCCGGGTTCGATTCCCGGCGGGGTCAGGGATTTTCACTGCCTCGTGATGGCTGGGTGTTTTGTGCTGTCCTTAGGTTAGTTAGGTTTAAGTAGTTTTAAGTTCTAGGGGACTGATGACCATAGATGTTAAGTCCCATAGTGCTCAGAGCCATTTTTTTGTAACTTTCTTTTATTTCCATCATTGCTTCTTAGATATAGAGATTGAACAGCAGGGGTAAAACACTACATCCCTGTATTACGCACTTTTTAATCCTAGCGCTTCGTTCTTGGTCGTCCACTCTTATTATTCCCTCTTGGCTCTTGTACATGTCGTATATTACCCGTCTCTCCTTATAGCGTACCCCTATTTTTCTCAGAATTTCGAAAGTCTTCCACCAGTTTACATAGTCGAACGCTTTTCCCCGGTCGAGAAGCCCTATGAGCGTGTCTTGATTTTTCTTTAGTCTTGCTTCCATTATCTACCACAACGCAAGAATTGCCTGTCTGGTGCCTCTACCTTTGCTGCAGTCAAACTGATCGTCATCCAATACATCCACAATTTTCTTTTGCATTCTGCTGTATTTTATTCTTGGCAGTAGTCTTGATGAATGAGCTGTTAAGCTGACTGTGCGAGATTTCTCGTAGTTGTCAGCTCTTAGAGTCCGCGGAATTGTATGGATGATATTTTTCCGAAAGTCAGGTGGTATGTCGCCAGAGTCATACATTCTACACACCAACGTGAATAATCGTTTTGTTGCCACTTCCCCCAATGACTTTAGAAATCCTGACGGAGAGTTACCTGTCACTTCTGCCTTATTTGTCCAAAGCTCTCTTAAATCCTGATTCTAATACAGGATCTCCTGTCCCTTCTAAATCGATTCCTGTTTCTTCTTCTATAACATCAGACGAGTCTTCCACCTTGTAGAGGCCTTCCATGTACTCTTTCTACCTGTCCCCTCTCTCCTCTGCCGGCCGAAGTGGCCGAGCGGTTCTAGGCGCTACAGTCTGGAACCGCGCGACCGCTACGGTCGCAGGTTCGAATCCTGCCTCGGGCATGGATGCGTGTGTTGTCCTTAGGTTAGTTAGGTTTAAGTAGTTCTAAGTTCTAGGGGACTGATGACCTGAGAAGTTAAGTCCCATAGTGCTCAGAGCCATTTGAACCATTTGAACCTCTCTCCTCTGCATTTAACAGTGTGCGTTGATACCAAGTCGATAATCTCTTCGTCTCGTGTCAAGCTCCACTACGGGCCCACCCACTGCCCAAGTATGAGGTGGTTTACGAAGACTGCGCTAGTCGTTTGTGAAGAACTGTTGACAGTGAGAAGTGGCTCGGAGATATTGTCATCATCTTTTCACCATCTTTTTATGACGACTTCGGCTAACCGAGCACTCCTCCAGCGACGTCCCATACATCCATATGTCACCCCTGTCCACAGCTCTTAACACTCGCGAACACACTATGTGATTCTCATCAGGGAGGGACATTCGGCGTGATCGTCGTTTTAACCAGTCGAGGAATGTAATACTCACTGTGTTACTGTACAGTATCTGTGTTGACAATTCACGTTAGACAACGTTCCTTCAAACGTTCATAGCTACCTGAAGTTGTACACTCATTGGTTGTGGTATCAGTAGAGGGTAGAGGCGTTTGTACATACTGGACAATACATAGTTTTGGACTAGACTTGAAACAACTCCACCACGCAGCGTGTCGTACGGGGGAGGAAATGCCCGCTCTGGTTGTGGCGGGTACTCACCCTCAGCGGCGGAGCGGCCACAGAACTTCGCGGTGCAGGCCCAGCCGCCTCTGACGCACGTGCACCAGTTGCAGCCATCGTACTTGCGCTCGCCATTGGCGCAGGCTGCAAAACGAGAGACGGCGTTACGAGGCACTGCCGACACTTGGTGTCTCACACACTACAGCTTACTCTATTTTCCATATTAAACACTTGATTTTAATCAGGGAATGAAATAAGTTGGATTTAGAATAGGATATGTCATTATCGACCAGTAGGAGTCCGTCATATATACACATAAAAAAAGGTTTTGCATCACTCAGTTCCGAGAGTTCCGGAACCTGAAGAGAAAATTGGAATAGAGATCAACATAAACACCATTTCCGCCCTTTTTTTGCTCATGAAAACCACACGTTGCTTGTTGTACCACCACACAGCGAAACCTTCAGAGGTGGCAGTCCAGACCGCTGCACACAGCGGTACATCTAATACCCAGCAGCACGTCCTCTTGCACTCATGCATGCCTGTATTCGTCGTGGCATGCTATCCACAAGTTTATCAAGGCACTGTTGGTCCAGATTGTCCTACTCTTCAACGGTGATTCGGCGTAGATCGCCCAGAGTGGTCGGTGGGTCACGTCGTCCATAAACAGCCCTTTTCAATCTATCCCGGGCATTTTCGATAGGGTTCATGTCTGAAGAACAAGCTGGTCACTCTAGTCGAGCGATGTCGTTATCCTGAAGGAAGTCATTCACAAGATGTGCACGATGGGGGTGCGAATTGTCGACCATGAATACGAATGCCTTGCTAATATGCTGCCGATATGGCTGCACTATCGGTCTGAGGATGGCATTCACGTATAGTACAGCCGTTACGGCGCCTTTCATGACCACCAGTGGCGTACGTCGGCCCCACATAATGCCACCCCAAAATAGCAGGGAAACTGCACCTTGCTGCACTCGCTGGACAGTGTGTTTAATGCTTTCGCCTGAACGGGTTGCCTCCAAACACGTCTCCGACGATTGTCTGGTTGAAGGCATATACGACACTCATCGGTGAAGAAAACGTGATGCCAGTCCGGAGCGGTCCATTCGGCATGTTGCTTGGCCCATCTGTACCGCGGTGCATGGTGTCGTGGTTGCAAAGATGGGACTCACGATGGACGTCGGGAGTGAAATTGCGTATCATGCTGCCTATTACGCACAGTTTGAGTCGTAACATGGCGTCCTGTGTCTGCAAAAAAAAAAGCATTACTCAACATGCTGGCGTTGCTGTCAGTGTTCCTCCGAGCCACAATCCGTAGGTAGCGGTCATCCACTGCAGTAGTAACCCTTGGGCGGCCTGAGCGAGGCATGTACTCGACATTTCCTGTCTCTCTGAATCTTCTCCTTGTCCGAACAACATTGCTTCGCACAAAAAGTTCTCGGTTTACTTGCCGCGTCAGATTTGGATAAAATGCCGAGCTTTCGATGGCTACCTCCGTCATCTTCGTCGTAGTCTGACGAAGATGAAGGAGGTAGTCACCGAAAGCTCGGCATTTTATCCAAATCTGACGCGGCAAGTAAACCGAGAACTTTTTGTGCGAGGATTCCGTCGCGAAAGACTTTGTAGTCAACAACGCTTTGGTTCACTCCGAGATGTCTGGACACTTCCGTTGTTGAGAGCCTTTCATGGCACAAAGTAACAATGCAGACGTGATAGAACCGCGGTATTGAGCATCTAGGCATGGTTGAACTACAGACAACACCAGCTGGGTACATGTTTTCTGGTGGAATGACTGGAACTGATCGGCTGTCGGACCCCCTCCGTGTAATATGCGCTGCTTATTCGTGATGGAAGAAGCTACAATGTGTAGAATAAAAAAAATGTTTGTCCAAAAACACTAAAATTAGGCACTGTAATACAGTATTAAAACCTCAAGTCCTGTATGCCAGAGAAACCCTGACAGTCCACATAAAAGGTGACCTACAAACGGAAGAACGTAAAATCATCAGAAAGATACTAGGGCTAAATAAAACAGAAGAGAGCTATAGACAACAGTCTTATCAAACAACTGGGAAATTGTCCAACCCTGCAGCAGATATTAGAAAAAAAATTATGGGCACGGCGCTAGGCTTCCAAAAGCAAGACTTCGGCACAAAATTCTTAAATACACAGAAGGTCTTAAAAATAAACCCAAATACAAGATGTCAATAAGGACCTATAAAAAGCTCAGATAAATTATTCAGATGTTTTGGACAGAAAGGTATTTAAGCAGGATGTTGACAGATGGGAATTTAAGTCAGAGAATGAAGCTCCAAAGAATGCAGGAACAAAATGGGCAGAGGAAAGGAAGAGAGGCCATGCAGAAAAAATGAGAGCAGTGTGGAAGAAAATTAAGAAAGAATCAAGAAACTTTGCGAGATCCAACAGGGTCAAATTGCACTAATCGCACGTAGTATATATATATATATATATATATATATATATATATATATATATATATATTGTGTGTGTGTGTGTGTGTGTGTGTGTGTGTGTGACAGATTTCTATTGCTCGAAAATTTTATATATATGACAGATTACTATTGCTCGAATATATATATATATATATATATATATATATATATATATATATATATATATATAAAACAAATGGTATCGACAGCAGTTGAGAGATTTATAACTATTAGACTAACAAACGACGGAGCTCATCCCCTTTGGTACACGAAAATTGTCAGAACATTGTTGCAGAAACAATGAAAAAAAGAATACCAAATCTAAAAGGATGATTCGACATGCTTATAATAGTCTGCACAACGAAACGTTGCCTCAAAACCTTGCAGAAAATCCAAAGAGATTCTGGTCGTATGTAAAGTTTGCTAGTGGGCTCTGCGCGATAGCAATGGAAATACTATCGATGACAGTGGACAGTGCCTCTAAAGCAGAGCTACTAAAATAGTCCTCCGTAATTCCTTCACCAAAGACGACGAAGAAAATATTCCAGAATTCGAATCAAGAAGAGCTACCTGAGCCGTGCGCGGCTCGTGTTCATTCCGTTTATTGTTTGTCATCTTCTCTTACCGTACTGCCACCTCGTTTTCTTATTCCATTTACTATCGTCACTAACTTTCGTCACTAACTTCCTGCCTTACCTGCCTGTGAGTGGCAGCAGCAGCCCTTATCGGTAAGTGCTCTGTCGCACTATCTCTGGCGCGACCGATAGTATTTCCGGGTCGTCGTCTGTCGAGAGTGGAGTCAGATGCAGCAGCAGTGAAGTCAGGGACAGAGCGCCAGTGAGGTGCGGACAGCCAGTGCTCGCCGACCGCTGGCAACACACATGAACTGTCCGACAGAAGGATATTGGAGCGGGAACGACCGCTGGTTGGTCTTTCGGTTGGTCGTCTCATTGGGCGACGTGAATTTGGTGTTTTGACTGTTTCTCGGCCTCGTCATTTGAGCATCTTGCGGGGCTTTGGTAGGTTCCTTCCTTCTGCAGAGATGTTTGGTGTCCAATGAGCCAGTGTTCCCTCTGCAAGATTGGATCCGAGCCAGTGTCTCCGGGATGTCGTCCGCCCAAAGGGAGTCGTGATGGAGATCCAGTGAGGTCTGCACAGCCAGTACTCGCCCGACCGCTGGCGACACACATGCACTGTCCGACGGAAGGACACTTGAGCAGGGAAGGCCGTTGGTTGTTTGTTTGGTCGGTCGTCTCATTGGGCGACGTGTATTTGGTCTTCCAATCGCTTTTGGGCCCCTTCAATTGGTCATCTTGCAGGACGTGGGTCGGTTCCTTCCTTTTGCAGGGATATTGGTTAGCCAATGGGCAAGTGTTCTCTCTGCATGGGTGGGTCCAAGCCAGTGTCTCCAGGTCGTCGTGTTTCCGAATTGCAAACGGACATCAAGGAAGTCCGGACGCAGCAGCAGTGAAGTCGGGGATGGAGCGCCAGTGAGGTGCGGACATCCAGTGCTCGCCGACCACTGGTGACTCACATGAACTGTCCGACGGAAAGAGATTGGAGCGGGAACGACCGCTGGTTGGTCGTTTACTTGGTCGTCTTATTGGGCGACTTGTATCTGGTCTTTTGACCGTTTCTGGGCCTCATCGGTTGGTCATCTTTCCGGACGTGGGTCGGTTCCTTCCTTGTGCAGAGATGTCGGATGCCCAATGGGCAAGTGTTACCTCTGCATGGGTGGTTCCGAGCCAGTGTGCCCGGGTCGCCGTGTCTCCGAGTTCCGAACGGATATGGATTTGAGTCGGGTTGGAGCTGCAGTCAGCTTCGGACAGCCAAGACTCGCCCGACCGTTACCGACACACGTGACTTGGGTGAGAACGACTTGGGTTGGTCGTCCGTCGGTCGTCTCATCGAACGACGTGTATTTGGTCGCCGACCGCTTGTGGAAACTCTCTGTGTGTCGAACTGATTCGTCTTTTTTTCCACAGTGATTGCTTTTACGATTGTTCGAGTTCTTGTGCAAGTGTGTTTACGTGGAACCGTGTGTAGCTTCTGTGATTTCCGTAACAGATGAATACTGTCTGCATACTGGAGTAGTCAATCGGTCGGTTGAAATAGAGCAGCAAGTAAATCGGGTGGAAGGGTATTGATGGAATTGATTAGGCTGTTGGTTGGTCCTTCAGCCGTTCGTAGGTTGTGTTGCCACCCGATTTTTTAGTGTCACGCTTGGCTGCCTGTCTCACCTAAACTGTACTTAGTTTCCTCCCCAGGCCGACGCTTGGAACACTTCTGAGGACCACTGTTTGTTGTTTGTCATTGTCATTTTATTGGGTCGCAGGTACTGTGCCACCCCTTCAGCTGTGTATTAATATTATCTGTTGTAGGTTTAGTATATGGCCTTTAGGCGAACTTCATAACAACTTTAAGATTAGGCCTTCAGCCGTGTTTCATCTAAAATTCTTGTTGCTCTGTACTCAGGCTTTCAGCCGAGTTTGTTTCAGAATATGTGGCTTTCATATGTAAATCCTTGTCTGTAAGGTTTCTCTTTAATTATCTTGAATTCTTGAAACGACCTTAAGCCGTGTTCTGTAAATGTTTATCTTAAGGTTGTCTTTAATTATTCTTGAGTAATTGTTTGGGCCTTCAGCCGACAAGATACTTCAAGTTTTCTTAAGATGTTTTTCTGTTGTACTATGTAATAGCTTATCTTTAAAATCTCCTTTCTTTCTTAAGATGTTTTTCTGTTGTACTGTGTAATAGCTTATCTTTAAAATCACTCTTTTATTACGTACAGAAATTTTTTTATTGGGCTTTCAGCCGAAGAATTTACTTGAATTTTCCTTGATATGACCTTTAGCCGGAATTTTTAATTGCTTGGGTTTTAAGCAATTTCCTTAGCTGAACTGAAATATTATTTCGGCCTTTAGCCGAGAAGATATTGTAATTTTGCTTAAGTAAGGCCTTCAGCCGTTACTCTGAATCCTGGTGTTTTAAAAGCAATCAATTAAATTTATTCTGGAGAAGTTACTTGGGCCCGCCATGAATTGATCTTCGTTGTTTTAAAAAGAAAACTGTCGTTGGTTTGAGCAATAAAGTCGTGTGTGCTCTTGTATAACTAACAGTAATTGACCTTGGCCCCTTTCCACAACCTGATCCGCTCTGTCCTACGAAACCAGATTTCACTACCAACGTGACTAACTTAGAAGGAGATATCCTTGGAGTAGTGAACCAACGTATATCATTTAATAAACGCAAATCTTCCCGCCAAGACTTAACCAATTCGGTTCCTTTCCGAGTATGCTGCTGCAATAGCTCCATACTTAACAAACACATGTGGCCGCTCGTTCGACGAAAGATCCGTACCCAAAGAGTGGAAAATTGCACAGGTCACACCAGTATTCAAGAAAGACAATAGGAGTAACCCACTAATTACGGGCCGATATCATTAACGTCTATATGTAGCATGATTTTGGAACGTATATTGCGTTAAAAAGTAAATTACATCGAAGAGAACAGTCTATTGACACACAGTCAACACGGATTTAGGAAACGTCGTTTTTATGAAACACGAGTAGCTCTTTATTCATACGAAGTGTTGAGTGCTATTGACAAGGGATTTCAATTTGATCCCGTATTTCTAGATTTCCAGAAGACTTTTGACACTGTACCTTACAAGAGGCTTACAATCAAATAACGTGCTTATGGAATATCGTCTCAGTTACGTGACTGGATTCTTGATTTTCTGTCAGAGAGGTCACAGTTCGTAGTAATTGACGGAAAGCATCGAGTGAAAAGGAAATGACGTATGGCGTTCCCCAAGGTAGTTCAAATGCTTCAAACGGCTCTGAGCACTATGGCACTTAACTTTTGAGGTCATCAGTCCCCTAGAACTTAGAACTACTTAAACCTAACTAACCTAAGGAGATTACGCACATCCATGCCCGAGGCAGGATTCGAACCTGCGACCATAGCGGTCGCGCGGTTCCAGACTGTAGCCCCTAGAACCGCTCGGCCACACTGGCCGGCCCCAAGGTAGTATTATAGGCTCTTTACTGTTCCTTACCCATATAAACGATTTAGGAGACAATCTGAGCAGCTGTCTCAGATTGTTTGCAGATGATGCTGTTATCATATTGTAAAGTCATCAGAAGATCAAAAAAATAGCTAAAGAATCTAGATATCTGTATTGTCCGAAAATTGGAAATTTACGCCAAATAATGAAAACTGTGAAGTCATCGAGATGAGACCTAAAAGTAATGTGTTAAACTTCGGTCTCATGATAAATCAATCAAATTTAAAGGCCGTAAATTCAACTAAATACCTACAAATTACAATTGTGAACAACTTAAATTGGAAAGAAGGCATAGAAAATGTTATAGGGAAGGCGAACCAAAGACTTCCATTTATTTACAGAACAGAAGATGTAATAGATCTACTAAATAGACTAGCTGCACTAAGCTTGACTGTCTTCTTTTGGAGTGCTGATGAGCGGTGTGTTATCCTTACCAGATAGGATTAACGGAGAACGTCGAGAAAGTGCAATGGTGGCCCTGTCATTATTTTAGTCAGTTGTTGATGGGTCATTAATATATCAACAAAGGATTGATCTTTTATAAAAGTTACAGCACAAGTTTATTGGCTAAAACAATAGGACAAAAATACATATTAAGCGTGATGACAAATAAAAGATGAACTGACGGCAACAAAAACATATGCAACAAATTGTTAGCACTCCTCTGGGTGGGGACTGGTGGACAAAGACCAAGGTTTGTCTGACTGAACTATTTATTTTGGCTCGAAACATACATCATGCAATCTGAAACTACATAACACTGAACAGACGTTGATGGTTTTGCTCTCCACAGAAGCTATATACTACGTTGGTGCAGCTGAGATACTCTGATTCCGTTTGCCCTAACCAGCCGTAACTGCAATGTAATACTCCTTTCTCGATGTGTCGCACTTTCTGATGTGACGGTCGTGGTTCAAGCGTCTGCCCAACAGCGATGGCCAGCACCTGTAAATAGCTATTGTGGGCACGAAATATGCAAAGTTGTGGCTGTAGATATGTTAGATGGATCGCAGTTACTCTCTAACGGAACCCTGAGGTATCGGCAGGTTCCAGAGTGCGATACTCCCATTAGCTCGTTATACCAAGAACCTATTAAACTCACTTATATGTCAGAGCACACTAAAATTATTTCGAAGGCCTGACGCTTCCCTAAGAACTCTGTAATCACGTAGACGACACCACGTAACAGCTCCCTCGGTAGCGTCCGGTCCACAGTGAACATGGAAACTCGCGAATTTTAATGGCCACCAACCATGTTCACAAAGGGCGTTTACGACACTGTCAAAACCGGTTGTCCAGGCGACCTATATTTTTCTAGTGCCCCCGTCCCTGCTGTGGGCACATGTACTTAACAGGTAGGTTCAAGTAGGCAGGTTTTCTGCTTCTTTGGCGAACATATAGCCATACGATTTTTAAAAAATGTACAATAAATTCTTGAGACAAGCATTCTGTCTCCGGTAAGTGGTTACGGATGCTCCTTTCCCAAATAGATGCACACGATTTCCAAACCCCAAACATCCACTGCTATATTTACTGTTACATGACCAAACTGCCTGCTTGTTCTCAGCTCTAGGAAATACTATTCGAAGGGCAGCCACCATAAAGATCCCGCACGCATTAGCAGTGTACATGTTCCCATCAGTGCCTGCTCATGCTGATAACTTCCTGTCGTCCCACGTAAAACATTAATGTAGAATCAACAGTAAAGAGTAACCTTGAATATGGAGAACAGTGAAAGAGTGCCTTGTCCTCTCTCAACCTGAAAGCGTTTTACAGCATTGTGCACTACATACTGCAGAGGATCAATTCGGGGACCAAAATTGTTTTGTGTCATCATGATATTGCAGGCGTTAATAAAGCAACTTCTCTGAGGCAATGGTTCATGAACAATAACATTCCTGAAGTAGACTGGCCTTTACAGAGTCCTGGCCTGAAGACAAAAAAATTCTTTGGGATGAGTTAGAAGTAGAATTTGCTCCAGACCCCAGTGCCCAACACCACTACGCTCTCTGGTTCCGGCTCTTGAGAAAGAATGGGCAGTCATTCCTCCATAAACGTTCAGATACTTCATCAAAAGCCTCCCCATCGGAAGTGAAACCACCATAAATGCAAAGGGTGGACGCAGCCGATATTAATGTTCGCTAGTACATGTCTGGATACTTCTGATTAGATAGCATATCGGTATTATCCACTTTCTGAAAGGAGCGAGTATACAGGTACAGTTTAGATCCAAAGTAGTGGAAAGTTCTCTACAGAGAAACACTCATACTCTAAATGCCATCTGATAAATTGCTGTCCCATCACGTCAGTTAGAATGCAGCATGAGATGACACATGCACAACGTTGAACAACAAGTGGTAAGAAGATACGAGTAAGCGATGAGTGACGCCAGACGACTAACTGCTTGTCGCTGTCTATGGTACTTCATATTTTCAAGATTTCCAGACACAGTGTGTATGGAGGACTGTCTTCATCACCTGTGAACAATTACTCCCCTTTCTTATTATGATGTTCCAAACAATTGAATGAAATAGTAGCTTTCAGTTGTAGAAAGTATATCATGTTACCTTAAAACTCCATTGGATATCTACTAATATCGCGTCGGACCTCGTTTTGCCCAGCGTAGTGCAGCAGCTCGACGTGACATGGACTCAACAAATTGATGGATGTCCCCTGCAGAAATTTTGACCCATGCTGCCTCTATAGCCAACCATAATTGCGAAGTAATTTCCGATGCAGAATTTCGTGCATGAACTGACCTCCCGACTATGTCCCGTAAATGTTCGATGGGATTCATGTTGGGCGACTTGGGGAGAGGGGGAAGATCATTCACTCGAACTGTCCAGATTGTTCCTCAAACCATACGCGAAGAATTGTGGCCTGGTGAGATGACACTGGTGTTTGGGAACATGAAGCCCACGAATGCCTGCAAATTGTTTCGAAGTAGCCGAACATATCCATTTGCAGTCAATGATCGGTTCAATTGGACCAGAGGACCCAGCACATTCCATGTAAACACAGTCCGCATCGTTATGGAGCCACCACCAGCTTGCACAGCACCTTTGACAACTTGGATCCATGGCTTTGTGTGGTCTCCAAGCCACACTCGAACTCTACCATCAGCTCTTACCAACTGAAATCGAGACTCATCTGACCAGGCCACCGTTTTCGAGTGTTCTAGCGTGCAAACGGTTTGTTCACGAGACCAAGAGAGGCGCTCAAGTCTATGTCATGGTGTTAGCAAACGCACTCGCATCGGTCGTTTGTTGCCATAGCCCATTAACGCCAAATTTCGCCGTAATGGCCTAACGGATACGTTCGTCTTCTTGGAGTTTCTATGGGTATTTGCTTGTCTGTTAGCAATGACAATACTTAAACGTCACTACTCTCGGTCGATAAGTGAAGGCCGTCGGCCACTACATTGTCCGTGGTAAGAGGTAGTGCCTGAAATCTGGCATTCTCTGCACACTCTTCACACTGTGGATCTCGGAATATTGAATTCCCTAACAATTTCCGAAATGAAAGGTCCCATACAACTACCGCTCCGCATTCGAAATCTGTAATTCTTGCCGTATGGCCATAATCACGTGGGAAACCTTTTCACATGAAACACCTGTGTAGAAATGGTCGCTCCACCATTACACTGCCCTTTCATACCTCGTGTACGCGATACTATTTCCATCTGTGTATGCGCGTATCGCTATCCTAGGTGTTTCACCTATCACCAATTTAGTATTGGAGGGCAGCGTGGAGGGTAAAAATCGTAGGGGGAGACCAAGAGATGAATACACTAAGCAGATTCAGAAGGATGTAGGTTGCAGTAGGTACTGGGAGATGAAAAAGCTTGCACAGGATAGAGTAGCATGGAGAGCTGCATCAAACCAGTCTCAGGACTGAAGACCACAACAACAACAACAACAACAGGTGTTTTTGCTGCCTCAGGGAATTTCTTGTTTAGAGTGTGATTTCAGACGAATAATTACTTGTCGCTGTCCACGGTACTTCATGCTGTCAAGATTTCCAGACACAGTATGTAGCAAGGGCTTTCTACAGCGCCTGTAAACGTTTATTGTTCATTGTTACTGTAATGTTCCAAGCAGCGAAATGAAATAATGGCTTTCAATTGTGGAAAGTGTATCATGACTTTTAAATTGTGTTACTGTAATTTGAAACGCCTATGTTGCGTACAGATTGTCCCAGAAATGTTGTGATAAAGTTCAGTTGCTGTAGGCGGTGTATTGAGCAACAGACTGAGGTCATCAGTCCCCTAGAACTCAGAAATACTTAAACCTAACTAACCTAAGGACATCACACACATCCATGCCCGAGGCAGGATTCGAACCTGCGACCGTAGCGGTCGCGTGGTTCCAGACTGTAGCGCCTTTAACCGCTCGGGTTAACGTCATCCTTCCCGGGTTCGATTCCCGGCGGGGTCAGGGATTTTCTCTGCCTCGTGATGGCTGGGTGTTGTGTGCTGTCCTTAGTTACGTTTAAGTAGTTCTAAGTTCTAGGGGACTTATAACCACAGCAGTTGAGTCCCATAGTGCTCAGAGCCATTTGAACCTTTTGGTTAACGTCATCCAACAAAGTCGCAGAGTGTTGAAGTTGTAGCCTACCGCAAGGCTACCACTTCAGCAGAGAACGTAACTTTTGTACACTGACGGAGATCGTAGGCAGAATGTCTCGCTACGTTGTTTGTTGCTTAGTGATCGCGACTGATTGCCACGATCGCCAATAGAGAAGATGGAACTCACTGCAAGAACAGCATTGTCTTCTATAAATGCGGTACTCTGTTGCGTCGGAAGATGATGGTGTTTGACACAGGTTTCCATACACAGTTTATTTTTCTCTTGTAGCCTCTCAAACCTCCAATTTTTTCAGTATATGAGAAAAAAATCGCAGATGGAAACGCGTATCTGGCGGACGTGGCAGTTAATCACGATCACTGCGTAAACAAACAACATTGCGAGATGTTCCGCCTACAGTCAGTCAGGGTACAAAGTCACATTTGATGCCGAAGGGGTGGCCTAGTGGCAGGGGCCAGCGCCTGTAACTTCGACACTCTGTAGCGTCGTTGGATAGTGTTTCTGGATACTGGTTCCTGTACCCCATTTGTTCCACACTACGTCCTCTACAACCCTTCGAAGTTTGTCGCAACCTTTCTGAGACACCTTGTGCATGATATTGAATAATGTTCTGTAATCACTCTATTCCCTGGCTAAATGACTAAACCCAATGACCAATTAAATAAATAAATTAAAAGAAAACTGTCAGGATGTTGTAGACTCCAGAACCTGACGAAGGAAGCCATATTTCAGATAACACAGCAAAATCTCTTTTAGGACGGGTCTGGTGCGCACACAACTCACCGAACGCCTGTTCGTAGAGCAGGGAGGCAACCAGCAGCAGCAGGAAGACGTATAGTAGCTTCGCCATGTCGCACTGTGCGAGTAACTCTGTTCAGGTTTCCTGCCGCCGTCTTATAGACGCGGGACTGCGACTCAGCACGCTACGTTTTGCACACAGGGAGATAGACAAGGCACGGGTAGGCACGCGTGGTTCCCCGTGGGCGTGTCGTAAACAGAGCTGTTGCAACTCGCTACATTTAGCACAAATTCCTCGTACTGTCACAGGTGTTGAATGTCAACACGGAAGAGCTGCCATTAAAACTGCACGGCAATATCCTTCCCCAGTGTGACATTTATACTCTGCCCTGAGTTTAAAGAAAGGACAATGGATTCACAAGCGTATCCTGTAAAGAATTTCCTATTATGTGTCATTCGTAGAAAATCAGAACTCTTTTTCCTGTAATCACGGAAAGAATTAACAACGAGGCTTCGCTTCCTATTGGAAGCCTATCACTGGTAACAAATGAAGACTGATCCTCAGTCATCGTATAGTTCCATTTGCTCCTTTCGCCTGTATAATCCTCATAAATCGGACTTAGCGTTTGCTCTCTCTGTTTGCTGTGGAATAAACCCGTCATTTATTATATATAGTCGCGATAATTATTTAAAAGATCAATCACCTTCCTTATTTCTTTGTCACAAAAGTAATTTCTCTTGTTTTCTACCGGCCGCTGTGACCGAGCGGTTCTAGGCGCTGTTACGGTCGCAGGTTCGAATCCTGCCTCGGGCGTAGATGTGTGTGATGTCCTTAGGTTAGTTAGGTTTAAGTAGTTCTAAGTTCTAGGGGACTGATGACCTCAGATGTTAAGTCCCATAGTGTTCAGAGCCATTTGAACCATTTGTTGTTTTCTAGTAATTTTCAGAGGTCAAATACGAGGAGTTGGAAACAGATTGCTCGATTCTGAAACGACGAACTCTGTTCGTGTTCGCTCGTCAACCGTTCCTTAAAAGAACAGAGAACCCCCGCTGATACCAATTTTCCGATCATTTTCATTGCCTTACGCAATTTCTTTTCGATTGATCGTTAATGCATGTCGAACAATGACATCAGCGAGCAGTCACTGGCTTCATACAGCCCCACATTAATTTATGTTGATGATGGCCGATATAAGGTATCTAAATACCTAAACTTCAGATTGGTCAACTGGTTTGCTCCTATCGGTGTCTTCAGAAAGAGAAATTGACGCCATCGTCACTGGGACGTGCGTTCTCGTCGCGGTCGTTGAATTACGCGATGTTATACACAGGTAAGTAAACCTGAGGTATAATTTCGTACAATGTTTATGAGGATAAATAGTTAATTAGCACAATTACGAGGGAATACGCAGTTATCTGCTAGTTCAAAAAGAATGTTAAATGGGGGAATTCTGGCAACATTTGTTTCAGTTTTTGAAGTTTCTGATTAGATGCGATGTAATGGCGAGATATGATAAAACGTTAGCTGACTTACGATGTCTACAAAATTTTATAGCACGAAAGGCATGTTATCTAGTGGGAGCACAGAGAGAGTGTTTGTAATGTCGAGCTGAATCAAATGTAATTTGCCAATGCTATAAACCACTTTTTGCTTTGATGTCCAATTTGTGAATGTATCGATTCCATTGGGGAGGATGTTCAGTCCCTAGTTTATGAGGATTCGGGACGTCATATAATTATTCGTAAATGTAATACAGTCGTATTTCGACAGCTACCGTCCTTCAACAATCAGAGTGGCTGCGGAACGATCCATGGCTGAGTGCAGTACGTGGCCAATGGAGTCATCAGTTTCAGCAGAAGCGGTTGGACTGCATATAGTCTAAATATCGACGGCAAAGTACCGATCATATACTGTGCACAAAACTCTGATAGTAACGTGCTATGATGAAATGGCCAAAGAAATGAAAAAGGTTTATTCAAATGAGCGAAACAGCACTAAAACCTTTTCTTAAAAGTGGAGTTCACTCTAAAATTTCTTTTGTTTGCAATTTATTTGGGCAATTATTTAACATATCTTGATTTATAATTGATATTGGATTTATAAATTAATTTATACCGATAATATATGTTGTGACACGTTCTAGGAGCTACGTGACGTTTCTAGCATCACCACAAAGATAATTACGCTGTCGTTCTGACACGCAAGTAGTGTATTTTACACTATGTGATCAAAAGTATCCGGACACCTGGCTGAAAATGACTTACAAGTTTGTGGCGGCCTCCATCGGTAGTGCTGGAATTCAATATGGTGTTGGCCTACCCTTAGCCTTGATGACGGTTTCCACTCTCGCAGGCATACTTTCATTTTCGCGTGTCTCATACATCTTCCACACCAGATGGAAGAGTTTTATCATGGCTGGCTCTTCCAAGGCTTTCAGCAGATCTGACGGAATTGCCTACTCCCGGGGCCTTATTTCGGCGTGTTATTTCAGTGCTCTGCCACTTCTTGCGCAGTGTCATGTCTCCCATCTCATCTCCATCCTTCTTCCACTTCTATAATAATGCCTTCAGATTCTTTCTCCCTTGTATAGACCCTCTATATTCTTCCACCTTTCAGCTTGCCCTTCTTTGCTTAGGACTGGTTTTCCATCTGAGCTCTTGATGCTCATACAGCTGCTTCGCTTTTCTCCAAAGGCCTCTTTAATTTTCCTGGAGGCGGTATGTATCTTCCCCCTAGCAAAATATGCTTCTAAATCCTTACATTTGTCCTCTAGCCATTCCTACTTAGTCATTTCGCACTTCGTGTCAATATCATTCTTTAGACGTTAGAATTCCCTTTTGCCTGCTTCATTTCCTGCATTTTTCCCCCTTCATCAGTTAATTCAATACACCTATGTTATCCAAGGATTTCTACTAGGTACTTTCAACCTTTTCAAGTCCCATCTCCTCAATTTTCTATTTTTTCGCAATTTCTTTGGTTTTAATCTACAGCTCATAACCAGTTAACTGTGGTCAGACTCCACATACACCCCTGGAAACTCTCACAAGTGAAAATCTGGTTCTGAAATCTCTGTCTCACCATTACACACTGCAGCGCGAAAGAAACTGGTACAGGCATGCGTATTCAAATACAGAGATATGTAAACAGGCAGAATACGGCGCTGCGGTCAGCAACGCCTATGTAAGAAAGCAAGTGTCTGGCACAGATGTTAGATCGGTTACTGCTGCTATTAAGATTTAAGTGAATTTGAACGTGGTGCTATAGTCGGCGCACGAGCGATGGAACACAGAATCTCCGAGGTAGAGACCAAGTGGGATTCTCACGTACGACCATTTCACGAGTGTACCGCGAATATCAGGAACCCGGTAAAACATCAAGTCTCCAACATCGATGCGACTGGGAAAAGATCCTGCAAGAACGAGACCAAGGACGGCTGAAGAGAATCGTTCAACGTGACAGAAGTGCAACCCTTCCGCAAATTGCTGCATATTTCAATCCTGATCTATCAGTAAGTGCCAGCGTGCTAACCATTCAACGAAACATCACCGAGATAGGCTTTCGGAGCCGATGGCCCACTCGTGTACTATTTATGATTGCACGACACAAAGCTTTAGGCCTCACCTGCGCCCCTTCATCACCGACATTGGATTGTTCATGATTGGGAACATGTGCCTGGTTACGCGAGTCTCGTTTAAAGTTGTATCGAGGGATGGACGCGTACGGATGTTGAGACAACCTCATGAATCCATAGGCCCTGCATGTCAGCAGGGACTGTTGAAGTTCGTGGAGGCTCTATAATGGTGGGTGGCATGTTCACTTGGACTGCTATGGGACTCCTAATACGTCTATATACGACTCTGATAGGTGACACGTCCGAACGCATACTGTCTGATCACTTGCATCCATTCACGTGAATTGTGCATTCCGATGGACTTGCGCTATTCCAACAGGACAATGCGACATCCCACACTCCCCGCCCAGAGTTGCTACAGAGTGGTTCCGGGGAAACTCTTCTCTGTTTAAACGTTTCCGCTGGCCACCAAACTCCCCAGACATGAACATTACTAAGTATATCTGCGATCTCTTGCAACGTGCTATTCGGAAGAGATCTCCACCGCCTCGTACTCTTACGCATTTATAGACAGCCCTGCAGGATTCGTGGTGTCAGTTCCCTCCAGCACTACTTCAGACATTAGTCGAGTCAATGCCACGTCGTGTTGCGACAGTTCTGCGAGCCCGCTGGAACCCTGCACGATATTAAACTCGTGTACCAATTTGTTTGGCTCTTCAGTGTGTTATCGGTCTGAAACCTTCCCGTGTCTCCGGTCTCTTCCATGTATACAACCTTCTTTCATGATTCTTGAAGCAGGGCTTAGCGATGATTAAATTATACTATGTGCAAAATTCTGCCAACGGCCTTGCCGCAGTGATAACACCGGTTCCCTTCAGGTCACAGAAGTTAAGTGCTGTCGGGCTGGGCTAGCACTTGGATGGGTAACCATCTGGTCTGCCGAGCGCTGTTGGTAAGCGGGGTGCACTGAGCCCTTGTGAGGCCAACTGAGGAGTTACTTGACAGAGAAGTAGCAGCTCCCGTCTCATAGACTGACATACGGCCGGGAGAGCAGTACGCTGACCACTTGCCCCTCCGTATGCGCATCAAGTGACGCATGCGAGTTGAGGATGACACGGCGGCCGGTCGGCGCCATTGGGCCTTCGTGGCGTCTTCGGACGGAGTTAAAAAAATGCAAAATTCTACCACGCGGCTTTCTCTTTCATTCCTTTCCCCCAGTCCATATGTACCTACAGTTTATCCTTGTCTTCCTTTTCCTAGTGTCTAGTTCCAGTCCCCCATCGTGATTTAATTTTCGTCTCCCTTAGTTATTTCTTTTATCTCACGACAAGTTTCTTCAATTCTTTTATCGTCTCCGGAGCTTGTGGGCATGTTGTTGGTCTGGTCTTCAGTCCTGAAACTGGTTTGATGCAGCTCTCCATGCTCCTCTATCCCGTGCAAGCTTCTTCATCTCCCAGTACCTACTGCACCTTACAACCTTCTGAATCTGCTTAGTGTATTCATCTCTTGGTCTCCCTCTACGATTTTTACCCTCCACGCTGCCCTCCAATACTAAACTGGTGATCCCTTGGTACCTCAGAACATGTCCTACCAACCGATCCCTTCTTCTTGTCAAGTTGTGCCACAAACTCCTCTTCTCCCCAATCCTATTCAGTACTTCCTCATTAGTTATGTGATCTACCCATCTAATCTTCAGCATTCTTCTGTAGCACCACATTTCGAAAGCTTCTATTCTCTTCTTGTCGAAACTATTTATCGTCTATGTTTCACTTCCATACATGGCTTCACTCCATACAAATACCTTCAGAAACGACTTCCTGACGCTTAAATCAATACTCGATCTTAACAAATTTCTCTTCTTCAGAAACGCTTTCCTTGCCATTGCCACTCTATATTTTATATCCTCTCTACTTCGACCATTATCATTTATTTTGCTCCCCAAATAGCAAAACTCCTTTACTCTCATTTCCTAATCTAATTCCCTCAGAATCACCAGACTTAATTCGACTACATTCCATTATCCTCGTTTTGCTTTTGTTGATGTTCATCTTATATCCGCCTTTCAAGACACTGTCCATTCTGTTCAACTGCTCTTCCAAGTACTTTGCTGTCTCTGACAGAACTATAATGTCATCGGCGATTTTATTTCTTCTCCATGGATTTTAATACCTACTCCGAATTTTTCTTTTGTTTCGTTTACTGCTTGTCCAATATACAGATTGAATAACATCAGGCATAGGCTACAACCCTGTCTCACTCCCTTCCCAATCACTGCTTCTCTTTCATGCCCCTCGACTCTTATAACTGCCATCTGGTTTCTGGACAAATTGTAAATAGCCTTTCGCTCACTGTATTTTACCCCTGCCACCTTTAGAATTTGAAAGAGTGTATTCTAGTCAACATTGTCAAAAGCTTTCTCTAAGTCTACAAATTCTAGAAACGTAGTTTTGCCTTTCCTTATCTATTTTCTAAAAGTCGTAGGGTCAGTATTGCCTCCCGTGTTCCAACATTTCTTCGGAATCCAAACTGATCTTCCCCGAGGTCGGCTTCTACCAGGTTTTCCATTCGTCTATAAGGAATTCGTGTTAGTATTTTGCAGCTGTGGCTTATTAAAGTGATAGTTCGGTAATTTTCACATCTGTCAACACCTGCTTTCTTTGGGATTGGAATTATTATATTCTTCTTGAAGTCTGAGGGTATTTCGCCTGTCTCATATATCTTGCTCACCAGGTGGTAGAGTTTTGTCAGGACTGGCTCTCCCAAGGCCGTCGGTAGTTCCAATGGAATGTAATCTACTCCCGGGGCCTTGTTTCGACTCAGATCTTTCAGTGCTCTGTCAAACTCTTCACGCAGTATTGTATCTCCCATTTCATCTTCATCTACATCCTCTTCCATTTCCATAATATCGTCCTCAAGTACATCGCCCTTGTATAGACCCTCTATATACTGCTTCCACCTTTCTGCTTTCCCTTCTTTGCTTAGAACTGGGTTTCCATCTGAGCTCTTGATATTCATACAAGTGGTTCTCTTTTCTCCAAAGGTGTCTTTAATTTTTGTGTAGGCAGTATCTATCTTACCCCTAGTGAGATAAGCCTCTACATCCTTAGACTTGTCCTGTAGCCATCCCTGCTTAGCCATTTTGCACTTCCTGTCGATCTCATTTTTGAGACCCTTGTATTCCTTTTTGCCTACTTCATTTACTGCATTTTTATATTTTCTCCTTTCATCAATCTAATTCAATATTTCTTCTGTTACCCAAGGATTTGTATTAGCCCTCGTCTTTTTACCTACTCGATTCTCTGCTGCCTGGTGGGCATATAAACTATGGTTGGCGTTGGTTGTCGGTGAAAACGAGTGCTGTTTGGTCGTGCAGACGATTGATTCCGGGTGGTGAATATCTGTTAGAATACTTTAACTTTTCAAGACATTCTAACTTTCGCCAGGTCTGGATGTGCTCCAGTGAGGAACTTTAACCTTTTCTGCTGCATTTGGAATTGAGAGTAGAGTATGAGTTCCCACTCGTCATTTCTCGTGTGTTATTGTCATAGTGAACTCTGAATTATTTTGAGCTGGTCAATATTTGGTGTGCTGGAATCGCAGAATGGACTTAGTTTTCGCATGTCTTGGTCGAATGTTTAGGTTGGTGATTCTGTTATTCTCGTAACGCTCTCAACACAGCTTTTTTGTATTTTACAATATTGTGTTGTAACAGGTTGTCACTAGACAACTTTATATTTGTTTAAAAATACTTTCTTGAATAAATAATTTTCTGCAAATTTTCTGGTGTCTTCTCCATCCTTTTTACTAATCGTACATTTATCTTTTACGTAATATTTAATTTTATTTTATTAATTATCAAGTTTAACTAATGCACGGAGAATTTGTCTGCAGAATCTCAGCACTGACTCATGCGACGTTACCTAATTGATATTCTGCTTAGTAGTAGGTTCTCTAATGAGCATCCCATAAGAGCAAACCAACTGTGACTTTTCTGGTGTTGCTCACACCTTTACAGTATGTGACAGGACTATACACGGCTCTGTTTAGAAAAAAATAGCTGAATAATGTCCTAGGATCGAGTTAGTCAGATCTGCAATTATGCCCAGCAGCTGCCTCGCTGCAATATTATTTGAAAATAGTTAGTCACTACAGCTTGTATAGTTTACTGGAGAATAATAATTCGGCTTCTGCTTAAGAAACAGTTACCTTACTCAGTGAGTTACAGTGGCTGTAAACTTGTAACTCACATCTGAATGGCAAGATGAGTGGGAGAAATAATGGAATGTCCTGCCAAAGAACTCTTTAACAATTTTCTGAACAACATGGGTGCATGCTGCAGAGCGCACACTGCTGTCCGCGGTGACCACACACCCAATTAAGAAATATGTCCCACCTTTTGTATTATGCAGGGGGCAACCGTAAATAGTGGGGATGTCAGTCTAAGAGTGCCATTTCTCTTCGTTTCATTGCGTAGTTATTCCAGAAACATTATGTACTGCACTGTAGCAGTTCTCTCTGTGTATGGTCCCAGGTTTCATAGAAATATGTTACCTGGCAGTGACACGTCATGTGAAAATTACCTTCGCCCTTACGTTTTGCACAACAGTATATAAATGGGCGAAATGTTAGTGCTATGAGGGAAATAGCAGTCATCATGAGTTCTCAGTTTCGACGAATTTTCGTGTACTAGTTGACGAGCACTCGAAAGTGGATCCTCAGCGTGGTTTAGGATATTATGCTGCCATTCTAGAAAAAATAAGAGGCAGGTCAAAGATTACGACGTAAGACCAGTTTCTTTCACCAGTGCAGGTCAATACTGCCCAACCGGCTCTGTGAATAGATTCAGGATTTCACAGGAGACAGAAATTAATTTGCTCTTAACAGGACGTATCGACAAATCTGAAGGTAATTTTTTGAGGACCCTGCCTTTTTACTGTAGTGCCGTTAATGTTGTAATGGTCCAGTCGTATAGGCATAACGTCTTTGACTAGTACTCCTGGGCCCCACTTTCAAACCGAGCAACTGCCTAAATTTTGAACAAAAATCATCAGCAATGGTGGTTGAAGATTTCCAGCATTAGAAGTTGTTAAAAAGGTTCAGAGCACTCCGTTGCCCTTGGGGTGGAAAATGTGCGTAAAAGCGGCAGAATAATCAGTGATCAACGGTGTGAGGACGGAAAACAGAATGGAAGTCGCTGTATTAAAGACACATAACGTGTATGCATAGGACCTGTGACATGTAATTCAAAACGTGTCATGGTGCTCTCTCTATTGGCAGTAGATTGTGGATTAGTTCCCCATTCGGACGTCCGGGATCCGGGATGGGACTGCCGAAGGGAAGGTGATCATGGGGAAAAGATGGAATAATATACGACGGGATAACGGTCTTGGAGTGGAAGCATGGAATGTCGCAAGTTTGAACGTAATAGTGAAGTTAGAAAATCTGGGAAGGGAAAAGGCGGTGTGAGGAGGTCAGTGAAGCGAAATGGAAAGACGATAACTATTTCCGATTAGATTGATACAGTGCGCTATCAGTAGCAGCAGAAAATTAAATAATGGGAGTAGGACACTTTACAAACAGGAAAGTATGGCAGAGAGTGAGTTACTATGAACAGTTAACTGATAGGGTAGCCCTTATCAGATTCCACGGCAAACCAACAATATTTCAGGTATACATACCAACGTCGCAGTCAGAAATGTTTGAGGATACTGAATGGGTCATTTAGTTTGTAAAGGGAGATGGAATTCTAATAATCATGAGGCACTGGAACATCGTTGAAGGGGCAGGAATAGAAGAAAGGGTTGCGGGATAGTATGGGCTTGGCGGTAGGAATGAGAGAGGAGAAAGTATAATTGAGTTCTGCAATAAATTTCAGTTGTAGTAGCGAATACTCTGTTGAAGAGTCATAACGGGAGGAGGTCTACTTGGAAAATACCGGAGACGCAGAAAGATTCCAGCTCGATGTCATTATTGTCAGACAGAGATTCCGAAATCAGATTTTTGATTGTAAGGCGTAAACACGAGCAGATATAGTGTAACACCAATATCGATTAGAAACAGATTTATTCTATGTAACTATGTATCTGTGATAATGAAGTCTTTGTTCTTTGTTAGTTAAGGTCATTGATTTGTGACAGGAAAGTTAAAGTTTGTAAAATGTATATATTGTAAAAGCTAAATTGAGTTTAAAAATAATGAAATTTTATAATATATCTTCGTACATCCATATTTAAATTGGATGAAGGTGGGACATCAGCTGGTATAACTTTTATTAAAAATGAAACTCCTCCAGCTGCACTTAAGATGTCATACTTATTTGGCTACTAGTTTCGACGTTGCGTCAACGCCATCTTCAGTCTCGTACACTTTGATTATATCAATTGTGTGTGGCTGAGTGCTATAAGTCCGCGGTGAGACCAATACGTACTCAGCCACACACAACTGATATCATCAAAGTGTACGGGCCTTAAGATGGCGTTGACGCAACGTCGAAACTAGTAGCCAAAAAAGTATGACATCTTAAGTACAGCTGGAGGAGTTTCATTTTTAATAAAAATTTATAATATATGTATGTTCATAAAGAAAATTTGCATATTGAAAGCTGGTTCATGCTTAGGGAACTTGTATTGTGAAAGGTAAAAGCTGTATGGAAGTCCCTCCGTAACGGAAGTGGCTTGGCGCGATGTAAAAGGTGGTTTTGGCGGTCGAACTGGGCGGCTACTTGGTGGGAACGATACGCAGTCAATGGCTAGCCGTTGCACGGTAAACATCGAGGGTGCCAAGAGAGGCACTTGGAAGCCATTTTGCATGGAAAATAGCCTCGGATGGGATTTGGCTGTTGCATAGTACTCTTGGCAAGACGGAATAGCTCTAACACGATAAAAAAACCATCGCCAAGAAGAAATTGTAAAGAGCATTCAAACACCAAGAGCCGTGAGTACAGTTAGCCGCCACGTCGCTTGCCACCACTACTTCGCCACTGCTCTACCAACTTCAGGCATACGGATATGTGTTATAGCACGGACCAGTAAATTGATGTGAGTGTTTTCAATAATAATCCAAGTACTCTAAACCCCTATTTTGAACCCTAACTTTATCCTAAATCATGAACCGAAACAGGATCCTCTCCTAAGTGTGCAGAACACCGAGTATCCTGTTTGTAACTAACTAGTGATTTGTTTCTGTGTATTAAATGTGCAAAAAGAATTCAGTGTCAGAAAGTGTAAATGTTACTGTCTAAAATACCTGCTTCGCGGGTGATGAAAAAAGGCACTTAAATTAAATTTATTTGAAACGTAATTTAGTCCTGATTGCTATCATGAACGATTTTTTTTTTTTTGGGTCAGGCGAGCTCAGTGTTGAGTAATTTGCTTTAAAAGATGAAAACATAAATTATTCCAAGTGGGGCTAAGAATTAACGTTGATTGAATTGAACTTTGCTTCTGAAATAATCATAGTTTGCCTAGAGAGACAGTATCAGTTTATGGGTCCACACTATACTTTTCTCATATCAGAAAGACAATTGGGATATTTATTTCTACTAAATAAATCTGATACTTTTACATAAACGGGAATATACAAAGTGTATATGTAGTATTATTTAACTTTAGTTGTGGTATTTATTTGTCAGTTAAGTCAGAACTCTTTTTCATGCTCAGCTTTAGTTCATTGTTTCTTGCAGTAACATCTCAGTACTGAGTTACATAATGACTGGGATCGTAACTGTTATTATTATGCGTGGAGTAGAATCTTGCTTTCTATAATGGTTTGTGCATTAGCGGTAACTACTGCTACCAACATCCTAGATCGCCCTGTGGTCGTGTGTTTCCAGTGTACTACTTAAAGGGAATCTTAATGAAAGTCACTACAACTACTAGTGTTCAGTTTCCTTGATCTAATGTTTCAAATTAATATGCCTAATTAGGCTGATGACCGTTTATTGTTTCATCCGTATGAACTTTTCTTTCTTTCATTGTGCCCAAAGTAAAGCCTGTTTAGTTTTCTGTTAATTGCAATATCTACAAAATTACTGTCCGATACCCTTTTTTCCATGAGACAAACATACGGCCACAACCAAAAATTCTCCCAGAGGGTAACGCTAGTTTGTGTCACTGCAAGCGAGTAGCTAGTGTTATAATAGACTCAGATTACTATTTGGTAACGACAAAGAGTAGGCTGAAGTTTAAGAGAATCGTCCAGAAGAATCAGTATGGAAGGAAGTTGGATACTGAAATACTGAGAAATGATGAGACGCGTTTGAAGTTCGGTTAGGGGTGTGAATAATGCGATAAGGAATATCACAGTAGGCAAGGCAGTTGAAGAGGAGTGGTCGTCTTTGAAAAAGACACACACAAATGTTGAACAGTCAAGCAGTCAGTCATGCAAATGTTGAACAGTCAAGGTCACTCCGAAAAAAACTTGGGTAATTGGAAGGAATGCTTATCGACGAAAGAAGGAAATACAAAAAATGTTAGGAGAAAGACACGGATGTTTGTTGCTGTATTTTCCAATCCGAAGACTGGCCTGACGCAGTCTCCATTCTACCCTATCCTGTGCGGACTTGTTCATCTTCAAATAACTAGTGCAACCTACGTCTTTCTAAATCTGCTCTCTGTATTCATCTCTTGGTTTCCCCTCTACGATTTTTACCTCCCCCACACCTCCCCCCTCCCTCCCCCCCAAACACACACTTTCCTCCTATTGTAAATTGGTGACTCCTTGATGTCTCAGAATGTGTCCTATCAACCGATCCCTTCCTTTGGTCAAGTTGTGCCACAAATTTTTTGTCTCCTCAGTTGTATTCAGCATTTTCTCATTAGTTACGTGATCGAACCATCTAATCTTCAGCATTTTTCTGTAGCACCACAATTCGAAAGCTTTTAGTCTTCTTTTACTTAAACTGTTTACCGTTCATGTTTCACTTCCACACATGACTACACTCCACACAAATACTTCCAGAAAAGTTTTGCCAATACTTAGATCTATATTCGGTGGTAACAAATTTCTCTTTCTCAGAAATGCTTTTCTTGATATTGCCGGTCTACATTTTATATCCTCTCTACTTCGCCATCATCAGTTATTTTGCTGCTCAAATAGAAACACTCGTTTACTACTTCAAGTGTCTCTTTTCCTAATATGATTCCCTTACCATCACCTGATTTATACTTATGAGCCAAAGCGTTATGATCACCTGCTTAATAGCTTGTTCGTCCGTCTTTGGAACGCAATACATCTCTGATTCTGAATATCATAAATACGGCACTTTGTTAGTAGATTTACTGAATCAGACAAGCATCCGAAACCCAAAATTCTGTAAAGAGTCGATGACATGTAACCTTTTAGCACCTAGTGCTAGTTTCACTGTCCTAGCTCTTTCCATAAATGGGATGCTCACGACAGTAGCACTTGAAATTTCGACCAGCTTCGCCGTTTTCGAGATACAAGTCCGCAGGCTCTGCGTAAAATAATCTGCCCTTTGTCAGAGTCACTTATGTCAATGGATTTCCCCTTTCGCAGCCCATATCTTCCCATGGCTGATCACCGGTCCGTGTCTGCTTCGCTTACATACTTTTGCTACCGCGTCACGTTCCCACGAGGTGGCATCCAACGTCGCGATGGGCAGTGATCACAATGTTTTAGTTTATCATTATAAATCGACTGCCTTCTGTTATCCTTGGTTTTCTTTTGTTGATATTCATCTTATAACCTCCTTTCAAGACTCTGTCCATTCCATTCAACTGCTCTTTGCATGTCTCTGACAGATTTACAATTCATAGGCAAACCTCAAAGATTTTATTTCTTCTCCCTGAACTCTTGTTTGCTTTACTACTTGTTCATTGTAGACTGAAATACACTGGGGATAGGTTACAACCCTGTCTCACTCCATTTTCAACTAATGCCTCCCTTTCATGTCCCTCTACTCTTGAAACTGCCGTCTGTTTTTTGTACAAGTTGTAAATAGCCCTTTGCTCACTGTATTTTACCCTGGCTACTATCAGAATTTCCTACAGGAATATAAATCCCATGCAAAAGAAAAAAATAGGAAATGTAGGGACGCCAAGGTGAAATGTCTGTAGGAAGGACTGATTCAGCATATGGAGAGGAGAGAGAGTGGAGAGGTGGAAAGAGTACTGTTCTGCCCCAGGATAGTATTCCCAACGGAACTAAAAAATCGTCCAAGTTCCATCTTAGCAATCATTAGGCTAGGGGGAAATGCTGAGCGAGTTGCGGCAAATATGGAAGCTACCTCGGCACGGGGGAACGGCCGAGCGCCCACGTCTACAAGTGAAGCATAATGACATCATGGAAGCCGAGAGATACCGTCATACAAGTGACAAAGCAACTTTAAGTTTCAGGTGTCGATCCAGTAGAAACGGGGTTCTGGAAGGTGAAGCTGCGGAAGTCTGAAGTCACTAGACGAGCTGACAGTGAGAGAAAACCGTCCCCAGATCGCACAGGAAGCGCCAACATAAATAGCCCACCGCTCCTGACAAATGTCATTGCTGATTGCTAAGTGTTCATTGCTAACTGTCCAGTAAAGAGTCTCAGCCCTCGTGTCGGTTGCAGCTATCTGGCAAGAGGAGAGGTTATGGAGGTTGAACGTGAGCGCATCTAGCTGTCTTCAGACGTCTATAGAACCACGAGTCCAACTAAAAGGATGTTGCTTCTGCCAGATGCACAGCAAACTTCCAAGGCAACACTGATAGGGCGCAGAGACTGCCAATACCCTACAGGTCTGCTAGACGCTTGACTTGTTTGGCCTGGACACTGTGTGTCACCTGAGTGGATAGGCGCTGATGGTGCTCATCCCGTTTCTATGGCAAACGCTACTTCTGGCTTCCGTCTCCTAAATGGGCCCTGAGAGTTGACCCCTGCATGTCAGTGAGTATTAAGGTGGAGCTGGGATGTGACTCCTAAGTGCATATCTTCGACGTTCGTGAGAGCACTTTGGTGACTGATATGCAGAGCTGGAGACCGCCGGATTGCGCAATCGACGGTCGCCCGTGACGAAATAGCCGCCGCCTAACGCTTCACTGTGCTGGCAGTACTTACTGTTATAAGGCCGCGCGGTTACAGGCGCCACGTCACGGATTGCGCGGCCCCTCCTCCCGGAGGTTCGAGTCCTCCCTCTGGAATGGGTGTGTGTGTTGTTCTTAGCATAAGTTAGTTTAAGTCGTGTTTAAGTCTAGGGACCGATGACCTCAGCAGTTTGGTCCCTTAGGAATTGACACACATACACACTCACACATATACTTTCAACATCACGTCGGATCTTCTTTGCCCCGGCATTTTACAGTAGCTCGACGTGGAATTGGCTCAACAAGTCGTTGGAAGTCTCCTGCAGGAATACTGAGCCACGCTGCCTCTATAGTCGCCCATAATTGCGAAAGTGTGGATGTTGAGCTCGAACGTTATCGGGAGGATTATGCCCCATAAACGTTCGATGGATTTCATGTCTGGCGAGGTGGCTGGCGAAATCATTCGCTCAGATTGTCCAGAATGGTCATCAAACCAATCGCGAACAATTGGGGCCTGGTGACATGGTGCATTATCATCCGTAAAATTTCCATCGATGTTTGGGGCAATGAAGTTCATGAATGGCTGAAATTGGTCTCTAAGTAGTGATCGGTTTATTTGGACTAAAGGACACAATCCATTCCATGCAAATACAGCCCACACAATTGTGAAGCCACCACCAACTTGCACAATGCCTTGTTGAACTTGGGTCCATAGTTTCGTGGGGTCTGCACCACACATAAACTCCTGTCAGCTCTTACCGACTGAATTCGGGACTTGTCCGACCAGGCTACAGTTTTCCAGTCGTCTATGGTCCAAGCGATATTATGGTCACGAGCCCAGCGGAGGAACTGCAGGTGATGTCTAGCTGTTAGCAAAGACACTTGCTTCGCTCGTCTTCCGCCATAGACCATTAACGCCGTATCTTTCCGCACTGTGCTGACAGGTACATTCTCCGTACACCCCACATTAATTCCCGCGATCATTTCAAGCAGTGTTGCTTGTGTGTTAGTACTGACAACCTTTCGCAAACGCCACTGATCTTCGGTCGTTCCGGCCGGAGTGTCCGAGAGGTTCTAGGAGCTACAGTCTGGAACCGCGCGGCCACTACGGTCGCAGGTTCGAATTCTGCCTCGGGCATGGATGTGTGTCATGTCCTTAGGTTAGTTGGGTTTAAGTAGTTCTAAGTTCTAGGGGACTGATGACCTCAGAAGTTAAGGCCCATAGTGCTCAGAGCAATTTAAACCATTTGAACCTCGGTCGTGAAGCGAAGGCCGTCGGCCACTGCTTTGTCTGTGGCGAGAGGTAAGGCCTGAAATTTGGTATTCCCACCACACATTTGGCACTATGGATCTCGGAATGCTGAAATTCCTAACAATTTTCGAAATGAAATGGTCCCTGCGTCTAGCTCCAACTACCATTCTGCGTTCAAAAGCTGTTTATTTCGGTCGTGCGGTCATAATCACGTCGGAAACCTTTACAAATGAATCACCTGAGTACAAATAACAGTTCCGCCAGTGCACTGTCCTTGTATACCTTTTTTACGAGACGCTATCACCATCGGTATATGCTCATATCACCGTACCATGAATTTCGTCACCTTAATGTTGATACACCTCCTAATCTCAGAGACACAAATTAATCAACAACGGCTAATAAATTATATAACTACCTTCATTGAACATACTCAAGCTGCTGAGCTGTAGTAGGACTTTTTCCTCCAAAATTTATGAGCCAGTAATTCGTCGGAACAGAGGTGGTTATATTTAATCTCAGTGGCTCGGTCTACGGGGCGGCCGTGTTACCCACAGCTGCTGTCTACATCAAGGCTGCAGATTATGACAAGATATACAGTTAGAGGCAATGAGTCTTCGTTGACACCATTACGAGAACAGTTCAGTGCTAAGAGAGCAGGGGGAACCACGATATATCGAAACTGTGAAAACGAGTAAATCTTGTGGTGTTATGTCGCTAAACAAACGGACAGTTGAAGTCCACTTTTCTTTACGACTTCTTTTACCGCACTCGACCCAAGTGATTGATTTACTTGGAAACGTCCTTGAGTTTCCGCTCTACACGCGCATGGCGTAGTCATGTGAACAAAGGCACTTTTCCAGGTGACCTAGATTACAGACTGTTTTAAAAATTGCAACTGGCAAAAAGGAACATTTTTATGTTTCATATGGCACTACAACCTCACTAAAAGTAACAGCTTGTTGCTTTGATTATGTTACACAGAACGACAACGAAGCTTTGAATAAATGAAAAGCACAAGAACTGAGAATAGTTATATGTTTTTCACCGTAAGCCACAAAATGCTGTTTCCAAACTGAATAAAAATTTAGACGCAGCTGTATGAGGTCGTGTCTCGATGCAGTGCGTCGTCACGGATGCTGAGAAAATAACAAACCTTTGATTTTTACTGTCAAACATATTTTTAACGAAAGGACACATTACATTGGACCATCCAATAACACAGCAGCTGGAAAGACTGGCCCCATGGAAATTCGTAGCAAGCACACAAAGCAGCGCGTAAACTTTAATATCTTCTACCTTGTCGTAAATTTAAACTAAATCGTGTATTCCCCTCTCATTCTGATCATCCATGCGAACTCATTGCAAGTAGTTGTAGGGTAGACATGGCTATGATCAGTTCAGCAACTGAAACACTGCGTGAAAGCTTTTCAAAGCTGTTCCAAGAATTTACATTACTCAAGAATTCTTCTCAGCTTTTGCCAGGTTCTGGCTTTTAGGTTTCGACGAACCCCATTACTTCCAGTGTGAGCTAATGTATCTACAGTGTAACATCTGGCTCAGTCGGGAACTTTTATACAATATTATGTCAGCAGCATTATCCTCGATTACGCAGAAAAGCTGCTAGATACTTTAAATATTTGGTACAACTTATGTCAGAAGTAATTTACCACGTTCCAGCAACGCACAGGTTTAATAGATGTTAACCTCCGTTGCTTAATGTGTTCAGATATGAGTTCCAAATGTATCTCATTTTGTAAAATGCTAATGTGTATGAACGTAAGACAATAATGATTCAAATAGTTAAATGCCTGTATGCAAACGGACACGTTTGACACATAGGAACTACAGTTCTGTTCGTCGTACATTCATTATCGAATGTTGCTATGAACTAACAGACAAAAAGTGCGAATCACCCAGAAGACACGGCCGGATGTCAGTGTAGTAGCGTACACGTACACACCACGAGTACAGTTGAAATTATGTTTGACAGGTCTACCGGGATACATTATTGTCTGAGAGCACAGGCTTTCTCGGAAAATCTCGATGATAAAATCGTTTTCCAGCAACGTTTCAGCAAGTTTCTTTCTTATCATCGTCAGGCGGAGCGTCGGGTTGACTTCTCGTACGGGTCCTTATACCACTGGACTACGGGCTTTTCTGCATCCTCAGCGCCGGCCGCCGGCGTCTCATCTCACGAGAGAACAAATGAATCAGAAAGTAGTGAGTCTGCAGTTACATGATCTGAAATACTTAACTTTGAAAGTAAAATTAAATGGAGTTGCTAGTTAAATAAATGACTGACTGTAACTGAAACATTTTTCGTACGTAATGCAAAACGAGGAAAAAGCAAAGTAATTCACTTTTAATTATTGAAAGAATGATTTTAATTTACTTTAAGGAAATGAGTAACTGATTACTTTTAATATGACAATACGGTATTTACCAAGCCAGCAGAAGCCACTCGCTAAGGTAAATACAAAATACATTAAAATTTCGCACTCTTAATTTGTGCTGTATCTTTAGTAGTTAGCTTTCTCAGTGAAATCTTTCGATATTTTAAATGAGTGATGTTACACTCAAACTTGCGAATTAGTTAGGCCTCTGTTATCCAGTACAAGAATGAGCTGTTACTGAGTCAGAAAAATTTAGATATAAACTGGTCATTAGGAAACAAGCAAAATTGGAAGAAGCAGTGAATAAATTTTTATATTTTTACTACGCTCGGTGATTAAATGGAAAGGAAAGGGACTCTGCTTGGTAATAATGTCTGAGACAATGACAAAGCAGGTGCCCTACAAGTTTTAAGTATTGCAGGTTATTATGGAAGGACGTTATTAAATTTTGGGAAAGAAGTGCCACTGGGTAATGTCTGTACAATATTCGTTAGCAGTCTTACGATGTTGCAGCTGTGCAAACGACGATGAACGTATCCGATGACAATGCTGAGCTACCTCTGTTGCTGCTGCTGGTGGTTGAGAACCACGAGTCGTCTCCACAGCCACAGATACTCGTAATTATGGGACAGGCAGCAGTTAGAACTGTAGCTTCCTCCGCCTGTTCACTCCTACCGTTCTCTCAATACTCTCGGGTTAACGAATTAGGTGCGCCTGCACTACATCTACATCTACGTCCATACTCCGCAAGCCACCTGACGGAGTGTGGCGGAGGGTACTTTGAGTACCTCTATCGGTTCTCCCTTCTATTCCAGTCTCGTATTGTTCGTGGAAAGAAAGATTGTCGGTGTGCCTCTGTGTGGGCTCTAATCTCTCTGATTTTATCCTCATGGTCTCTTCGCGAGGTATACGTAGGAGGGAGCAATATACTGCTTGACTCCTCGGTGAAGGTATGTTCTCGGAACTTCAACAAAAGCCCGTACCGAGCTACTGAGCGTCTCTCCTGCAGAGTCTTCCACTGGAGTTTATCTATCATCTCCGCAACGCTTTCGTAATTACTAAATGATCCTGTAACGAACCGCACTGCTCTCCGTTGGATCTTCTCTATCTCTTCTACAACCCTATCTGGTACGGATCTCACACTGGTGAGCAATATTCAAGCAGTGGGCGAACAAGTGTACTGTAACCTACTTCCTTTTTTTTCGGATAGCATTTCCTTAGGATTCTTCCAATGAATCTCAGTCTGGCATCTGCTTTACCGACGATCAACGTTATATGTTCATTCCATTTTAAATCACTCCTAATGCTTACTCCCAGATAATTTATGGAATTAACTGCTTCTAGTTGCTGACCTGCTATATTGTAGCTAAATGGCAAAGGATCTTTCTTTCTATGTATTCGCAGCACATTACACTTGTCTACATTGAGATTCAATTGCCATCCCCTGCACCATGCGTCAATTCGTTGCAGATCCTCCTGCATTTCAATACAATTTTCCATTGTTACAACCTCTCAATATACTACAGCATCATCCGCAAAACGCCTCAGTGAACTTCCCATGTTATCCACAAGGTCATTTATGTATATTGTGAATAGCAACACTACGACACTCCACTGCGGCACGCCTGAAATCACTCTTACTTCGGAAGACTTCTCTCCATTGAGAATGACATGCTGACTGACTGGTGCAATGAAGAACGGCATGAGGACGTAAACGGCAATGGAAACCACTGCATTATAGACACATAACGTGTATCCACAGAACATGTGGCCTGTAATTGAAAAAGTGTCATGATGGCCTCTCCATTGCCAAAAGATTTCGATATAGTTCCACATTCGAATCTCCGGGAGGGGACTGCCAAGGGGGAAAAGAATTTAATAATAAATGGAAGCATAACGTTCTCCTAGTCGGGGCGTGGAATGTCAGAAGCTTGAACGTGGTATGGAAACTAGAAAATCTGAAAAGGGAAATGCAAAGGCTCAATCTAGATATAGTAGGGGTCAGTGAAGTGGAAAGAAGACAAGGATTTCTGGCCAGATGAGTATAGGGTAATATCAACGGCAGCAGAAAATGGTACAACGGGAGTAAGATCCGTTATGAATAAGAAGTTACGGCAGAGAGTGTGTTACTGTGAACAGTTCAGCGATAGTGATGTTCTTATCAGAATCAACAGAAAACCAACACCGAGAACGACAGTTCAGGTATACATTCCGACGTCGCAAGCTGAAGATGAAGAGACAGAGAAAGGATATGAGGATACTGAAAGACTAATACAGTATGTAAAGGGACGTGAAAATCTAATAGTCATGCGAAACTGGAATGCAGTTGTAGGGGAAGGAGTAGAAGAAATGGGTACAGGATAATATGGGCATGGGAAAGGAATGAGAAAACCTAATTGAGTTCTGAAAAAAGATTCAGCTAGTAATAGCGAATACTCTGTACAAGCATCACAAGAGCGAGAGGTATACTTAGAAAAGGCCGGGTGATACGGTACAATTTCAGTTAGATTACATGATGTCAGACAGAGATTCCGAAATCAGATACTGGATTGTAAGGCGTATCCAGGAGCAGACATAGACTCAGATCACAATATAGTAGTGGTGAAGAGCAGGCTGAAGTTTAAGACATTAGTCAGGAAAATCAATACGCAAAGAAGTGGGATACGGAAGTACTAAGGAATGACGAGATACGGTTGAAGTTCTCTAAGGCAATTGATTCAGGTATAAGGAATAGCTCAGTAGGCAGTGCAGTTGAAAATTAATGGATATCTCTGAAAAGTACCATCACAAAAAAAAAAATGGTTCAAATGGCTCTGAGCACTATGGGACTTAACATCTGTGGTCATCAGTCCCCTAGAACTTAGAATTACTTAAACCTAACTAACCTAAGGACATCATACACATCCATGCCCGAGGCAGGATTCGTACCTGCGACCGTAGCAGTCGCGCCGTACCATCACACAAGCTGGGAAGGAAAACATAGATACAGAGAAGGTAGCTGCGAAGAAACCATGGGTAACAAAAGAAATACTTCAATTGATCGATGAAAGGAGGAAGTACAAAAATGTTCAAGGAAACTCAGGAGAACAGAAATATAAGTCGCTAAGGAATGAAATAAATAGGAAATGCAGGGAAGCTAAGACGAAATGACTGCAGGAAAAATGTGAAGACATCGAAAAAGAAATGACTGTCGGAAAGACAGACTCAGCATACGGGAAAGTCAAAACAACCTTCGGTGACATTAAAAGCAAGGATGATAACATTAAGAGCGCAATGGGAATTCCACTGATAATGCAGAGGAGAGAGCGGATAGGTAGAAAGAATACACTGAAAGCCTCTGGGAGGGGGAAGATTTGTCTGATGAGGTAGAAGAAGAAACAAGAGTCGATTTAGAAGAAATAGGGTATCCAGTACTAGAATCAGAATTTAACGGAGCTTTGGAGGACTTAAGATCAAATAAAGCAGTACGGATAGATAACACTGCATCTGAATCTCTAAAATAATTGGGTGAAGTGCCAACAAAACGAATATTCAAGTTGGTGTGTAGAATGTATGACTCTGGCGAGGTACCATCTGACTTCCGGAAAAGCATCATCCACACAATTCCGAAGACCGAAGACGCCAAGAGCTGACAAGTGCGAGAACTACCGCACGATCAGCTTAACCGCTCATGCATCCAAGTTTCTGACAGGAATAATGTACCGGAGAATGGAAAAGAAAATTGAGAATGCGCTAGTGACGATCAGTTTCGATTTAGCAAAGGTAAAGGCACGAGAGAGGCAATTCTGACGTTCGGTTAATAATGGAAGCAAGACTAAAGAAAAATCAAGACCAGTTGATAGAATTTGTCGACCTGCAAAAAACGTTCGACAATGTAAAATGGTGCAAGGTGTTCGAAATTCTGAGAAACGTAGGGGTAAGCTATAGGGAGAGACGGGTCATGTACAATATGTACAACAGCCGAGAGGGAATAATAAGAGTGGACGACCAAGAACAAAGTGCTCGTATTAAAAAGAGTAAAATACAAGGATGTAGCCATTCGCCCCTACTGTTCGATTTGTACATCGAGGAAGCAATGATGGAAATAAAAGGAAGGTTCAGGAGTGGAATTAAAATTCAAGGTGAAAGGATATCAATGATACGAGTCCTCCCTCGAGCATGGGTGTGTGTGTTTGTCCTTAGGATAATTTAGATTAAGTAGTGTGGAAGCTTAGGAACTGATGACCTTAGCAGTTAAGTGCCATAAGATTTCACACACATTCGAACATCTGCTGAATGGAATGAACAGTCTAATGAGTACTGAGTATGGATTAAGAATAAATCGAAGAAAGACGAAGGTAATAAGAAGTAGTAGAAATTAAAACAGCGAGAAACGTAACATCAGAATTAATGGTCAAGAAGTAGATGAAGTTACGGAATTGTGCTACCTAGGCAGAAAAATAACCATTGAAGGACGGAACAAGAAAGACATCAAAAGTAGACTGGCAATGGCAAAAAGGGCATTCCTGGCCAAGAGAAGTCTGTTAATATCAAATTTGAGGAAGAAGTTTCTGAGAACGTACGTCTGGAGTACAGAATTGTATGGTAAAGAAACATGGACTGTGGGAAAACCGGAACAGAAGAGAATAGAAGCATTTGAGATGTGGTGCTACAGACAAATGCTGAAAATTAGATGGACCATAAGGAATCAGGGGTTTCTGCGCAGAATCGGAGAGGAAAGGAATATGAGGAAAACAACTGACATGGAGAAGGGACAAGGATGATAGAATATCTGTTAAGACTTCTGGCAAAGAGTCCACGGTACTAGAGGGAGCTGTAGAAGGCAAGAGCTGTAGAGGAAGACAGAGATTGGAATACATCCAGCAAATAATTGAGGACGTAGGTTACAACTTGTAACCTCCCCCTCACTTATCGACCTTAATGACGGTGAAAAATGAAACCGCGTGTGCCTAATGGAAATTTTGGAAAAGCAATCGTCACCGAAGTTAACCTGTCGGTAAAGAGGGAGGAAAGGGTTACATCTAAATGAAAGGAAAAATGCAAGTGAAACTGGTGGAAATTAATTTTGAAATAGGGATAAAGTTAATAAAGAAAGTAAATGTGCCGCCGTTACGTTAACAATCAACTAGCGGTAATTAGATATTTGAGATTTGGGGGAAATTACGGTCGCCAGTCCTATGGACAATTACTATAATAACTGAAAAAGAAAGATTATTACACATATAATTAGCACTAGAAACGTGGCAACTGAAGGTTGACACGTGTAGTGTGAAAACTGAAAGTTTGTCAGAAGTAATAAATTTCGCTACACTTAATTTAGCAAAAGAATTAATGAAACCGGAAAATCGAAAGTTAATTTAGTGACTGAAGTTAATAGTGAGCTTTCTTTCTGAAGCACATCGAAATACAGTTAGTCTTGGACTACCTCAACAATCATTTCTAAAGCTACTTGAATCTACACAATTTAGAAAGAAGAGATTTAACTTTGAACTTGAATTAAACGATTCTGAACAATTAACAATAGTAAAATTTAGTACGTACCAAGCTGAGCTGCAGTCACAGGTAAGCTAAAATACGGTAACAAAACTCGCACTCTTAATTTGTGCTTGTGTAATCTAACTATTGTAGCCAGCTATGAATACTAAAATTGAACTTTGAAATTAAAGCAGTGAAATGGAATTATGCTGGCGTTTGAATTTCAACGACACTCGGGTTCATTTCGGAAAAGGAAGGGACCCTGCTTGGCAATGCAATTGGGACAATGAGCAACAAAAGTTCATGCTAAGTTGCTGTAATTTTGCGAGGCAAATGGAACAATTTGAAAAGCTGAGGTCTGCCATACAGTTCTGAAACTTTACGTGCTTTTAGTCTTCCTTGTTAGTTGATTGAAGGTTTGAAGCCGTCGATCGAGGAGGTGGCGACAGTCACTCATTGTCGGCCGTCGCTGTTGCAGAAGCTGGATGTTGGCACGCCTTCTTCTCGACACGGTCACCAGGCGAAACGGGCTCTTGATGTGCGCCAGCTAATGCTTCCCGTCCGCGACACCATGTCAGAAACTATCATCGCGAGTTGCCGCGCTTTCGGGGTTTGGCAGCATGTAATTGCGCTCGACTCGCGATGATAGTTTCTGAAATGGTGTCGCGGACGGGAAGCATTAGCTGGCGCACATCTCCTCGATCGACGGCTTCAAACCTTCAATCAATCAACAAGGAAGACTAAAAGCACGTAAAGTTTCAGAACTGTATAGCAGACCTCAGCTTTTCAAATTGTTCCATTTGCCTCGCAAAATTACAGCAACTTAGCATGAACCTTTGTTGCTCATTGTCCCAATTGCATTGCCAAGCAGGGTCCCTTCCTTTTCCGAAATGAACCGAACCCGAGTGTCGTTGAAATTCAAACGCCAGCATAATTCCATTTCGCTGCGTTAATTTCAAAGTTCAATTTTAGTATTCATAGCTGGCTACAATAGTTAGATTACACAAGCACAAATTAAGAGTGCGAGTTTTGTTACCGTATTTTAGCTTACCTGTGACTGCAGCTCAGCTTGGTACGTACTAAATTTTACTATTGTTAATTGTTCAGAATCGTTTAATTCAAGTTCAAAGTTAAATCTCTTCTTTCTAAATTGCGTAGATTCAAGTAGCTTTAGAAATGATTGTTGAGGTAGTCCAAGACTAACTGTATTTCGATGTGCTTCAGAAAGAAAGCTCACTATTAACTTCAGTCACTAAATTAACTTTCGATTTTCCAGTTTCATTAATTCTTTTGCTAAATTAAGTGTAGTGAAATTTGTTACTTCTGACAAACTTTCAGTTTTCACACTACACGTGTCAACCTTCAGTTGCCAAGCTTCTAGTGCTAATTATATGTGTAATAATCTTTCTTTTTCAGTTATTATAGTAATTGTCCATAGGACTGGCGACCGTAATTTCCCCCAAATCTCAAATATCTAATTACCGCTAGTTGATTGTTAACGTAACGGCGGCACATTTACTTTCTTTATTAACTTTATCCCTATTTCAAAATTAATTTCCACCAGTTTCACTTGCATTTTTCCTTTCATTTAGATGTAACCCTTTCCTCCCTCTTTACCGACAGGTTAACTTCGGTGACGATTGCTTTTCCAAAATTCCCATTAGGTACACGCGGTTTCATTTTTCACTGTCATTAAGGTCGATAAGTGAGGGGGAGGTTACACGTGGCGACCTGGTGACAGGACAATCTTCAAATTTGAGGCTGTTCTGGACACGAATTTTGCATTGTACAAATCTCGTAACAAAGTACTGGTTACGAAATGGTCGATACGTCAGCGAGAATATTAGTGTGAGGAATCCTAATTAGATTTGAGATTTGGCATTTATAGTGAAAATTATTAAAATGAGTGAAGGCAACAATTACCAAAATTTGGTAGGCTTGGATAAGGAACAATCGGTCGAACAGTGGGGAACGCGCACCGCGGTACCCATTGTTCAGGGGCAGGCGGCTAGCATGAAAGACGCGACCGCCGAAACGCAACAAAGAGCAGAAATGGAATTCCACACTTTAGAAAATGTTTCGGAGTCGGAAGTGAAAACCAAATGCGAATCCCTTGATGACGAATACGGGGGGGACAATTAAAGAGGAAGCCGCTACGGAAGTAAAACCGGTAGTTTCCGGGAATTTAACTGATTTATTGAATGTTTTGATTAACGAAATCAAGAGTCAATCGGCCAAGCAAGAAGCTCAGTCTGAAAAAATTGAACGAAAGCTAGACAGTCACAACAAAGCTATTAATGTTGTTAACAACAATGTTGGAGTTGTTAACACAAAAGTTGATAAAATCAAAGAAGATATTGTTGTGATTAATAGCGAAATCGGTAATCTTAAACGGGAAATGATAGGCGTTCAGGCGGAAATTGCGAGCACAAATACTCGTTTTTATTCCGAAATTAGCAGAATCGAGAAAAGTGTAGGAGAATCAGTTGCTCCGATCATCGAGAATAAGGTGACGGAACAAATTCAATTAGTGAAAAAAGAGGATCAAAAGAAGGTGGAAACCTTAAAGGCTTTAGTATCCGAAGTAGATACCAAAGTGACGAAGCAGGCTAATACCTGCGAAGAGAAAAAAAGGGATGTAGAAACGCTTGCGACAACCACTTGCCAAGTAATTACGAGCGTGTCGGAATTAGAAAAGAAACTTGACGAAAAACAGAGCTATGTGCCAATCTATGCACATAGCTCGGAATTGTTGACGAAAGAGGAGCGGTTCGACCCCTTGTTAAAAGGCGGTATACACGCGACGGATTTCATTAAGAATTGTGAAAGAGTTTTACCCAGATCATGGACTAATGAGAGAAAAATTAATGCGATTATTGATGTGTTGGCTGGTGATGCCAAGCGTTGGGGCTTAAACCTCAACATTACGGACCTGACTTTTGACGAATTTAAAAATTTGTTTCTGGCTGAATACTGGTCAGAGCAAAAACAGCAAAGTGTCTGGCGCGAATTTGTCGTACCGAGGCCTTTCGATGCGAATTCGCGCGGTTCGATGAAGGAGTTTTGTGAGGGCTGGATCCGCAAGTTGGAATACTTGCGTGATCGCCGCACGGAATCCGAAATAGTCTGGGAACTCTACAAAAAGCTTCCAGATGATACAAAACGCTACGTAGGAAGCAATTACAGAACAATAAATGATTTCCTGGAAAGAGTGGAGGACGAGGACAATTGGCGCAATAATCGCGACAGTGGTAGAGGCTGTGGTAACAACAACGGGTACCACAGCAACCACAACAACGACAACCATGGGAATAATGCATACCGCAACCATGGCAGCAATAACAATAATGGTTCGGATCGTAATAACAATCGGTACAATGCAAATAATAACAGGAATGACGGAAACCAGTATCATACTAACGTGATACGGGCTTCACAGAATAGTAATAACGCCAGAGGGTGTGATCAGCCGCCTCAGCAGCATCCGGGGACCGTATCTGCTGGGACGAGACAGGGAAACCATTAGCCGCGCCGGTGAGGGGCCGACCGGGCGTGGAGAAATTTTGGCGGCCCAATAGCAGGAGAAAATCCAGGTGTCGTCGATATGAAAATTCCGTGTGGAATAATCAACGGCGGGAGAGTGTGCCAGTGTTAGGAGAAAGGAGTGCGCCCACAAGTAGTAGATCAGCTGTATACACGGCAGTAGGAAGTACATTCACTGTCAGTGAGAACAATTTAAGTAGTGTTCCGGAAATCGATTATAAAGTGGCAGCTGTAATACCCACAGCGGAACTGGAGATTGAGTTTAAGAATGATTCGCAAGTGTTGAGAGAAGATCAGATGTCGGATAAAACGTCCGTCATCGAGCGAGGGGATGCAAAGAGGGATGAGGTCTGGTTAAGGCAGTTCGGTCGCTTATACGACGAACTAAGAGATTATAGGGGCCTGTATGGGAGAAGTGTTTATGGGGAGCGCGTGCAGGATTTTCCGCGTCTCGTCCCGCAGGAAGATAGTGTTTGTGAAATGATAGAAATTTCTGGCCCTAACCGGCAGACTTTACTAGAAATAGTTGATGTTAATGGGGAGCACGAGCAAGATTGGTCGTGTTTCGTCCCGCAAGAGTTGGATGTTGAAGTAGTAACGGAAAGTTCTGGCCCTAACCGGCAGACCTTACCGAAAGTTTCAGTGGTAGAAGTAGCCGACCCATCCGACGCAAACCTCCAGTTTAAACATTGCGAAAGTATTAAGGAGAAAGATTGCGAAAATTTTAATGATAGCCGGACACGATTGGTAGAAAACCACGTAGATTACAGTGTGTATGAGGTTAGAGCTGACGTTATACGGTCAGACGATAACAGTGTGGGTTGCGCAGATCTAGAGGAAGTAATTGCAGATACTACTGGGCACATTTCTCGAGGTAGATTGGCAGATGAGATCAATCTGGCTAAAGAGGAATCAACGAAGGTGACAGTTAGTGAATTGATAGCAAAGCAACACTCGCTAGTTGACGAGTTACAGGAAAAGGGTTCGGTATTGGAGGCGAAGCTACAGACAAAGCCTCAGGACAAACGTGTTGAAATTAAAACTGTATGTGAACAGAGGCTGAAAAAGCCGCCAGATAAACCGGATTTAGGATCAAAGCCGGATGGTTTTTTCTGGAATGACCCGGATATAGATGAGGATTTACTGTGGGAAAATAAAGAAACAGTCGAGGACAAGTGTAGACAGATAGTAGTGTCTGTTAATATACACGACCTACAACTAAACGTGTTGATTGACACCGGTGCAGAACTGAGTGCTGTATCTGGGAAAATATTTGAGTTACTGAAAGACAGACCCGGAATCGTAGTTATGCCAGTAACAGGAGTGAAAATTATCGGTGCTACTGGGAAGGCCAGTAAACCGGTCACAAAACAGATTTTTGTCAACTTCGAGATATGTGGGGCACGATTTGAGCAAGAGTTTGTCGTCGTGCCAGACTTAACTACGGAAGTAATTATCGGGTTAGATTGGCTATTAAAGTACCGTGCAGTGATTAATTGCGAAAGCGAAACTTTGACATGTACGTCCCAAGATAAAACAATAGTAGTTTTGACGAGGCAGGAGACGGTGTGCATAGGCAATACGAGCCTATACACATTGTTAACTGGCCGGATGACATTGACGCAGGAATGAATTTGAACTGCTGTAGCGTGAGGAATCTCGGCATTGACAAAAGTGTAGAAAGTGAATTGGAAGAGGTAATCAAATTCCCTCCACGGATTGACATTAGTATTGGTGTGAAAAAAAATCGTTTGATCTAATCAACTGAATGAAGCTAAGAGCCGATGCACGCATACGTCGACATGACGCTAAAGCGCGTTTTGCTAAGGTTGCAATCGGAGACTTAGTACTTGTAAAAGCTCATGAGAAATCGAGCGAGATAGACAATGAAATCTCTAAATTTAAGTTTGTTTATAATGGACTATATAAAGTCATTGGTATGCCTCACACAAATGCTTATTGCTTAGAGTATCCAAGCTCTGGAAAACGATTAGGTATACGGAATATTGTAGACTTGAAATTGTACCAACCTAGGATTGATTAATACCACAGAATGGGTAATTTGTACAGTATGTAAATATAGAGTGTAAGATTTAACGATTTGCTAGATTGCCATGCTTTTGACTGATCAAGGTCATTAAAGAAGTTGTAATTAATAAGTAATTAATTTTGATTAATCAATTTAATTTTAATCAATTTAATCATGATCTAATCAACTGAAAAATCCAAGCTGCTAGTTTAAGTTTTCAGCTGAGTCACAGTAGATTAAGGAATGTAAATATGATTTTGTAAATAGCTGTAAGATTCCATAAATATGTGATTTACTAGTCATTGCCGATGTACTTAGACGCTGTTTTAAGTTTCAGGCTAGTACATGCGTGTGATGATGGACAGTGTTGAGTTATCCACTGTGATAGTGTTTATGGACTCCTTGAGATTAATCGGGAGTGAGTTTTACCGAAAGAATTCAGTGAAACGGACGTTCTGGAAATGCCGTTACAAGGGCGAGAGAGATCAAGCGTGCCGCACAGGCGGGCGCAACAATACTGGCGGGGCGGAACCGCTGTCGGCTCTTGTGCCGCTGTCGGCTCTTGTGCCGCTGTCGGCATTCTTTGTACTTGCGAGTACGGAAGGCGGAGTTGTTTTTCTTCCCGGACAGCTGATATGAAACAATTCTGTTGTCAATATTTATGTTTTTGTCGATCTGCTGTATATTATTTTCTTGTTTAGCGTTAAGTGCACACTCATGACGAGAATATTAATTATGAAAAGTTTATATAAAATACGTATTCTATGTAATTAATTATTAATTTGCGTATTTTGATATACCTGTTTTCTATGACCATGTAATCTGATTAATTTTGTAAATAGTATTCCATTTCTTGATACTGCTAGGAATTTAGATTTTTAGAATAGCTAAACCATTTTCTATATTTTCTATGAATTTTAATATGTTGTCAACCTGTTTTATTTTGATCAAGATGACAGAGTGGAATAAGATTAGGAGTGTCTCCACTCAATTATTATCGTCTAAAAATTGGTTTATGGTTAATTAGGCGAATGCTAAATTTTGTTGATGTTTTGAGCATATGCATTTCCGCTGTTTCTTTTTTTTTGGACATTTTCTGAGTCTGTTTACGTTACACGAACATCCTCAGACAATGTGGGGCACGTGTAACGCCGGAAATGCATATCCTCCTATTTGCATCTATTGTACTATTATTTTTTTTCCTTGTTTTGTTACCTCAAGATATGACATTTCTGTCTCTTTATATATTGTAATTGTTTTACTGTTTGTGTATATATATATATTTATGCACTTACGTCGATGTATAATTGGTTTGTTTCGTAAATATTATTTGTATTTTACGCTGGGTCTTGCCTAGGGAAAACTGCTATCGAACGATTACATCGATAGGTCGTGTGAAGAATCAAAGTGTGTAGGGTCTTTGGTAGTGTTAACTCTGCCGCGTGGAGCGCGGGCAGGGCAGTTGGAGTCTGGCTGGAGTAGCGAGTGGAGCAGGTGTGTTGTGTGACGCTCCCGCGAGTTGCCGCGCTTTCGGGGTTTGGCAGCATGTAATTGCGCTCGACTCGCGATGATAGTTTCTGACATGGTGTCGCGGACGGGAAGCATTAGCTGGCGCACAACAAGAGCCCGTTTCGGCTGGTGACCGTGTCGAGAAGAAGGCGCGCCAACATCCAGCTTCTGCAGCAGCGACGGCCGACAATGAGTGACTGTCGCCATCTCCTCGATCGACGGCATCAAACCTTCAATCAACCAACAAGGAAGACTAAAAGCACGTAAAGTTTCAGAACTGTATGGCAGACCTCAGCTTTTCAAATTGTTCCATTTGCCTCGCAAAATTACAGCAACTTAGCATGAACTTTTGTTGCTCATTGTCCCAATTGCATTGCCAAGCAGGGTCCCTTCCTTTTCCGAAATGAACCCGAGTGTCGTTGAAATTCAAACGCCAGCATAATTCCATTTCACTGCTTAAATTTCAAAGTTATATTTAAGTATTCATAGCTGGCTACAATAGTTAGATTACACAAGCACAAATTAAGAGTGCGAGTTTTGTTACCGTATTTTAGCTTACCTGTGACTGCAGCTCAGCTTGGTATGTACTAAATTTTACTATTGTTAATTGTTCAGAATCGTTTAATTCAAGTTCAAAGTTAAATCTCTTCTTTCTAAATTACGTAGATTCAAGTAGCTTTAGAAATGATTGTTGAGGTAGTCTAAGACTAACTGTATTTCGATGTGCTTCAGAAAGAAAGCTCACTATTAACTTCAGTCACTAAATTAACTTTCGATTTTCCGGTTTCATTAATTCTTTTGCTAAATTAAGTGTAGCGAAATTTATTACTTCTGACAAACTTTCAGTTTTCACACTACACGTGTCAACCTTCAGTTGCCACGCTTCTAGTGCTAATTATATGTGTAATAACCTTTCTTTTTCAGTTATTATAGTAATTGTCCATAGGACTGGCGACCGTAATTTCCCCCAAATCACAAATATCTAATTACCGCTAGTTGATTGTTAACGTAACGGCGGCACATTTACTTTCTTTATTAACTTTATCCCTATTTCAAAATTAATTTCCACCTGTTTCACTTGCATTTTTCCTTTCATTTAGATGTAACCCTTTCCTCCCTCTTTACCGACAGGTTAACTTCTATGACGATTGCTTTTCCAAAATACCCATTAGGTACACGCGGTTTCATTTTTCACTGTCATTAAGGTCGATAAGTGAGGGGGGGAGGTTACAAACTGGTACTAAGAGAAGAAGAGATTGGGACAGGAGAGGAATTCTTGGCAAGCCGCATTAATCCAGTCAGAAGACCGATGACTACAAAAAAGTCTTAGTCCCATGTGGCGCTAACAAGGGCCTGTTATAAGTTTTTGTACGAAACTGAAACCGCAACAAATAACTGGGTGCATCAAGCTAGCAAAAATGTAACATAATATCGTTATTCCACCTGCAGATGGGAGTGTAAATTCTCGAAACGCGTCGTGGGATGAAATAAAAAGAGTGACTGACACATATAATTGTTTTATGTGAACTTTTATTGCCGAATTCGAATGTAAATGGTCTTTATATATATACCACTGACCATTAAAATTGCTACACCACAAAGATGACGTGCTGCAGACGCGAAATTTGACCGACAGGAAGAAGATGCTGTGATAAGCAAATGATTAGCTTTTCAGAGCGTTCACACAAGGTTGGCGCCGGTGGCGACACCTACAACGTGCTGACATGAGGAAAGTTTCCAACCGATTTCTCATACACAAACAGCAGTTGACCGCCGTTGCCTGGTGAAAAGTTGTTGTGATGCTTCGTGTAAGGAGGAGAAATGCGTACCATCACGTTTTCGACTTTGATAAAGATCGAATTGAAGCCTAACGCGATTGCGGTTTATCGTATCGCGACATTGCTGCTCGCGTTGGTCGAGATCCAATGACTGTTAGCTGAATTTGGAATCGGTTGGTTCAGGAGGGTAATACGGAACGCCGTGCTGGATCCCAACGGCCTCGCATCACTAGCAGTCGAGATGACAGACATCTTATCCGCATGGCTGTAACGGATCGTGCAGTCACGTCTCGATCCCTGACTCAACAGATGGGGACGTTTGCAAGACAACAACCATCTGCACGAACAGTTAGACGATGTTTGCAGCAGCATGGACTATCAGCTCGAAGACCATGGCTGCGGTAACCCTTGACGCTGCATCACAGACAAGAGCTCCTGCGATGGTGTACTGACGACGAACCTGGGTGCACGAATGGCAAAACGTCATTTTTTTCAGATTGGACAAATATATTGAACTGACATGTGATTACATTTTCACACAATTTGGGTGCATAGATCATGAGAAATCAGTAACCACAACAACCACCTCTGGCTGTACTGACGGCTGGGCCTTGAGTCAGAGCTTGGATGGCGTTTACAGGTACAGCTGCCCATGCAGCTTCAACACCATACTACAGTTCATCAAGAGTAGTGACTGGCGTATTGTGACGAGCCAGTTGCTCGGCCACCATTGACCAGACATTTTCAATTGGTGAGAGATCTCGAGAATGTGCTGGCCAGGGCAGCAGTCGAACATTTTCTGTAACCAGAAAGGCCTGTACAGGACCTGCAACGAGCGGTCGAGCATTATCCTGCTGAAATGTGGGGTTTCGCAAGGATCGAATGAAGGGTAGAGCCACGTGTAGTAACACATCTGAAATGTAACATCCACTGTTCAAAGTGCCGTCAATGCGAACAAGAGGTGACCAAGACGTGTAACCAATGGCATCCCATACCATCACGCCGGGCGATACGCCAGTATGGCGGTGACGAATACACGCTTCCAACGTGCGTTCACCGATATGTCGCCAAACACGGACGCGACCCTCATGATACTGTAAACAGAACCTGGATTTATCCTAAAAAATGACGTTTTGCCATTCGTGCACCCAGGTTCGTCGTTGAGTACACCATCGCAGGCGTTCCTGTCTGTGGTGGAGCGTCAAGGGTAACCGCAGCCATGGTCTCCAAGCTGATAGTCCATGCTGCTGCAAACGTCGTCGAACTGTTCCTGCAGATGGTTGTTGTCTTGCATACGTTCCCATCTTTTGACTCAGGGGTCGAGACGTGGCTGCACGATCCGCTACAGCCATGCGGATAAGATGCCTGTCATCTCCACTGCTAGTGATACGAGGCCGTTGGGATCCAGCACGGAATTCCGTATTACCCTCCTGGACCCACCGATTCCATATTCTGCTAACAGTCATTGGATCTCGACCAACGCGAGCAGCAATGGCGCAATACGATAAACCGCAATCTCGATAGGCTACAATCCGACCTTTATCAAAGTCAGAAACGTGATGGTACGCATTTCTCCTCCTTACACGAAGCATCACAACAACATTTCACCAGGCAACGCCGGTCAACTGCTGTTTCTGTATGAGAAATCGGTTGGAAACTTTCCTCATGTCAGCACGTTGTAGGTGCCGCCACTGGCGCCAACCTTGTGTGAATGCTCTGAAAAGCTAATCATTTGCGTATCACAGCATCTTCTTCCTGTCGGTTAAATTTGTCGTCTGTAGCACGTCATCTTCGTGGTGTAGCAATTTTATTGGCCAGTAATGTATTAACTGTTATGGTCATTAATTATGAAATAATTAACAGCTTACTTACCTTTGTTCATCTTTCTCATTTTCATTTGACTGCCCCTCGTACAAGCGAAAATTGTGGAACCCGGAATCAACTACCAACTGCAGTTTGCCTTTCTAAAGACTACCAAGGTCAATGTAAAGTTGATTGTCAGCATTTCGCGTAATTATTGACTGAATTTAAAAAATTAAAATGTGGTCAAAATGTAGTCCTTAAGACGTACAATCTTATATTGAAATATTGAAGTGATAAGACAAGTGCTACAGTTAGAAACTGATGGCGTGCAGATGGGGATGCTTTTCATCGAGTATTTGAGACTGAGAACAATTAGCGACTTCCAACAAACCCTACACGTAATTTCAACTCTTAACGAAACATTTTATCGTCGATACCGTCCATAAAATTATGAAAGGAAAGACGTTTGTTGCATAGTACAATTTTGCTGTTGGTCAAACTTCACCCACAGACACGACGTTTTAACGCGTCACTTCTTTACCTTCAATTCCGTTCGCAACAGACTTTGAAGGCAGTAGCGATTTATGCCACAGAATATACCTGCAAGAATGGGGGAACGAAATACAGTAGAAGAAGAATGGATAGCTTTGAGGGATGAAGTGGTGAAGGCAGCAGAGGATCAAGTGGGTAAAAAGACGGGGGCTAAGAGAAATCCTTGGGTGACAGAATAAATACTGAATTTAATTGACGAAAGGAGAAAATATAAAAATGCAGTAAATGAAGCAGGCAAAAAGGAATGCAAACTTCTCAAAAATGAGATCGACAGGAAGTGCAAAATAGCTAAGCAGGGTTGGCTAGAGGACAAATGTAAGGATGTAGAGGCTTGCCTCACTAGGGGTAAGATAAATACTGCCTACAGGAAAATTAAAGAGACCTTTGGAGAAAAGAGAACCACTTGTATGAATATCAAGGACTCAGAGGGAAACCCAGTTCTAAGCAAAGAAGGGAAAGCAGAAAGGTGGAAGGAGTATATAGAAAGACTATACAAGGGCGATGTTCTTGAGGACAATATTATGGAAATGGAAGAAGCTGTAGATGAAGCTGAAATGGGAGATATGATTCTGCGTGAAGAATTCGATAGAGCACTGAAGTCGAAACAAGGACCCGGGAGTAGACAACATTCCATTAGTACTACTGACAGCCTTGGGAGAGCCAGTCCTGACAAAACTCTACCATCTGGTGAGCAAAATGTATGAGACAGGTGAAATACCCTCAGACTTCAAGAAGAATATAATAATTCCAATCCCAAAGAAAGCAGGCGTTGACCGATCTTAGAAGCTAGATGAAAAAAAGGCAAACCTACGTTTCTACCATTTGTAGACTTGGAGAAAGCTTTTGACAATGTTGACTGGAATAATCTCTTTCAAATTCTGAAGGTGGCAGGGGTAAAATACGGGGAGCGAAAGGCTATTTACAATTTATATAGAAACCAGATGGCAGTTATAAGAGTCGAGGGACATGAAAGGGAAGCAGTGGTTGGGAAGGGAGTGAGACAGGGTTGTAGCCTCTCCCCGATGTTATTCAATCTGTATATTGAGCAAGCAGTAAAGGAAGGGAGTGAGACAGGGTTGTAGACTCTCCCCAATGTTATTCAATCTGTATATTGAGCAAGCAGTTAAGGAAACAAAAGAAAAATTCCGAGTAGGTATTAAAATCCATGGAGAAGAAATAAAAACTTTAAGGTTCGCCGATGACATTGTAATTCTGTCAGAGACAGCAAAGGACTTGGAAGAGCAGTTGAACGGAATGGACAGCGTCTTGAAGGGAGGATATGAGATGAACATCAACAAAAGCAAAACGAGGATAATGGAATGTAGTCGAATTAAGTGGGGCGATGCTGAGGGAATTAGATTAGGAAATGAGACACTTAAAGTAGTAAAGGAGTTTTGCTATTTGGGGAGCAAAGTAACTGTTGATGGTCGAAGTAGAGAGGATATAAAATGTAGACTGGTAATGGCAAGGAAAGCGTTTCTGAAGAAGAGAAGTTTGTTAACATCGAGTATAGATTTAAATGTCAGGAATTCGTTTCTGAAAGTATTTGTATGGAGTGTAACCTTGTATGGAAGTGAAACATGGACGATAAATAGTTTGGAAAAGAAGAGAATAGAAGCTTTCGAAATGTGGTGCTACAGAAGAATGCTGAAGATTACACGGGTACATCACATAACTAATGGGGAAGTACTTAATAGGATTGGGGAGAAGAGGAGTTTGTGGCACAACTTGACAAGAAGAAGCGATCGGTTGGTAGGACATGTTCTGAGGCATCAAGGGGTCCCCAATTTAAAATTGGAGGGCAGCGTGGAAGGCAAAAATCGTAGAGGGAGACCAAGAGATGAATACACTAAACAGATTCAGAAGGATGTAGGCTGCAGTACGTATTGGGAGATGAAGAAGCTTGCACAGGATAGAGTAGCATGGAGAGCTGCATCAAACCAGTCTCAGGACTGAAGACCACAACAACATAACTGCAAAATTACATATTGTACGGCACACAGTTCAGGAGATATGGCGCTATAAACGGTGAGATGATTTTGCTTGAAATGGATACTGAATTCATCCAGTGTTCCATAATGACAGCACTAATCGACTTCCAGCAAATTTCAAGCATAATTTCTAACCTCTCCTAAACTTTTTTCGTCTTACATTCTTAAAGTCAGCCGGCAGCGGTGGTCTAGCGGTTCTAGGCGCTCAGTTCGGAACCGCGCGACTGCTACGGTCGCAGGTTCGAATCCTGCCTCGGGCATGGATGTGTGTGATGTCCTTAGGTTAGTTAGGTTTAAGTAGCTCTATGTTCTAGGGGACTGATGACAACAGATGTTAAGTCCCATAGTGCTCAGAGCCATTTGAACCATTTTTTTCTTAAAGTCAAATATTTAACACAGTAACTCATTTGTAAAGTAATTAGCCATTTGAAGCTATTTACGCATGCCATTTCGATTGTTTAGGAATCGGGGGTTCACAAGGTGCTGCGCTAAACAGAGTGGAGAGTGTGGACCGCCTCGCTCACATGATGTAAGGCGTCAATCTCTGCTGTGACCTCGGGGCATTCACAGCGTTAACTGAATTTCAGTACTGCAGAACGTATCCCTGCGTCCAGACGTTATACAATTTTGAAATTAATCAAAATAGTAGTTCCCCAATGGAACCTATTGCCCTATTACGAGAGTCACTCCAAAAGAAATGCACACTATTTTTGTAAAAATACAGATATCATTCTGCATGTGTGAAAGTTTTACAGTGTGTAGATACATCATTCCTGCTTGTTTTCAAACTTAGTTCAACCTGTTCCCGTGAGTGGCGCCGTCACAGCATGTCTTCAAGATGGCTGCTACACTTGACCTTCGTCAGAAGCAACGTGCTGTCATAGAATTCTTGTGCTGTGAAAACGAGACAGTGGGAAACATCCACAAGAGGTTGAAAAAGGTGTATGGAGATGCTGCTGTCGATTGTAGTATAGTTAGTCGGTGGGCAAGCAGGTTACGTGATGAAAGCGGGCAGGGCAATACTGAGGATTGTCCTCGCAGCGGCAGGCCTCGTACTGCACACACTCCAGACAATGTGCAGAGAGATAACGAACTGGTGACTGCTGACAGACGTATCACAGTGAACGAACTGTCACGCTACGTTGGAATAGGGGAAGGAAGTGTTCGCAGAATACTGAAAGTGTTGGCGTTAAGAAAGGTTTGTGCCAGGTGGGTTCCCAGGTTGCTGACAGTAGCTCACAAAGAAACAAGAAAAACGGTACGCAGCGAACTTTTGGAACAGTACGAGGATGGTGGAGATGAATTTCTTGGAAGAATTGTGACAGGTGATTAAACATGGCTCCATCATTTTTCATCAGTGACGAAGAGGCAATCAATGGAGTGGCATCATTCAAATTCACCCAAGAAAAAAAAATTCAAAATGACACCTTCTGCTGGAAACGTTATGGCTACGATGTTTTTCGATTCTTGCTTGTGGACATCATGCCAAGTGGAACCACCATAAATTCTGATGCCTATGTGACGACACGACTTCAAGCTCGACTGAGTCGTGTTCGACCACATCGGCAAAAGCAGGATGCTTTGCTGTTGCACGACAATGCACTGCCACATGTCAGTCAAAAAACCATGGCAGCAATGACAAAACTCCGATGGACAACACTGAAACACCCGCCTTACAGTCCTGACATGGCTCCATGTGACTATCATCTCTTTGGGAAACTGAAAGACTCTCTTCGTGGAATAACGTTTGAAGATGATGACTCCGTTTTGCACGCTGCCAAACAGTGGTTCCAACAGGTTGGTCCAGAGTCTTACCGTACGGGTACACAGGCGCTGGTTCCAAGATGGCGTAATGCAGTTGAGAGGGATGGAAATTATGTGGAGAAATGAAAATATTGTTCCTAAAAAGGATGTATCTACACACTGTAAAACTTTCAAACGTGTAGAATAAAAGATACATTTAAAAAAATAGTGTGCATTTCTTTTGGAGTGACCCTCGTATAATTTTTAATTGTTCTAAAATCTCAATGCATGGCAAAACGTGGGGGCATTTGAAATATGGATTTCTTATAGAGATCCTAAAATGCGGTCGTTGAAAACATGTCTCACATACGACAAATAAATTTAGGTTAAAGTAAAAGAATGTCTTACAAGGTGTCGCCATCGCCTTTGCTTCTGTATTCGATAATAGAGTATGCATATTATAGTTCACGCTGTGATAATTTGGTGTGGTTGTCGTCCGTTGTGGCAATGTGCTTTTCCCTATTAAAAAGACTATTAAAAAGAGACAGTGAGAAAAACAGTTTCGATAACCATACCTGAACACTGTGAAATGTAATAAGGGCCTTATCATGTTGGACTACTTGAGGTCATCGGGTATACAAGAATTGTATCTTGACTTGCTCAGTTGGCGAGAGAACCTGTCAGAAAACTCGAAAAATGTTAAATGGCATTCTCTCAATAAAGACGGCACACGGCTCGCACAAACCTGATTAAAATACCTAAAACACAGTCACACAGATCAGAGGCTATGAATATACGCAGCCACCTACGTAGGTATCCCGTGGGGACTATGCAGATGACATTAGATAAAAAACCCAGCTCCCAAAGGTTCGTTCACTCATCTTGTTCCGGGTATCCTATTAAGAAGGAGAAACCTTCAGGAATGTGGACTGAGTCAAGGAATCCTTGAACACAGGACAAGGAAGGCACAGAAACTGGACGCCGCAACGATAGAAAAACAACAGGGACTGGACATAGTAAGAACATAAACACTGTGTTTTGTGAACAGAAAATGTACACTACTGGCCATTAAAATTGCTACACCACAAAGATGACGTGCTGCAGACGCGAAATTTAACCGACAGGAAGAAGATGCTGTGATAAGCAAATGATTAGCTTTTCAGAGCGTTCACACAAGGTTGGCGCCGGTGGCGACACCTACAACGTGCTGACATGAGGAAAGTTTCCAACCGATTTCTCATACACAAACAGCAGTTGACCGCCGTTGCCTGGTGAAAAGTTGTTGTGATGCTTCGTGTAAGGAGGAGAAATGCGTACCATCACGTTTTCGACTTTGATAAAGGTCGAATTGTAGCCTAACGCGATTGCGGTTTATCGTATCGCGACATTGCTGCTCGCGTTGGTCGATATCCAATGACTGTTAGCTGAATTTGGAATCGGTTGGTTCAGGAGGGTAATACGGAACGCCGTGCTGGATCCCAACGGCCTCGCATCACTAGCAGTCGAGATGACAGACATCTTATCCGCATGGCTGTAACGGATCGTGTAGTCACGTCTCGATCCCTGACTCAACAGATGGGGACGTTTGCAAGACAACAACCATCTGCACGAACAGTTAAACGATGTTTGCAGCAGCATGGACTATCAGCTCGGAGACCATGGCTGCGGTAACCCTTGACGCTGCATTACAGACAAGAGCTCCTGCGATGGTGTACTGACGACGAACCTGGGTGCACGAATGGCAAAACGTCATTTTTTCAGATGAATCCAGGTTCTGTTTACAGCATCATGATGGTCGCATCCGTGTTTGGCGACATCGCGGTGAACGCACATTGGAAGCGTGTATTCGTCATCGCCATAGTGGCGTATCACCCGGCGTGATGGAATGGGGTGCCATTGGTTACACGTCTCAGCCACCTCTTCTTCGCACTGACGCGTACTTTGAACAGTGGACGTTACATTTCAGATGTGTTACGACCCGTGGCTGTACCCTTCATTCGATCCTTCCGAAACCCCACATTTCAGCAGGATAATGCTCGACCGCTCGTTGGAGGTCCTGTACAGGCCTTTCTGGTTACAGAAAATGTTCGACTGGTGCCCTGGCCCCCACATTCTCCAGATCTCTCACAAACTGAAAACGTCTGGTCGATAGTGGCCGAGCAACTGGCTCGTCACAATACGCCAGTCACTACTCCTGATGAACTGTGGTATCATGTTGAAGCTGCATGGGCAGCTGCACCTGCACACGCCAATCCAAGCCGTGTTAGACTCAATGCCCACGCGTATCAAGGCCGTTATTACCGCCAGAGGTGGTTGTTCTGGGTGCTGATTCCTCAGGATCTATGAGCCGAAACTCCGTGGAAATGTAATCACATGTCAGTTCTAGTATAATATATTTGTCCAATGAATACCCGTTTATCATATGCATTTCTTCTTGATGTAGCAATTTTAATGAGCAGTAGTGTATAAATTCAACGTGAGATCTGCAAAAACATATACTGTTCTTGTCTTAGCATCTTCACGACGGATGAGAATGCTGACTTCTGACGGAAAAGAACTGCAGCACGAAGAAGGAGCTGTGCGACGTAAAAGTTGGATGTATATCCATATATCGCGCCAGTCGCATCAGAGTGGCGCTAGTAGCCACGCTTGAGGGTACAAATCAGGTTTGCTTTAAATACACGCTGTAACGGTCGTGAGTGTTGGTTGCCTTTCAGACTGTACTTGGTGAGTTGATGATATTCAAGAATGTCTTCAGAGCGACAAAGACGCCATTATTAACATTTCATTGAATTTGAACCAAGTCGTGTAACAAGGCTACGAGAAGCTGGACGTTCCTTCTGCAAAAAAAAAAAAAAAAAAAAAAAAAAAAAAAAAAAAAAAAAAAAAAAAAAAAAAAAAAAAACACAACTTGTCCAGAATGTCACCACTGTACAGGACTGCTGGACGCCGAAGTCATGAAAATCTACGGTCACAACACCAGTCTCCGGATGTCCCACTGGCACTACGGAGAGAGAAAACAATCGTGTTTGGCGCATCGTAGATCATCAGCAGCAGCATCTGAACAGCAGTTGGCACCACAGTGGCACAACGAACTGTTAAAAATGGACTTCAAGGACAGCTCTGAGCCATATGCCCTGTAGGGTGCCTTACACCGACGCCGACCACCGCCACTTGCTTCAGTGATCTTAAGTGAGAGCTTATTATAGGGTAGGTTGGAGGTCTGTTGCGTTTTCTGATGGAAGCTGGTTCCGCCTCGGTGCCAGTGATGGCCGTGTGTTAGTTAGTAGAAGGCCAGCTGAGGGCCTCCAACCAACATATCTGCGTGCTAGACACACTGGCCCTACACCTCGAGTTATGATCTGGCGTGTGATTTTGTACGACAGCAGTAGTAGTATCGTGGTTATCCCACCTGTCCTGACTGCAAATTTGTACGTCATTCTGGTGATTTTTTCTGTCGTGCTTCCATTCATGAACAAAATTCCACGACATGATTTCCAACAAGAAAACATTCGTCCACGTACCGCTGTTGTAGCCCAACTTGCTGCACAGGGAGTCTGCATGTTGACTTGGCCTGCTCGACCACCAGATATGTGTCCAATCGCTCACGTATGTCACATCTTCGGACGACAACTCCAGCGTCATCCACAAACAGTATTAACCGTCCATGTACTGACAGATCAACTGCAACAGTCGTGGAATACCATCCACAAACTAACATTCGGCACCTGTACAGCACAATGCGTGCACGGTTGCATGCCTGCCTTCAATATTCTGGCGATTACACCGGTTATTCAAAAATGGTTCAAATGGCTCTAAGCACTATGGGACTTAACATCTGAGGTCATCAATCCGCTAGACTTAGAACTACTTAAACCTTACTAACATAAGGACATCACACACATTCTTGCCCGAGGCAGGATTCGAACCTGTGACAGGAGCAGCAGGGTGGTTCGGGACTGAAGCGCCTAGAACCGCTCGGTCACAGCGGCCGGCCACCGGATATTCGTGTATTAGCATATCACAATTGTAAAGGCTTATCTCGCCCTTGCATTAACCTGTCATCTTGCAATGTACCTAGATAAATGTGATCCCCAAATTTCATTGCTCTTCATTAATTACGTTTTAGTGTTGCGCGCTTTTTTCTTCAGTGTATAAGCTATCAGTGTACAAGAAAGAGTAAAAAATATTAGTGAAAGTGATCTCGTGCAACAAAAAACGAAATTTTTAGGTGAAGTGATTTGACAGTTTGCCAACCAAACTCACAATATTATTATGTAAACTCAGATGACAAGCTAACAAGGCACAGTAATATAAACAGAGTCCTACAGAAATGAACAACGTAGAAAATTTTAGATAATAACAACAGCAGACGCGAACAGTTTTTAGACTTCCAGAATGAGATTTTCACTCTGCAGCGGAGTGTGCGCTGATATGAAACTTCCTGGCAGATTAAAACTGTGTGCCCGACCGAGACTCGAACTCGGGACCTTTGCCTTTCGCGGGCAAGTGCTATACCAACTGAGCTACCGAAGCACGACTCGCGCCCGGTACTCACAGTTTTGCTTCTGCCAGTACCTCGTCTCCTACCTTCCAAACTTTACAGAAGGTAGGAGACGAGGTACTGGCAGAGTAAAGCTGTGAGTACCGGGCGTGAGTCGTGCTTCGGTAGCTCAGTTGGTATAGCACTTGCCCGCGAAAGGCAAAGGTCCCGAGTTCGAGTCTCGGTCGGGCACACAGTTTTAATCTGCCAGGAAGTTTCACATCAGCGCACACTCCGCTGCAAAGTGAAAATCTCATTCTGGAAACATCCCCCAGGCTGTGGCTAAGCCATGTCTCTGCAATATCCTTTCTTTCAGGAGTGCTAGTTCTGCAAGGTTCGCAGGAGAGCTTCTGTAAAGTTTGGAAGGTAGGAGACGAGGTACTGGCAGAAGTAAAGCTGTGTGTACCGGGCGTGAGTCGTGCTTCGGTAGCTCAGTTGGTAGAGCACTTGCCCGCGAAAGGCAAAGGTCCCGAGTTCGAGTCTCGGTCGGGCACACAGTTTTAATCTGCCAGGAAGTTTCAGTTTCTAGACTTAATTTCATTGAAGTAAAGCAGTCATGAATTCGGTGAGTGTTTTGTAGGTCACAGTACTCTCAAAGGCAGCTTCATGTTGGAGGTGGTATGCCATTGTCTTCCTCCGTCTTATCTCACCAGCTATATGAGGACCTACAGTTTAACGTGGATTCTGAACAACTGTGCAACTCAGATTCTTTCAGATTAACAAATATTGCCAGAGTTGAAAGATGTGACTGTTAAAAATCTTATGACTGATCGGGGATCGAATGGACACCTTTAGATTTGCAGTCTGGCACTTTGCCACCGATACATTGAACCTACCCTTATTACATTAGAGTAAATATCACCTAAAACGGTTTTACATATTACGAAACGGAATAAAAGTAGCCGCTGAAGACGGTAAGTAGGTACTGACACATGCTTGGGCTTATATACAAAAAAACTGTAGTTTGAATAATATTCGGACCTGAAGTCCAATAACTGGTTGAAAAAATGGCTAATGCTATAGCAACAAAATAAAATGATCAATATATAATATTTATCTGTCATTACTTGAATACAGTGCTATTTCCAAAGAAAATTAGTCACTTTCATTGTACATTATCACTGTTTCCCCACTTTTACGGCACTGCTACTGTCATCCGTATGCCGCGTACTTCAGATCAATTTGCTGAGAACTGACGCAAATCCAAAAGCCTCGAGAATCAGGATTGGGAAGAAAGAATACTACATTTTAACTGCTCACTACATTTTATGAAGGTGTTTTTCAAATGAGGTTGATCAAAACTGAGTATATCAAATTTTATTTGTAGCCATTCGTTAGGTATACATCAAAATTTTTAACACTATTGAAGGAGTAGATCACTGCTCAGTAAGGCTCCATGGGCAGCTGGCCTAGGCATCACATAGAGGTCACACCAATATAGTACCCCCACCGCCACCTGGAACATAAAGGTGTCAGTTTTAGGCAGCAAAGCACTAAAGCAATCTTTAATCTTTAATTATGTACTTTTTCAATTTTTACAAGTGTTTCTTATCGCTGTTCACCATAATTTGCCACTCGACATACGGAGAACTGAAATGACTGAACCTGCCAGGAAACAAAAAATTAAATCCATTACGCTATTCTACATTTTATAACTTTTGGAACGATGTTTTGTGACTCTATAGTGATATTTAAATTATTCTCCATTCAGATTTAAAATCTTATTTTGATTTTTCTGTATCACGTCACATTTCTGTAAAGATGAGATCTGACGTTTCAGCTGAAATCATATTTTTCTTTCTAACGCAGAATATTTTTGATTGCATTAATAATAAATTACTTATCTTGTAACCTTTTGTAGGATCACCACACACTGCATTAAAATAGACAATGGTACATGTTCACTTAAAAGTGCTAACAATTACTGGAGAAACACATGACATATATGACAATTTAATGTCCCTTCACTGAGTTCATTGCGTTGAGTTCTGTCTAGCGTGGCGCGAAACGTCTCTTCGTTGATTATCTTCCTTCATCAGCAGCATCCCTCATCAGCATAAAACAGTAGTCGGCCATAACGTCTGCATTTTATTTACCCAGGTATCTCTTTTCCGTCTCCTTGAGACCCTGGTAGGACCGCTCTCCTTCATCTTCATGGTCAACTTTGGCTGGGAAAAAATGTAGAAAATGAAGCTTCACTCTCACGTGTTCAACAGTGGTAGGTAGAGTTTGAATACGGAAAGATTCACTGTGCGTAACTGAAGGCGAGAGCCCAATACTGCAGCACTTCGGTGTAAAACTTTAAAATAAGACACTCGTGACATTGGCTCCAGCAAACACTTAGTGTGACACATAGCAGTCTAGTGACATGACTCGGATGATTTCCAATTTCGTATTTCCCTCCATTTCTGATTTCAGTTCCCCCCCACCCTGATATCTCCCTCTTATCCTTTATTTCTCCCTGTCCTTCCTTTTTGGCATTAAAATTTTTACTTT